>NC_063340.1:52724829-52785064 GCF_021869965.1 Rhincodon typus
GTCAGCCTTCCTGCTCCTCTGATGCTGCTTGGCCTGCTGGTTCATCCAGCTCTACACCTTGTTATCTCAGCTGTAGCAGAGAGTCCTTTTCCAGTTTGAATACTTTCTTCACTTATTCTGTTATCCTTTGAAAATTTAAACTGAATATAACCTTGTCCTGAGAAGAGACTTATTGATGACCAGGTATAGTCAGCAATAAACATGCGGTGTTCTCGGTTGGGTCATGCTGCAGTGGGTGCTTATGCGCAACTGCAATGCTGATTCTTTTTGTGGAACTAGGGCTTGTTTTCTAAGTTGCTTCTTTCTCTGTCTTCTCTCTTAAAATTTACTTTCAGATTTGATCATCTGAACCACCATCATCTTGACAGGGAAAGTGTACTTTTTCTTTTAAATTTTAATAAAAATCTGGAGAATTTCTGCTACAGCAGGAATTGAGCAATCATCAAAATTTGGGAATAAAGGATGAGTAGCTAAACATATACCTGTTCATTCTGTGGAAATGTTTCCAGAATAAAAATTTTTGTACACTTGTATTGACTTGCCATTCTTGTGGTGCATTCTTTGAGAGACTTGTATCAGCCACAGAATTTTAGTCTATCTTCTTTTTTGGCGTATTTGTTCAAAAAGGAACTAATGCTGGAAGATAAATTTAGGACAGTTGCTGTTTACACTTTTTTTAGATCTCATTTAGGTTGAGTTATGAGTGACTGTTGAGAGGAGTCATATTAAAGTTGTGCACTTGAGTAGAACAGAAAAATTGTAGCATTGATGCAGAATCATTTTTTAACATAATGTATTGGAGCTCCATGCTGATAAGGGAGCTGGTCCTGATGGACCTTTACAGTAGAATGATTTCAATCATGGATGTGGAGAGGTTTTAACTCTTGTCATTCTGTTTCTTTGGTCATTGTAAGTATAACAGTCTTTGCTAACAATGATTTTGGAAAATGTTTTCAAATATATTTAATGGAATCTGATTTTGAAGGGAATGAATAATATCCAGGGATATAAAAGTTTGGAAAAAGTAGCAAAGGATAACAGTGGGGTGGCAGAATGAAGTGTTGGAAATGGAGCATGTCCTTGAGGGGTCAAAAATTGAATCCTTTGACTTAGATTTGAGGATTACTGGGGGTGTTCTATAAACCTGAAAATATTGAGGCGGAAATCAGATGTGCAAGAAGTTGATATTTGGATAGTTCAAGTAAATGGAAGAGAGGAGGTAGAAGGAACTTAGTAAATTTTACTCAGTGGAACTCCTTTGAACAATATGTTTTTGGCCCAACTAGGAGTGAAACATTGATGGATGAGGATCTGTTGTTGGGGATTTAGGTGGGCCAAGTGATGTATTTGGCTGGAAGGATGGCTCAGTGGTTAGTATTTGCTGCCTCAGCACCAGGGACCCAGGTTTGATTCCAGCTTTGGGTGACCATCCATTGTGTGGAGTTTGCATGTTCTCCCAGTGTTGGCGTGGGTATCTGCTGGGTGCTCCAGATTCCACCTGCAGTCCAAAGATGTGCAGGTTAGGTGGACTGGCTTTCCTAAATTGCCCTGTAGTGTCCAGGGATGTGTAGGCTCGGTGGATTAGCCTTGGGAAATGAGGGGTTACGGATAGAGTGGGTATTTGGGTTTGGGTAGGATGCTCTTCAGAGGGTCAGTACAGACTCGATGGCCTGAATGGGCCCTTTCTTCACAGAAGGGATTCTGTGATGGACTTCATCCTAAATTCTCCTTTTTTTTTTTTTGAAGGAAAGAAGGAGCTGTGATTATAGCTAATGTATTGGCTTCAATTTTTCCAAAACTTTCTTGATTTCAGGCATGGTCCCTTTTTAGGTTGAAAGATGGTGAATGTAATTCCTTTATTCAAAAATGTGGAGACATACAGCAGGAAACTGCAGTACAGTTAGTTTAATATCTGTCACTGGGAAAATGTAGGTGTTATTAAAGAAATTTATAGCAAGGCATTTGGAGAGGCTCAAGATAATTAGGCAGAGTTAACATGGTTTTGTGAAGGGGAAATTGTGTTTTTGAAGGAGTTCTTTTGAGCAAATAAGATGCTGTGAATAAAGACGAACCAGTGGATGTTCTGTGCTTAGATTTGCAGAAGGCCTTGGTAAGGTGCCATATCAAACATTCCTACAGAGAATAAAAACTCATGGTGTAGGATGTAACATATTGGAAGATTGGCTGGCAATCGGGAAGCAGTGATTTAAATGTACATTTTTCATGAGTGGTGTTCCACAGGGATCAGTGTTGGAATCTCAACTGTTTACAAATGATAAATGGTGAGAGATTGCAGAGTAATGAGGTGGATCTGACTGTCCTTGTGCATGAAGTATGCAGGTACAGAACGTAATTAGCAAAGCTAATGGAATGTTTTTTTTGTGAGGGGAGCAGAATACAAAAGTGGAAGCTTATGCTTCTGTTATACAGAGCACTGCTGTATCTGGAGTACTGTGCATGGTATTGGTCACTTCAGTCTTTGAGCCTTCTGTGAATAGGAATAATTTCTTCCCATCTACCTTTTTGTGCATCAGAATCCATCAATCTCCGATTTAAAGTCGACAGTTGATCTAGCAGCAATTGCAAATTTTCAGGAGATGGTTCTAAATTTAGTGCTCCTTGTGTTTTTGCATTCACTAAAATCTGTGGTTGGTGGCTATTCTCGTGAATTGTCTCAAAGTTTACTCACTTTTTGGTATTTGTAGCCACTTGGGTATTTTAGAAACTTGGTGCCTTGAAAACAGCTGTCAATCTGCACCACCCAAGATCTTTCGTACAGCAATGTGGTAATGAGCAAACGTTTTTTTTCACATTTGCTGCACTTGGGGCCAGCACAATGGCTCAGTGGTTAGCACTGCTGCCTCACAGCACCAGGGACCAGGGTTCGATTCCACCCTCGGGTGACTGTCTGTCTGTCTGTGTGGAGTTTGCACGTTCTGCCCGTGTCTGCGTGAGTTTCTGCTGGGTGCTGTTTCCTCCCACAGTCCAAAGATGTGCAGGCTAGGTGGATTGGCCATGCTAAAGTGCCCATACTGTTCAGAGATGTGTAGCTAGGTGGGTTATAGAGGGGTGGAATTGGGTGGGATGTTCTGAGGGTTGGTGTGGACTTGCTGGGCCGAAGGACCTGTTCTCTCACTGTAGGGATTCTATTTTATCCTATTCTATTCTATTTGGTTGAAGGGTAAATCTTGTGTAGGGCACAGGATAAGTGTCCTACTTTCCTTCAAGTTGTGCTACAGGATTTTTTTTTGTCCCTCTGACACGTTTAACTTCTTTCAGAATGGCACTGGAATATTAATGTAAATTTTTTTTGTTCAAGTCTGTACTGTGTGGCACAAATACAGCAATGTCTGGTTGGGACTTTACAGCTGTGCCAGAACAGCCATTAGTGCCCTTGCCTCTAATCCAAAAAAGGCCTGAGTTCAAGTCCCACCTATTCCAGGTGTATGTAATTGCATCTCTGAGCAAGTTGTTTAGGAAATATCTGGTTGTGACAAGAAAGCCACCATTGAACCATGGCTAACAACTTTTTATTTTTTTCCAAGTAGGAAAAGAAGTGGAAAGCAAAACCTGGCAATACTTGTGAATGTCTGACTTTTGAAAGTCAGACTTGAGTCACTGGTGACTGCACTTGAGCCAGAAACTCGAAGATACTTTTGTATTTCTGTCATTTCCAAATGTCCAAGTTTTCAACCTTTTCCTTTTTGAGATTCGTTGCTTAAATTGGGTCAAATTTTCTTTTGTATATACATTGGGAGAAAAGTTATACAAAATTTTATAGCCCTCAACTACTTTTTAACCTGTTACTGTATATGATCGGGCAAATGTGCAGGCATTTTTACTGGGTGCAGAATTTGTATCCTTTGTAGTAATTCGCATTACACCTGGAAACAGGAAATCGCAATGCACCAAATCATGAGCCTTCCCGTTCAACTGCTATTGCAAAGCCTGTGACCTGGCTGATCATTTAGGTTGTCCAGTTAATGTGTCATCTTTTCTCTTCCAGAAAAGAGGGTTTGGCAAAGTGCGGTCGTTGTAAACTGGCATTCTATTGTGATGTAACCTGCCAGGTAAGATTCCAATTGTGCCCTACTCATCCAAATATCACATGGCAAAAATGACATCTAGAAGTGTGCCAGTGACCTTGCCAAGTAATTTTGACTGGCTGTGTTGCTTTGTATCCATCTCCATAAAACGTGCTTCTCTCTGATCACTGTGGTAAATTTAGGAATCAGTCGGGCAGTTTAGAAATCTGTTCCAGAGCTGAGGAATGTCTTGGATGGAGTTAGCTAACATCTCCACAAGGAGCACAGTGGCAAATTACAATTAGTCTTTGTATTCTAGCAAAGGAAAAAAGAAATAATTAACTTGGATTGTTTCTGGTCATTTTAAGAAGTAACCTCTATTATAAAAGTAGGTATCTAGAGTGAGCGCAACAATCATTGGGCTTGGCTTTGATATCTTTGCCTTTGCGATAGGGTAGCCCTAATTTTGGTATCTACAGGCATACGTTAAAGAGAGAATGTGATGGAATGTTTTCCACTTGCTTAGATTACTGCAGCTCCAACATTCAAAACTAGACATCAATCAAGTGAATTTTCCTTTAAGAAAAGTAAACGCAATAACAGATTTTGGAAGACACCTTTGTATCCACTTCTTATATGTACCCTTTATACATAAGGGAGACCAAATGTGATCAGGTAACTGTTTTGCAGAATGCCTCTGTCCAGTCCACAAACATGATCTTGAACTTTCTGTTTGTCATTCCAGTTCTCCACCTTGTTCCCACTCTGATCTTTCAATCCTTTTGTGTGTTAGTGTTCCAATGAAGCTTCGTGCAAGCTTAAAGTACAGCACCTCCTTTCGTTGCTGCACTCTTTAGCCATCTGGACTCACCACTGAGTTCAGCAGCTTTTAGATCATCATCTTTGCCTCAGTTTTGTTATCTCATTTCTTTCTTTATTCACTAATTTCTATATAGATAGATGCTATCCTTTTGAGCACTTGTTTTTATTTTTTTTTTTTGCTTTAACCTCTGCCACAACACCTTCTTCTGTTTTGTCTTTTAATCTCTCTTGTCCTCCACTAATCACAAAACAGTTTTGTTCTGTACCCACCCTTTATTTGCTTAAAACCTAATACATTTCTCTTTTCTCCATTATGATAAATATTTGTCATCAACTTGCCATCAATATCTAATGTGTAATGCTGAATTGAATGTGAGTCTGACATTGGTCTATTTTTGAGGCCAGGCAGTATCTGTGGGGAGAGTCTGATGCAACGTTTGAGTCTAAGACATTGATGAAAGGTTATATCAGTTGTAGGCTCTCCAGATGAATAAATAACTTTCCACAGATGCTGGCTGAACTGTTGAGTATTTCCAGCATTTTCTGTTTTTATTTCAACATGAAGATGTTCACCATGATGTACAGTTGCTAAATGGGAGAGCTTCGGAACAGTTTGAGAAGCAGAAGATGGTATCCAGAAGGTATGGTGAACCATCAGGAGCAGTGGAATTGTATTTGATTGCAATTGATGACCTCATGGACCGGCATATCCCTTATTCTCCATGACTATCAAGTCAGGGGTCTAACCCTATCTCCATGAGGAGAGCATACCCTGAATAGCACCAGGAGTATCCTAAAATGTGGTACCAACCTTGTGAAGCTACAGCACACCCCTATTCATGCTATCAATGGAAAAAAGCTTTTCTTGAAGGCGAAACTAAATGATCTCACATACGATGAATTGGATCAAAACTCTGCTGCATCTGGAGGTGAATAAGTGGACAATTAAACATTAATGAAGAAGAAATTTCCTTAATATTACCACTCTAGATGATGATAGGGCCTAGGGCTGAGATGATTTGCAACTTTCTTGAACTGTTGCGATCCATATTGTGCAGAAACACCCACAATGATGTTAGGGAGGAATTCCAAGATTTTCAAGTCAAGGAGTAACAGTGAAGTTCACAATTAGGATGGTTTCCTTTGTCGTTTGATCTGATAGAAATCACAGGTTTGGAATGAGTGATTGAAACCTTGACAAGTTGTTGCAGGGCATCCTGTATATCAGATGCTTGCTTTTGGTAGTTGGTAGGGGATAATCCAGTGGATCGCTTTCACTTGAATGATGTCTAACTTTCCAAATGTTGGAGCTGCAGTAATCTAAGCAAGTGGAGAATGTTCTATCACTCTCTCATTCACACTCCTTTATGTGTGTGGATGCTAGATAGGATTTGGGATTTAAGGAACTGAGATTTTTCTCTCCCTGCCGAATTCCCATTCTCTTGCTGCCATGTTATTTTGGGTGACTCCCTCAGATGAATTTCTGGTGAATGGTGAACCAACCCCACCTCCCACCTCTGCCCAAAATGTAAAGATGTTGATGGGGGATTCGGTGATGATAATGCCATTGATTGTCAAGGGAACGTGATGATAATTGGGTTCTCTTTGTAGGAGATGACCATTGTGTAGCACTTAAGCGACAAAAGAAAAAACGTTTGTGGACTTATCAGCCCAAGCTTCAATGTTGTCCACGTCTTGATGTTTCTGGCCATAGATTGCATCTCCAGATACTGAAGCATGTGATATTATGTTCAGTAATCAGCAGTGAACATCATCATTTTTGACCTTGTTTTATGTGGGAGGGCAAATCACTGAAGTATTGGGCCTAGAACACACTGTCCTGAGAAATTGTTGCAGTGATACCATGGAGCTAAGTTTGTTTGTTTTTTTTTTTTTTATTTTTTGCCACCAGTACCAAAACAATTTTCTTTTTTTTTTGATATTTGGTGGAGGATTTCCCTTCACTTCAGTTTTTTTTTTTGAAGGCTGTCTGATGTTGCACTTACTCCAATGATGTTTTGAACTCCAGAACAGTCTCTTGCACCTCACTCTGCACGCTAACTGCAATGATCTACGAAGGTGACTCCTTATTAGTAACTTAAAAATCAAGTATGTATAGGATCTGCAGAAGTAAGCAGAATGTCCTTGATGAATGAGGGAGACTTTATCGTAATTGGGATAAGTAGATTTCCCCCTACCTTCTTGGCACTTTTTTCTTCCATCCTTCCTCCACACATTCTCCATTATCCCTGCTTCTCAAAATCCCAGGGTTAGATGGGATTGTTACTTTTGATTGTCCAATGTTTAGTGCAGTTGACCTTCCGTAGACACGGAGTAAGAACAGCAATTTTTTTTTTTTTTGTCGTAATGTTGGCCATGATCAAAAGGCCCTCTGCTCATCTGAGAAGAGTCCCCACTCCTATCTTGTACACTAGCGGGCCTCCCTCAACTTGCAAACAATGAACTTACTTACTGTGCAAACAGTAAACTTCAAAAAGGGTGAGTTGCTCCACACTATAAATGTTCTCTAGGGATTTTCTAGTATACTGTACTACTCAGTCTCTTGGATGCTTTTTAACTGACTGTGTTGCAATGTTGAGATTCTCCTGTATTTGAGTGGAGTAACATGACCCCTCTGGAATGTATAGATCATACGTTGGGAGCAGCAGTAAGAGGACATATTTATTCTACCTGTTCTTTTTGGAATGTGACTGAGAATGATTGAATCAAGAGCTCATCTTGGTATAAATGAATTGGAGTCCATTTGCTGTGTTGAAATTTTGCTTACATTAGAATAGTGCTGTCTGGCTCTTAATTTAAAATGTTTGGAGTCTTCTTACTAAAATGTATCCTTTTTTTTATTTCAGAAAGCCGACTGGCCAATGCACAAACTGGAATGCTCTTCTATGAGCAAATTTGGACAGAACTGGAACCCCTCTGAGACGGTCAGGCTGGTGGCAAGAATTCTGGTCAAACAGGTGAGGTAGATGAACTGACACTCCTCCTCCTTATTAACATTGTAGTTTGGGAAGCAAGCAACGGCTGTGGTGTAATAATACTTGGAAATGTGACTGGACTGCTGACCATCTCTGCTGAGTTAGCGCCTCTTGGCATGGTGCGGTTGTGGTGTGAGTTTGGAAATTAGCTGGGATTCCAGTTCCTGACTATTATTACCCACTGACTTGTACATATTAGTCAGTGTCTAGTCAGAGCAGGATTGTATATAATTTGCCCTGTCTTTCCTTGACTGCTAAACCCAATTGACCAGATTCTGCATGCTGCTGGTCTCCTTATTACAAAATGATATAGCCACAGGTGAAGGTACAAAAAGTTTGAGGGATCCGAGAAGTTATACCTATTTAAAAAATGACTGAATTGACTGAGTTTCTTTTCAGGGTTGCCCTGATAGAGGTCTTTAATTTTTTTTGTGTTGAAAATGGACTGTATTTTAGTTAGTGGCATTCACTGCTGACCTTAATGTGGCCATAGCACATCTCTGAATGGGAGTTTTGCCTTTTCCTGACAGTAGTTTACATGTCCAGCAGTAGAAGTTTGTGTAGTTTTGATGATTATTTAAAGATTGTTCCTCCGAGGTAACGTCAACACTGCAGAATAACAGTTTGTAGCCATTGACAGTTTCACCATTAACAGCCCAGATTTTGCTACGATAATCAGTATGGCTTGGCTTTCGTAGCCTGAAGGCCGTGGAAGTGAATATGGGCTGGCTCAGAATTTCCCGACATCACCAGTTGGCAATTTACTGCCACCTTTCCACTTCTGGGCTGTTTTGAGAAGGTCGATCAGGTGAAAGCTAACAACTCAAAGTGGTTTGGTAGGACGGTTGTTTGTTTGTTTGTTTTCTCTACTAAGATCAGAAGCCAACAGGAATATTTTATTCGGCATGTGGCCCCCTGTGACAGTTGGAGTCCAGTGGATGACTAGAGGTGACTTAATGGTTGGACTCATGAATCAAACTAAACCTCCGTGCCCCTGCTAGCTGCATTGCCATAACTGTGACCACAAACAGATTTTGGCCAGGGTACCCCTTGCTTCCCCACCCTAGCCATAAGGGTGGTGTGACTTTTTTTTTTTTTTTTTGATTATTAGGAGCATACTCTTTCTTTTTCCCTACATCGGTAGCCTGCTACATTTTCTTCCGCACTCTCAGCCCTTCTATTTTCTATCCAGCTCCTGGATCCCATCTGCTGTCCTTAATTTTGATGCTGTAGCAAATTATGTAGCTTTTTTCTTTTTATTCAAAAATCATGGTGTGCATATCATGTTGATGCCATGGAGGAAGAAGATAGAAGAACCAAAAATGGAAGCTTTGCCCCTCCCTGTATTGGAGACCAAAAATAGAGGCCAAAATTACAAGATAATTAGCAAATGCAGTTGACAGTTCAGGAGAAACATTGCCAGGGAGCAGTTATAATGTAAAACAGACCACCACAAGGATATGTTGAGCCAAATAGTGTAGATACATTTAAAGAAAAACCAGATAAATGCATGAGGATGAAAGGGACTGATTTATTATGATGATTGGGATGGGAGGAAACTCCCAGATGCATGTACTGAACAGTCCTACCTGGTTCTTCACAGGATGAACTGTCTGATGTGAAGCTGGAAAGCAGTAAGTACCACCTGTCAAACTTTGCCTTCTTGGAACAAAGGGTGAAGGGACAAATGGGGAGGAAAACGAGGAAGTCAGTAAATATACCCCAATTGATTAATTGTATATATGTTGACAACTTTTGGTAACTTTTGGCCTTACTTTTGTTTTAAAGCAAGATCTTGGCATAATGGACAAAGTGGTCTCTTTCTGTACTCCACATTTCTATGATTTTGTTTTTCCCTAAGCGAAGTAACAGAAACCAAAAGCTAGGTCCCAATGGTGTATTTGTTTACAAAGTATTAATAGCTTGAGTGGATCTTTGATTTTAGATATTCCGTAAGGCTATGATGTTTTGGTTAACTAAAGGATATGTGCTCACCCACATTCATATTAGGACTAGACTGTTCATCCCCATAAGTCCTGCCATTCATAAGACTGTGGCCTCTGCTTTCCTGTCTGCCTCTATATCCTTTGACCTCCTTTTCAATCCAGCTTGTACCTAACTCTGCCTTCAAAAATATTCAGTGACTTTTTGCCTCCACTGGTCTCTTGGGAAGAGAAATCCACAAACTCTTGACACACTTAGAGAAAAGGTTTTTTTTCCATGTTCTCATCTTAAATGAAAGACCCCTTTATCTTTTAAATGGTGTATTTTTTTTTTAGCTTAAGTCTTTCCCACAAAGGGGAAACATCCATTTATTGTCGACTCTCAAAAATAAAATACTGCAGATGCTGAAAATCTGATTTCTTCAAAGCAGAAAATGCTAGTGAAACTCTGGTCCGGTGGCATAAGTGGAGAGAGGAGCACAGTTAATGTTTTGAGTGTGATTTATAACTCTTCTGTAGTGCCCCCAAGGGTCAATAGTTTCAGTAAGATTACCTCTCATTCTTCTAAACTCCAATGGATACAAGCCTAAACTGTCCAACCTCCCGTCACCCCTGGAATCAGTCAATTGAACCTTCTCTGAAATGTATTGCATTTAAATAATAATTGTGACTGTGACTGTATTTAGAAACCATTTTGTGACTTAGTCAAATCCCTGTCAATCTCCAATATGAGGATGCTTTATTTTCTTGGGAATGTTTACTAATTATAGAGCCGTAGAATTATATAGTGGGGAAACAGACCCTTTGGTCAAACTCATCCACGCTGACCAGATATCCTAAACTGATCCAATCCAATTGGCCAGCATTTGGTCCATATCCCTCTAAACCTTCCCATTCGTGTACCCATCCAGATGTCCTTTTAAATGTTGTAATTGTACCTGCCTCTATCTCCTCTGGCAGTTCGTTCCATACATGCACCACCCTCTGAATGAAAAAGTTGCCTGTCAGGTCTCTCTTTCTTTTTTTAAAAGGTCTTTCCCCTCTCACCTTTTAAACCTATGCCCTCTAGTTTTGGACTTCCCTAACTTTGGGGGGGAAAAGACCGGGGCCATTCACCCTATCCATGCCTCATGATTTTATAAACTTCTTTAAGGTAACCCCCTCTGCCTCTGACGCTCTGGGGGGAGAAAGCCCCAGCCTATTTAGCCTCTATAGCTCACATCCTCCAGTTACAGCAGCATCCTTGATTGACTTGGCTTATTTATTTACACAAATGATCAAATTTGCACAGTTTGTTTGATTTCCAGTTAACTCACTTCAGGTTCCGTTGGCTATTCCTTTTGATGTGAAGTTGAAACTTTCTGGTTTATTCTGGAGCTTTTGTAATCTTTAAAATGTAAAAACCCATAAAGGTAAAGAGTCCTGTGCTCAAACAAAGCTGCAGGCATCTGGGTGACATACTGGAGGCCGAGGTAGCATCAGCAAGCAGCTGAGTCGTGTTTTTGTTTTCACTGTAAAGGAATAATGCTGCTTTTCAAATTGACAAACTTTTTAAATGTATGTTGTTCCATAATTTTAAAAATTTGAAGCAAAGCTGAGTGGTGTGTGTTATCTGTGATTGTTGCTCAACTTACTGGATGTGGGCTCAGTGCACAGAAAAAAGCTTTAAGTTCAGGAAATATGGAGTTTTATTTTCAATAGTATATATTTTTGTTGAAATCAACAGGGGACAGATGACTATGACTAATCTCTGCCTGATCATCTTAAATATTGCTATTGTATGACTAACCCCCCAAAATACATGACCTTCTACTCCATTCTTTTTATGTCATGAATAGCTCATTTGGAAATTAGTATTAATGCCAGATGATTAGTCTTCTGTCTGTTGACATATTGATACCTTGCTGCAATTAATACACTTCTAAATTCTGTTTCTCATTTCTTTTCTCTTATAGAAAATGCACCCAGAGAAAACTCCTTCAGAGGAGTTACTAGCTGTTAGTGAATTTGAGTCACGTAAGTATTCATTGCAATTTGTGAAACTAAAACTGAATTATTGTATTCTGTGACTTTCCAAAAGAAGAGAAAGTTTCATTGTTCAAAATTCAACCGATCTAATTGTCACATGCCTCCCAACAGCTTCATGCTGAGTACATTGAGTTCACAGAATTTGGATAAATGTATGAGAGTGGCTCAATGTTTCTCTGTACTTTCATAAAAGATTGACCTGATTCCTACGAGAGTAAGAGAAATTTCAGACTAAGGGTCTGGACTTTCCTCTGAACAGTGATCAGTTTTTGAGGCAGATTTTGGAGTGGGAAATGACTTCTTGAAGTTTACCTCCCACATTCAAAAAAAATTTAACTTGAATTTTAGTTATTTTCCTAGGTCTTTTTAAAAAGTACTAGTCTGTCATTTTCTAAAAGCCTGTTTTGGACCTCAGTGCATCTTCTATCCAAGATTACGACAACTGGATGTGCTCTTCCAATTATTTCCGGTGGGTTGCTCAATGAGATTCAGTGATGACATTTCATAGTCAGTCATAGTGGTTTACAACACAGAAAAAGGCACTTTTTGAGTCTGTGCTGGCCAAAAATAACCTATTTTCCAGCACTTGGCCCATAGCCTTGTACGCTTGAGATCACAAGTGCACGTTTAAAACTTTTTTTTTCAGTCAAGGTTTCTGCCTCTGTCACCCTTACAGGCAGCGAGTTCCAGGTTCCAACCACCCTCTAAGTGAAAAATAGTTTCATCACATTCCTTCTAAACCTGCCCCATACTGTAAATCTGTGCCCCAGTGACTTATTTTTCCCTCCACCAAGGGGACAGGTTCTTTCCTGTATACCCTGTCTATGCCTCTCCCAATTTTAAACATCACCGTCAGCAACACACCCCCCCATCTCCTCTGCTTCAAGGAATACAACCCAAAGTCTATCCAATCCCGTTCATACAGGCAACATCCTAGTAAATCTCCTCTGCACCCTGTCTAGTGCTATCACATCCCTAATTTGCTATTATTTTTATTCTGTTTAAAAGCACTGCTTTGTTTTGGATTTGCCAAAGGGGATCTCTGTCTTGTGTTATGACTGCGAGCATGTTTGAAGCGTTTAGATTGTAGGCTTACTTGGTCATCAGAAGACGTTCTCAGAAACTAGAGTGTTACAAAAGTAACAGCCTGGATTGTTTCCTGACTATCGTGATTAGATTTCAGGCTGACAAAATTAGACAAGAAGAAAAGGAGTATGAACCAGAGATAATATGGGGATCTAGTTGTTGGAATTTTCAAAAATCTAGCTATGAAGGTGAAAATGAAGCTGATATGTTTAGCCATCTTCTTTAAGAGAGATACAACAAATGGATTTTGAATTGAGAGTTATACCCATCTACTGATTAAATCCAAAACAATACCTCTGTTATTAGTTGAAAGACACAGTATTTAATGAGGCAGTGGAGCTCACCTCCAGTATCAATTTGAGGAATAGGAACTAGCCTATCAAGTAGTCATCCCTTCTGAGTATCATAATGAAGTTTACAAGGGACTTACAAAACTCCATTGAGAAACCATTTGGGTATTGGGATAACAGCTTAAGATATTACAACCTTGTTAATGGCCTGGATATTGTAACCATGTAGTCAATTTTTCCCTGATGTGTCATACATGTTAGGTAGTGGAGAATTCCCAACCTTCACATAGACCTGCAACTTTAAGTTCCACCACCAGCTTTTGGAGGACTGTTCAGAAAAGTCGGAGGAGATTGTGTCAAATCATTACCTAAGACCAGAAATGGGAATCAGTTGTCTTTTGAATGATTATGGATATTTCCGAAAGGTTTCCTGAAGCAGTGCCCTTGGGGACAATTAACTGCAAAAGTGTTAGTGGAATAATTAGTTTTTTTTAAACCAGATATCGTACTTTTACTAGGTAATCAACAGATCAAATTTTATAATGATAATATTGGAAGAAATGATTACTTTGGTAATAAAACCATTTACACCTTCAATTCATCACCCACAATCTCAAGGTGTATTGGAAAGATAGTCTTCAAAGCATTTGAAAGCTATGATTAAAGCCAAGAATATCCTAATTATTGGGATAAGGTTAGTTTCTTGCCATTGGTGACACTGCTAATGAGTCCTCCAAACTCTTGTTTTTGTTTTGAACAGATAAATGAACATGAAGTGGGAGGCCACTTGAATTGTAAACCAAATCTCTGACTACACTTCCAACCTATGTTTTTTTAGAGAGTCTGACGAAAGCCAGAGAGTTCGCAGAAAGCATTTGAAGAGTTCTAAACAAACA
The DNA here is from genome assembly GCF_021869965.1 of Rhincodon typus. Taxonomy (NCBI): domain Eukaryota; kingdom Metazoa; phylum Chordata; class Chondrichthyes; order Orectolobiformes; family Rhincodontidae; genus Rhincodon; species Rhincodon typus. The sequence continues at coordinate 52,738,916 of NC_063340.1, forward strand.
ATAAAAAGTAGAACAGATTTAAAAAAAAAAGTCAGTTTGATATTTCCTTGCTGGAGATGTGGTTTTACCTGTCTCTGGGGAACTGTTTTAAAAGCAAGATTCACTATCTTTTACCAAATCAAAAAGAAGCTCAATGATGTGAAATGTGCGAGAGTATTTCAGACAAGCGAGAGAATCAGCATGTCATGTAAACACATTCAAAAGATATGAGAGTCACAACAGGCAGGAGAAAAATGAACTTAACAATGTTGAAGTCAGGAGTGAAATAGAGAAATCAAAACCATTTGGGAATGAATCAGAAATTGAAAATTAAATAGTTTATCCTCTAACAATCAGATTGGAAAAACACATGGGTGCTTAAAGGCTACATGAGGTGAAGTGATTTAAACAATCATAAATTTTTGTGGGAATAGGCCAGGTAAATGTTTTTGGTGTTCGCGATATTAATGTGGTAGATGCTTTACCTATAAAGCAGCACCAGTACAAACTCCCTCCAGAGCATGTGGATCAAGTGAGGGAAGAAATGAAGTTAATGGTGGACAGTGACATTATTGAACGGTCACGGTAGCTGGACCTCCGCTATCGTGGTGATGCTGAAACCCAGATGGGTCACAACTTTGTGATAATTAAGACAGAATTGTTAACATGATGATGAAAGCAGACTGTTATCCAATGCTTGACTGGTGGACTGTATTAAACAAATCTGGCATACGTGATCTGTCAAAAAAAATTGTTAAAAAGATATTGTCAATTCCATTTACGGATAAAGCTGATATTTCTTTGGCTGCTGTAACACGGGATGGCTCTTTGTTTTGGAATGAAAAATGCACTGGCCACATTTCAATGGCTAATTGATAAAGCAGTCGAAAGATTAGTAATAATACCGTTTGCATTGACAAGTTGATTGCAGTTTTGCTAAACTTGTGAAGAGCACTTGCACCTCTTTGATCAGCTATGAAAAGGCAGTTTGGTTATAATGAATTTGCTAAGGTTAGGGAGACTTATTTTGGGCGATATCTTGGGACAAGGCCAAGTAGCGCATAGAGGAGTAAAAGTGCAAGCTAGGACAAACTGTGAAAATATTGCATGAAGTTGGCATGAGTGAATTTTATTACAGATGTGTTCTGATCTTCATCACTGACATAGTTGTTGAAAAATGTAAGAAAATCTGAATGGACTCCAGAGTGTCATAGTGGCTTTGAAAATGTGAAAGTTGTGCCCAATTATGAGAGGCCATTCAAAGTGGCTGTTGATACCGGTGACGTTGGTGTAGGGGTTGCAGGATGACCTGTCGGCTAAGAAAACTGATCCCATATCAATAAAAATTGTTAACCATTGAAAAACTGACATTGATCCTTCATCGACATGGAAGAAACTGTTATTTATACAGACCACAATCATTCGACCTTTTTTAATAGGAAATATTTCGGGACAAGGACTTGCGATTATTGCAAGTAGCTTATTCTCTAATATATAAAAACTGACAGGACTGCGGATGCTGTAGATCAGGAACATAAACAGAAGTTGCTGGAAAAGCTCGGCAGGTCTGGCAGAATCTGAAGAAAACCATCAGCGTTAATGCTTCGTTTCCAGTGACCCTTCCTCAGACCCGCCAGACCTGATCAGCTTTCCCAGTACTTCTATTTTTGTTTTCTAGCTGTATCTCTGTAGAAAAGAGACAATTTTGGTGCACACATTTGAAGGACAGTTTTGTGGGTGCCTATGAATAGTGTAAAACATGGTTGCTGCATTACTCACTATGCTTAATGCCAAAATGTTAGTATGGTTAGTGTGACGTGTGTTAAAATTTGTTTGTCAGGAAGATGCCTCTTAAAGACTTTCTTTCTTTGTGGGTAGATGTGATTTGTATATATTTTTAGTATTTTATTTCTGTTGCATTTTTCAACTTGACCTCGCGGCATATGGATTTTTGGAGTCTGAAGGATCTTTGCCTAATTTCTGTAGCTATGGTAATGTCTTTTAAAAATACACCTTGAGAGAGGCAGTTTTGAAGATGACCAGGAATCTGTATACGTGTTTGCTCAAACTCTCCTAAAGAAAACGGTGCATTAAGTTTTCAGATTCTGAAGGTGGGTGGGGAGAAAGCAGTGGCAATAATGTAAACACCCAGAGCTTGGAAGAAGTTAAACATTTTTTTTTTTAAATTTCAGTTCCTGCAGTTGTGGAGAGTTCTTTGTTTTACACAGCTAGCTTCAGCTGTTGCTCCTGATACAAGGGGAAGATGGCTTGGCTTAGCTTAACTTAGACTTGTTAAGAATACATTACCTTTAGTGTAAAGAATTGAGTAAAAAGCCCAGACCAGGAGTGTTTGGTTAAAACCCAGAAGGGATTATTTGAAGTTGAATATGTTTTAAGCTCAGCCTCTTCCTTGATTCATCATATAACTATTAGATTCTCATGACCAGGAATTAAAGCCACAGCTCAGCCAAGCCCTTAGTGGATTAGAGGAGGGCTTTTTCTCAACAGACTTGAATGTTATCTCTGTTTTCTCTCACAGATGCTGCGAGACCTGCTGAATTTCTCCATCAATTTCTGTTTTTGTTTCAGGAATTTTTTTCTCTAATGTTTGAGTATTGTAATGGTATTCGGTTGGGATTAATGAGATTTTTTTTACTGGATTTTGAAGTCTTTTAAAGTGTTATGTTTGCATAATAAACTTCTGTTGTACTTTGAGTCAAATCTGCAGCATCACGTGATAGTCTTTTACTGAAACAATCTCACTTAAAAACAAAATGACCTAAGTCTGGGATCTGATTTGTCCAGTAATAATATCAGCTGGGTTCATGACCATATTCATTCTGTTACTTAGTGTAGGAAGGATTGTCCTGTTAGCCTCTATGTAGTACCATCCTTCAATTTGGCAGTGCAGCCGTTATACCTGGCAAAGAGGTGGTAGCCACTCAAAAATATGACTGAGGAGCATCAGAAATGACCCAACTTGAGGAATTTGGTGAACTACTACCAACAAATGTTACCAGACAAATGGCATGTGCCACTTAATGCAATCTGTTGTTGAAGCTGGTAACATCTAAAATGTCCTAAATTGTTGCAGCAGAAGGCTGATCAACCAAAAGTGGAATTAGTGACCTGAGGTAATAGAGGGATGACTAAATACTTAGTGAAAGAAGTAGGTCTGTAAAGAAGGTGATTGGTCAAGAGAGTTTGGAGAAAATTCCAGACCACTGATACTGGATAACTTGAAGGCTGGCTACTGTTAATAGATGATAGTGAGAAGGTATGCACCAGAAGATTGTGTCACGGCAGATTATGATTTTACTGATTAGCTAAGTGGTTTTCATCCACAAGTATGTGAACGTTTTAAACCAGCTTACCCTCTGTTTACTTCCAGCAGCGACTGGAGTGCTGGGCAAACCAGACGACATGGGATTAGTGGAGTCTACAGTCAGCTGAATTTTTATAGTGTGTGTAAGGTTGAGTGCCAATCGGAAGAGCAGGCATACCTTAGGAGACAAAAAAAAGGAAGTTTGTCATTAAACTTGCCTGAAAAATTGATTTTAAAACCTCCAGATGTGAGAAAAGGATCATGAACATTACTAAATTGTTTGTTTTTGTTTTAGAATTTTAGTGTCTACGGAACCTCTCTTGCTCGTTGCCTAAATGAATGAAAGGAATAACTCGGAAATACCATTTAAACCATTTAAATACTTAAAGCTCCAGATCTGATATGATGGATTTTGTACATGGAATGAGCAAAAACACATCCAGTCATTAAAACTGGAGGTCAGACAGAAAGCATGTAGGACCTCCTCACCCAGTTCAATACTCCTTCCATGCACGTTGCATGTTTGATCCTCTAATGCGTGAGATCGCAGAACTGATTATTATCTCCAAATACAATAGATTTAACAGCAATGTTAAGATTTCTGAACAGTCAAGTTTTCACTCCAGTCTCCTTTAATTAACCTTTTATTTGTCTTTGTTTCAGACCTTGATAAATTGGATAATGAGAAAAGAGAGCTAATTGAGAGCGACATTGCTGCCCTTCATCATTTCTACGGCAAGCATCTTGACTTTCCTGACCAGGCTGCCTTGATTGAACTCTTTGCTAAGGCTTGTATCAGATTTGGAAATACTATTTTTGTTTTTGTTTGCGGATGTGACTGGGTAACTTCAGAACTGCCAGATGTATGTTATGTATACAGATATTGTGAGTTGTCACATTACATTTGTTATTGTATTAGAATCGTGAAGGTTCCAACAGGAGTTTGGGATATACATCTATAAAATTAACTGAGAGCTTGTGTTGGATACAGAAGTTTGTTTTCTTTGTAAATCTCCCCATGTGAACCTAATTTTTTGGCATACTGCAAAATAGGGAATGTATTAATCTCCACCCTGTTTGCTCTTGATCTACATTTTTAGTCAGTGGCTAGTTGGAGCCAGAAATCTAGTACTTGCAACAGATGCTGGATTTGAAAGTGCAGGAAATTATGACAATATAAACTCCAGGATGGTTCTTTCCCCTAAAGGTGGTTGCAAATTTGGTGCTAATTGAATCCATGTCATCTGAGCATTTTCAACTTCAAGGATTTGTCTGAAATTCATAGATATTTAGATACCAACCTGAATTGCACTTGGCACAATTGATCGTTGAATGAGTAAGTTCAAATTTCAAATTCTTTCTGCTGAAGCAAAACCTGAGTGTCCAGAAGCGATTTGAGGAGGGGTGGTTAGTTGCGTAGACTTTTGTCTCCCCAATCTCCTCTACACAACAGAACTCTCCTTTTGAGTCCTTTTAATGTATCTGCTAGGGGAGGGCCAGGAAACCTTTGAATGTTATGGTGAGTGTCACATCATTCTGCTACCATTACCTTGCTAACTTGGCAGAGGACCTCTGTCTCGGAGGTCTTGTCTGGACTTAAATGCCAGAATTGTGCAAGATGTTGTTGGCCAATCTACAGGGGAAGCACAATGTTGCCAGTAGACCTTACACCAGAATTGAGGCAGCTTAAATTTCTTGTCTCTGACTGTTTGTTTTCTGAGGCTGAAGTAGGCCATGAGCATGTTACAAAAAACAAAAATTGATTCCTTGTGATAGCACAAGTGAATATATTCCTTCCTTGGTGATAGCAAGAGAAAACATTGGTCTTGTTTTCACAAGTGGCAAGATCCTCCAGTGCAAAATGGACTCTGATCTCTAAACTGCTGCAAACAATAATGCCCACTATATGAAAGACAAAGACTTTAATTTCATTAGTTTCTTAGCTTGTGTGGCAATCTGTACCAGCTCATGTATGTGAATACCAGATTTGGTGGCAACTGTCATTAAGCATCTATTTTTACAACCATTCATTGTATCATTCCCAGCAAACCAAGGGTTGGACCCTGGGAAGGTGAGAATTCCTGTTGGTGTCTTTGAATTCCAGTCTTCCAACTCCACACAGCAGCAAAGCACAGATACAACGAGGTGCATGTCTCCACCAGACCCATACTGAGCACGCCATTGAATTGCTGAAACTATACTACTTCTGTACCCTTGATAGTTCTAGGAAAATCCTTTTTAGTATAACTAAACCAGAGTTCCCAAGATCACCTAAGGTTTGCTGTATTAACTAAACTTTGCAATTTATACTACACTCTTTTAAAAAGAAAAAATAAAATTGGACAGTAGAGGATGCTGCTGTGCTGGTGTGGTTGCTGGAGAAACCAGGAAAAACATCTGTGCAAGCATCTTCAGCTCTTCTTTAGAATGTTGAACAGACTGATCATACAGGGTGCTTTTATCCTCTATTCCACCTTCTCCTTTATCTGACTTCTTTGTTTGTTTATTGGTGAACATCCAGTTCATATAAGTTACCCTATCTGCCAGACAGGTCACATTTTGCACTGTACGTTTCTTTCTCCAGTCTTTCAAATTGAACCTGTGCAACTACCATGCCCAAATGTATTATCCTTCAATGTAGCTGTTGTTGAGTCTAGAGTCTCTTGTCATAATACTTGACCTTCCATCCATTGGTTGCTCAAGTACCTAAATTGATACTTTGTGCAGTTGCCCTTACTAAAGCCTTTGAGGTAGCTGAAGCTAAGAATATGTTTGAAAGAAGCTCGTGAGATTGAGTTGCCTCTTGGATCACTTGAGCACATCCAATAAACTCAATAAGTGCAAGCCTGCTTGACTTTTTTTGTGGTGATTGTGTGAGTGGCCATTAGAATAGTCAGGGGACTTTTTTGGATATGTTGTCATCCGAAGAGACAACAGAATTGTGTCATGTCCAACCTACCCCATGCTCCCAGTCTTCATGCTGGTCAGTCTATGGGTGAGCAATCTAAAGATCTTGGTGACTGTGCTAAGGGCTGGAGAGGCTCTGACTTCCAGTATAATAAAATGTCAAAAAGACCATTGTGAAGGCTGTATAATGATTTGTTTCACCTTTAGGGAGGTTTGGATGAGTGTTTGCTGAAATTATTTTAGGCAAATAAGTAACCTGTTTGAGGGGTGGCAGAAATGTGCTGTTATGATCCCAGGAGAGATTGAAAAATTCTCTACAAAACAAAGATTCCCAGCAACTGATTGAATCACATGACAAGGCTTCATGTTTACTGTAACTAACAAACTCAAATTAACATCAATTAAGCATTACTTATTAGTTCACTGCTATAATAAACTAAAGGAAAAAGTACCTTTTCCCCTTAACTAATTAACACAACTGAAAACTCCACATCAAATTTATACCACATTCTTAGCTAATACATAGTCTGTGGTTAAAACTGCAGACTGCTTCTGGATATTCATTAGGTTCTCTTCTCTCTTTTGGATGACGGTGTATTTTCCAGGGTCCCCTTTTGAGAAGTCTCCCCACCTAACAGCATGGTTGATGGAAGAAATGGGCTTCATGGTTTATTATTTAATGTGCCTCTATTTGGCTTTGATACTTAGCAATGCTTTCAAATCTCTGAATGCCAAGCTGGAATTGCTCTGGATTGAGCATGCCTGGGTTTATTTATCCTTTGGTAAATATTAATTCAATCATTTTGATTTATTAGTGGAAAATACCTATAGGATGACGAAAAGTCCAAAATTTATTTAGAAAATACTACATGTATATAATTTTAATGGCTATTTCAAATGTAAAGTGATTTTCTAAGCTACATGCCTTCAATTAGCCAACCAGGTCATTAGCTTGCTTTGCCTTTGTATCAAGCTAGGGATTGACTGAAATTGACGGCAAGCTAGAAGCTGCAGTAGTGTTATGTGTTTGGCTTGGCTAGACCACAGGTCTAGCACCCTTAGGCTGGCAGTCACTATTCCTGCCACTGAAATCTGGTTTGCCACATACCTAACTTGGTATGGGTCATGTTTCTGCCACCATTTGAGGCCTAGAGGTCATAGTGCATAAAGCAGTTCTAAACTCCATTTAGAATGTGAGATCCACATCCACAAGTGAAAAAAAATGTTATGCTGATGAAAACTGTAACTCCATTGTTTTGCGCAAAAAGAAGAGATTGCTGAATAGCTCTGCAGGCCACAAAAGCAGCCTTGCATTCATGAATTTTTTAACGTTGTCTATGATTGCAGTTCTGATTTGCAACCATTTTCTCCCTCCCAGTCTTTATCAGGCAGGTTCAACTTGAGCCCAAGGCATTGCTTATGAGGCTGAGGGGGACACTGGTCAAGCTCCATCTGTAGAGAATAACTTTGAGGAAGCAATTGTTTCTGCAAAGGTTTTAGTTTTTCTTTTCCTTTTTAAGGTTAACTGTAATGGTTTCACAATTGAGGATGAAGAGCTTTCTCACTTGGGTTCTGCTATCTTTCCAAGGTGAGAACTATAATACAAAGCTTTTTTTTTTTCTGTTGCTATTTGTTAAGATCTTTTAATATAAGGGTAGTTCAGTGCAATTCTTTATTCTTTAAAGCTACAGATGAATTCCTGATTGCTGTAAACAGTTCCTGAAGGACTACCTCCAGATAACACTCACTGCCTGTTGTTCTCTGTAGTATTCTCAATGTTAACACAATTTAGGTTACGATGTAGGACCTTAAACTAAAAGCCAGTTTGACCCAACTTAAATTATGTGCAGATAACCAAGGGATCAGTGTCTGAGTTTTACCAGCAATTTCTATTTTAGTCCACCACAATGCATTTCAGAGGAGAAGCAAACATTATTCTCTATCTTGGGGCCAAGTGCTAGAGGATAGAAATGATGAGAACTTGCTTGGTACATGCTGCATTAACATCAGCCCTGGCCTTAAAATGAACAACACAATGGGAGGGTTGATTCACTTTTTAAAAGGTTGGTTCCATGTACACCACCTCCAGCTTTTATTTTGTGTGGCTTTTCTTTGTCTTTACTTCCCCTTTTTCAGGTGTAGTTCTTATGATGTTTTGTTCTTAAATGCTCTTGCACCTTTTTCCTTCTGTCGCGTGCTATTATCTCTGCTCTTTTTGCATGAGACTTTCCTACTCTAACATTTTGTAGACTGAGAAAAGAACGCTTGATTCAGTTATAAGATAGAGATAACACAGTACGGAGATGGAGGGACACAGCAGGCCAGGCAGAATCAGAGGAGCAGGAAAGTTTACGTTTCGAAGTCTGAAGAAGGGTCCAGACTCAAAATGTCAGCTTTCGTGCTCCTCTGATGCTGCCTGGCCTGCTGTGCTCCTCCAGCTCCATACTGTGTTATGTCTAACTCCAGCATTGGCAGTTCTTAGTATCTCTACTTGATTCAGTTAGTCCACATAGCACCATGGTATTAATGCATTGCCCTTCAGGCTTTTAAAAACTGAGATCCCAAATGGTCATGGATTATAGAGAGTTCTTGATGAAATAATCTAAATCTTTTCAAACTTATACACTTAATGGTAAGGTCCTGGGAAGTGGTGTTGAACAAAGAGACCTTGGAGTACAGGTTCATTGTTCCTTGAAAGTGGAGTCACTGGTAGACAGGATAGGGAAGAAGGCATTTGGTATGCTTGTCTTTATTGGTCAGTGCATTGAGTATAGGGGTTGGGGGGTGTCATGTTGCAGCTATACAGGACATTGGTGAGACCACTTTTTTGGAATACTGCTTGCACTTCTGGTCTCCCTGCTATAGGAAAAATGCTGTGAAACTTGTAAATCTTTTCTGAACCCTTTCAAGTTGGAGGGTTTGAGCTATAGGGTGAGGCTGAATAGGCTGGGGTTATTTTCTCTGGAGCGTTGGAGGCTGATGGGTGACCTTGTAGAGTTTATAAAATCATGAGGGGCATGGTTAGGGTGAATAGCCAAGGTCTTTTCCTCAGGGTGTGGGAGTACAAAACTAGAGGGCATAGGTTTAAAGTGAGAGAAAAGATTTAAAAGGGACTTGAGGGGCAACTTTTTCATGCAGAGGGTGGTGCATCTATGGAGTGAGATGCCAGAAGTGGTATAAATATGACATCTAAAAGGCATCTGGATGGGTATATGAACAGGGGGTATTTGGACGGATATGGGCCAAATGCTGGCAAGTGGGACTAGATTTGTTTAGGATATCTGGTCGGCATGGACAAGTTGGACCGAAGGGTCTGTTTCCGTGTTGTGCAGCTCTGACTCTATGACGATAGGGTGCTGGTATACTGTCTGTACTGTAGGTGAAAGCTGAGCTCCCACTCTATTCTGGTCTGTGCTTTGTTGAATATAGATTATGGCATCCCTGACCAAGGGGGTAATGAAGAGTTTGATAGGAAGATGAGGGCTGATCTTACCTTAATGTCTCCAATTGAGTTTATTTTTTTTCTAAAAGAAGAAAAATTTAAACTGGAAGCTGCTGATGGTATGTTGGGGCACTAGCCTTGGAAGACTCAGCCTGACAATGTCATAGCCCTGTAATTACACATACATTTGACTGACCTAATTGCTGAAGCTCTCTGCATTACTGCCTGCTGAGTATTTATTCAGTTCCATTATTCTGTCAGTTTTAGTAACTCCTCCAAGATTGTTACTGCAGTGATGTGGCTGTATTTGATATTTACAAAATGATCAACATCTTTTTATACTTTTAACTATTTGCAAGTTTTGTTTTTTGCATGTGTTGCTAATGTGAGGCACTTTCTCAGGTATTCTGTTAGGGCTGCAAGGACAACTAAAGATGGGGAAGAATTATAATATCCTGCTGTATCTTCAAGCAAAATCCAAGTCTTTTCAATGGCTTGAATTTTTTGTTTACTTAATGCTTAAGTGATTTAACTGTAGTATAGTGACAATTAAAAAAAGCTTGCTTGATAAATTGTTGGGTATAGTTTTCTGGATCCGAGTTGATTCAAATTCTAACTTTCTCTGCTCATCGATTTGGGAGGTTCCAGTGGGTTATCTATAAACTTCTCACTCAAGGAGAGGGAAACCTTGGTAATGTCCCACAAACCAGGCACAAATATCCTATAAGATGATGGAGTAGCGCTGTGAAAGCTTGTGATTTCAAATAAAACTGTTGGACTGTAACCTGGTGTCATGTGAGCGCTGACCTTGTCCACACAAGTCCAACACTGACATGTCTACATTATTGCTAACAACAGTGACTTGCACAGCCACCTTGACTACATCACCATCAAAACAACTGTAGTATTGTGCCAGTGACTTTCTGTCTTTTGCATGAATAAAAAAGGGAGGGTGCAAATACAATTTATAACCTTTTTCTATACTTGCAATCTAGCTCTTATTTTGGTTGTTGGTTGTGCGTTATGCATTGGGGGGAGGTGGCAGCCTAGTGGTATTATCACTGGACTGTTAATCCAGAGAACCAGATAATATTCTGGGGACCTGGGTTCAAATCCCACCATGGCAGATGGTGGAATTTAAATTCAACAAATATCTGGAAGTAAGAGTCTAATGATGACTGCAGATCCATTGTCGATTGTCGGAAAAACCCATCTGGTTCACTAATGTCCTTCAGGGAAGGAAACTGCCATCCTTACCTGGTCTGGCCTACATGTGACTCCAGACCCACAGCAATGTGATTGACTCTTAACTGCCCTCTGGGCAATTAGGGAAGGGCAATAAATGCTGCCTGGCCAGCAACACCCTCATCCCATGAATGAATAAAGGGGAAAAAAAAAAATTCCCAACTTGTATGTAATGCTTATCCATTTTAAGTTGTACAGGTTTTTTTTTTAACAAACAAAATTACTAACTTTAAAACATTGAAATTCCTGATATACTTTGTTTTTGTTTCTTGTAGTGTCGCCTTGATGAATCATAGCTGCTGTCCAAATGTGATTGTAACCTACAAGGGTACAACAGCAGAAGTCCGAGCGGTGAAGGAGATCCGTGCTGGGGAAGAGGTTAGTAAGAGAGAAGAATATTTTAAATCACAGTTGTAGTAATTCTGTTATTGTGACCGTACCAGGAATGTCTGCAGTGTGGCCCATGCACTGAGAAATTATGTAGCTTGTGTTAGCTGCATTTCTTTTATTTTTTTTTAAATGTGTTCCAATGTTAAAAATAACTGACAGCAAAACTTGAGCTTTTAAGCAAGATAAAAGGTTAGTTTGTTAGTCAACTATTGCTGACAGTTGCTAAGACAAAGTTTCACACTGCTATTAGATAAAATAGACACAAAGTTTAAATATGAATACAGATAAAAGGTACTCGTAAAAATGAAAATCTGATTAGTGCAGACCTGTTACTTACCTGTAGATTCTCTTTCTGAAGGTGAAGGTAGTTGAAATTGTGAAGTCCAAATTTAGCAGCTTTAGCTGAATAGTTTGAGGCTGTTTGTTTATACAAGTGAACCCTATTAGTAGGGCACGGTACAGGGGAGCAAGGTTTTAGTTCTTAAACTACTACACATGTTGCCTCAACTCCTTTCAGCAGAACCCTGGTTGAATTCCAGAAACGTTTGTCTTTCTCTTTTATTCTCCTCCTTTTTGACTTTTTTCATTCTATTATTATTATTTCTTTCTTTCCTTTTTTTGTCTCCCTTTTTTCTCCGGCTGTTTGCTCATTCTCTGCTCTCCTATGCTCATGCGGTTGCGCTCTCGCTCCCACTCCCATCCCCCTCTAACTCTCATCATAGAATCCCTACAGTTTGGAAACAGGCCCTTTGGCCCAACAAGTCCACACCAACCCTTGGAGCATCCCCCTATAACTCACCTAATCAACATATATTCCTGAGCACTACGAGCAATTTAGCATGGCCAATCCACCTAGCCTGTACATCTTTGGACTGTGGGAGGAAACCGGAGCACCTGGAGGAAACCCACGCAAACACTGGGCGAATGTGCAAACTCCACACAGTCAGTCGCTTGAGGCAGCAGTACTAACCACTGAGCCACCATGCCACCCACTCTCTCATTTTCTTTCTTTCTTTCTTTCTTTCTCTGTCTCTCGCTTTCTCTGCCATCCTGGAAGTTGAAAATAAAGTATGATAATGGTATCGCAAAGTGACTGATATTTGCTTGATGAGAGTATAGGGTAGAGCCCTGTGCAGTGCTGAACAACAGTTTTGATGCTGTGAATTCCTAAAAAGTGTATTATTGAAGTTATAATTTCTGTATGTAGGTCAGTCCTTCGTGTTTATTTAGGAGGAGAAGCCTACCTGTTGAACAAAAAGAATTGTCCTTTCAATCAAAGCTGCATCGTGTCAAAATAGTGGGCCATAGACTAGTCCAGTTATTATAATTTCATCGTTGTTGATTTTATAATGTAAAGGTTTCTCTTCTTTCACTTATGAATAAACTTGCAAGTTTATGGAATGTATGTATTATTCATGTGTGTGTTTGATCTATGTTTTTTGATTGCAGATTTTCACTAGTTATATTGATCTTCTATATCCAACTGAAGATCGACAGGATCGATTGCGGGATTCCTATTTCTTCACTTGTGACTGCACAGAATGTGCAACAAAAGCAAAGGTAACTTTTTTTTTTTTTTGTTTTAAAAAAAAACTTCATTTTGTGCTCTTTACCGCCACTCTCCATGTCACTGCAACCAGAATCCCACCCTCCCTCACCCAGCTGCTTGCCAGGATTTTGGCTTTCTGGGAGCAGAGGCTTGCGCCTTCTGTGCTACAAAGATAACACAAATGTTATAATATAATGGAGGATTCAGCAAGCCCTTGAAAACCTGGAGGTCCTTGCCACTCCACACATTGGAACAGGATCTGACAATTCCAGTGACCTGTTCCATGGTTTTGCAGTTGGCACTTGGATCTTGCTGAACCTCTTGCAGCCCAAGCAGTTTGATATCCTAAAGATGACTTTAGCCAAGTGCTGTACTTGCTGAGTCCATTTGTACAAGCAACCTCCAACTGCAGAAGTCATTGCAGCTGCTCAATTTTGACTTTAGGCTTTCAACCGGTTCACCTTTTTGGAAAGAGCCTACAAACAATGAACAGGTCTACAACCTGTAATGGACTGATCTGGATTTCATCTTTACAAGCATCTGGATTCTGTATCTACTTTTTATCATTCTTTTCACATCAGATAACTCTAGCAAATTCTTAGTTTCTCCTATTGTTACTGGGCAGTGCAGGATTGCTGGGTCTCCTATAAATAAGCACATCACAAACATCTCCCAACTGGCAGTGACTTTAATATACAGTTTGCATCATTCACTATCTAGATAGTTGGAGAATGAAATCTCCGCATGGTGCTGAAGTTGATGGGCCTTTCATACACATTTTTGTAGCTGCCGGGTAATGATTCCTGACACAATTACTCGAGAATTCAATCCCTCGGAAGGTGAAGCCTTTCTGAATTAACTGTTTCTAAGTGAATGGAATGAACTCTAGATGTACTGCCCCAAAAAAAACCCTGTGACCTGTTAATAGAGGATAAAGAAATGACAGATGAGATTGTTATGGACCAGATCAAATTCCCTCAAAACCTATCCAGGAGATAGCCGAAACCCTAATTTTTATTTAAAGGCAAGTGTAAGGCGTTGCGTGCCAGATATGATTCGATTGGTCAAAGTACTAGGCTTTAAACAAAACGTACTTTATTCTTGAACCACTGCTAAAATACAAAAAAAGTCATAACTTTAACTCTTATCAAAATAATATTATTTAGCTACTACTCATCAAGTGTTCCACTATTGCAGCATCCCATAAACACACCATCGACAAAAGCAAATTCGGCAAAACTGATTTCATGTGCTATCTCCAGTCCAAGAGGAAGGAGAAAACCGAAAGCATGAATCTAGCAACAGGAAGAGAACCCAAACTTTTGCAGTAGCAGAGAGAGAGAGAGAGCTGTATCTAGCAGCTTCACTCTTAAAACCCCAGCTTCAATAACTGAAATGAAAAACTAAAATGCTGGGTCTGTGTGAGCATGACTCCACTCACTTGTGCTTCTTTTGTTTTTTTAAATGTTCCCAAAGCTGCAAGGTAATGCTTTTCATGGAGCAGACACCAGGTTTGCAGCACTTTTGTTTTCAAGAGAAACAGGGTGGAATAAATGCCTCTTAAAGGCACATCTTATCACAAAATGAATGAATATTTTGCTTCTATCTTCATTACTGGTGATACAAATCAATCTCACTTATTAGCTGTAAATCAAAAGGTGGGAGGAAGTGTTGAACTTCTTGAAATTGCTGACACTGTGGAAGTGGTACTGAGCAAACTGCTGGAGCTGTGGATGGATAGGCCCCCTGGGTCTGGATGGATATTACCTTAAAGCCCTTTAAAAAGGGATGACTAATGAGACAGTAGATGCATTGGCATGATCTTTCCAAAATTTGCTAGATTCTGGAACGGTTCTGTCAGAGTAGCAAGCAGCAACTGTAATGCGTCAGTTCAAGAAATGAAGGAGGCAGGAAATCTTCTAGGGAAGTTAGCTTGATGTTTGTCATGGGGAAGGTGTTTAAAATCGATCATGGAGGTTCTAGCTGGGCACTTAGAAAAACTTGATAATTGAGAAGAGTCGGCATGGTTTTGCAGAAAGCAAACTTTTGTTTAACCAAATTTTGTTTTGGAGTGCTTTTAAGGCATGAGATGCTTTGGATGAGAGGGAGCCTGTGGACACTGCTTTTTGGATTTAGAAAAGGCATTTGACAAGGTGCCACATAAAAGGGTATTGAGTAAAGTAAAAGCAGAGGTAGATTGATTTCCTTACTTAGCAAAAATCTAAGGTTATCGGACGTAGATGGGAAAGTGAAATTTGAACCACAAACAGATCAGCTATGGTCTTATTGAGTGGTTGAGCAGGCCCAAGCGAATGCTTATCTCTGATACAAGCGAAGTGATAACACACTTTTTGTTTGGTGCTTTTCATGACCTCAGGATGTGCCTTTGCATTTCACAGCCATTTAGCTGTGTAACTCGCATCCAAATGTGGCAAATGACTTCTGGCCTGATGCAAAGTAAAATTTTATAAGGGGGAAATGAGGGGGGAAATAAACAAAATGAGGATGGAGATTGCAACTTAATATCATAGAACTCCATGTTGACACAAGAAGGCTGGAAACCAGTGGTCATACTTGTGGCCTTACTTGTGGCCTGAATGGGGATGTTATGAAAAGAAGAAATGGTCACCCAGTCTATGTTTTGATTCCCCAGTGTGGAGATGATGACATCATGAGTAGTGAATACAGTATGCTAATTTGCACAAAGTGTAA
Organism: Rhincodon typus; assembly: GCF_021869965.1. Taxonomy (NCBI): domain Eukaryota; kingdom Metazoa; phylum Chordata; class Chondrichthyes; order Orectolobiformes; family Rhincodontidae; genus Rhincodon; species Rhincodon typus. The sequence goes on from NC_063340.1 coordinate 52,754,465, forward strand.
TTTCAACTATTTCATAGTGTTTGATGTTAATAAATATTCCCATTCATCTCTGCAGGATAAAGAAAAGTTGGAGATTACAAAGTATGGTGAGCCGCCAAAGCCAGAGGTCATCAAGGACATGATTAAATATGCTCGGAATATAATTGAGGAATTCAGGAGAGCAAAGCATTACAAAAATATCCTTTTTTTTTGCTGTGAATTGGTCATAAGCCACACACCTCTTTTAAAAACCAAACTACTACATGTTTCAGTGGTGCTATTGTCTTGTGTTAGTTTATTGATTTTGATTCTTTCATACAGGCTTTGAAGAGTATACAGAATATTGGCTATTTACTACTCTTGTTCCTGGTGCATATAAATTTTTTGGACTTGGGAATAAACAGCGTTTTAAAAATTGTTGATGGTGCAAAATCAAAGACTGGTTGAGGAAAACTACACAAGACTTGAGGCAGGTGCAGGCTGTGAGCAGATTGGTGACAGGAATAATTTAATTGTAGGGAAGTGAGGTGATATATTGGGGGAGGAAAAATAACGAATGGGGATACAAACTGAATGAATAACCACTGAAAGTGATGAGAAAACCATTGAATTTTAAAGCCCATTCCTTGCAAGGGCAGCTTTTGAGTATCTTGGATTTTACAAAGCAGCCCAGGGAGACAGGAGTAGGCCATTCAGCCAATTGTATTTGCCCTGCCCATTCAATATGCTCTTGGCTGATCAAACACTTAGTGCCTTTTTACCATCTCCATAACCTGGTATGCTGTTGATAATCAAATCTAGTAATCTTAAACACACTTAAATTTGAGCTTCCATAGTCTGCTGTGGCAGAAAATTCCAAAGGGTGTCGCCTTTTATTTTTAAATGGTTCTAGACTCCCAACCCAGGGTAAACATCTTGCCTGTATCCACTTTTTAAGAACCTTGTAGATTTAAATGGTATCACCTCTCATTCCTTGAAACCGGAGAATACTGGCCCAGTTTGCCTAAACTCTCTTCATGGCAGTGTTCTGCTGTCCTGGGAGCAAGTTTCGTGCCTATTCATTGCACACTGTCAATGACGATATCTTTCCTGAAATGAAAAGACCAAAACTGCACACAGTGTACCAGGTACTGTCTAACCATGCTCTATGTAGTTGAAGCAAGACTTTAATACTCCTGAAAGCAAATCCTCTTGCAATAAAAGCTAATGTTCCATTCACCTTCCTAATAACCTGCTGCATCTGCGTGTCAACTTTCAGTGACTTATCGACCAAGGACACTTGGATCCCTTTGTACATCTATGCCTTTCAATCTCTTACCATTCAAGAAATATTATGCATATTTGTTTCACATACTAAAGTGGACAACTTCACATATTTCCATATTATTTTCCATCTGCCATGTTCTTGATGATTCACTGTGCCTGTCCAAATTTTCCTGAAGGTGCCTCACATTTTCCTTGCAACACCCATTCCCACTTAGGATTCTACCATCTACAAACATTGAAATGTTACGTTTTGACCCTACCTTGAAATCATTGGTACTTATTGTGAACATCTGGGGCCCCAAGCCTGCTGATCCTTATGCTATCCCAGTAGTCACAGCCTGCTGATGTGAGAGTAGCCCGTTTATTCCTGCTCTCTGGCTAACAGTCAGAAATCAATCATTAATCTATGCCAACACGTGACTTCCTATCCCATGTGCTTTAACCTTTCTAACCAGCCTCCTGTGGGGTCTTTATCAAAAATATTTAGAAAATCAAAGTATGCTATATCCATGAACACTCTACTATCAGTTTAGTTAGTAATCCCTTCAACTCCAAGTTTGTCAAACACAATTTCTCATTTGGGCATAGTCAGCATGAATTTGCATTCATATCATTCTCATCCAGGTGTCTGTTAATCCCATCCTTTACAACAGATTCAAGTACTATTTCCCTAATACAATTGTAAGGTTAACATTCCCTTTTTAAATAGCTGGCCGACACTTGCTACTTTCCAGCTGCAGGAATCGTTTCAGAATCAATAGAATTCGGAAGATAATACCCAATGCCTTGACTATCTCTGTAGTCACCTCCATAGTGCACTGGGCTTTGAATAACATGTCCTTGCAGTTTTATCGCCTTTCAGCCCCATTAATTTCTCCAGTACAATCTTGCTAATGCTGATTTCCATCAACTCCTCATTCTCCCTAGCCATTTGGATCTCTGTCTGGGAGATTTCTTGTATCTTCCTCGGTGGAAACAGATACAAAGTAATTGTTTAACTTCTCTTTCAGTAAGCTTTAATTATAACACCTAAATCCTGCTCTGCCCCAAATTTCTTGTTACTGTCTCTGTCTCACTCTGCCAAAGTCTCCCTCACTGACTATACAGACATTAGAATACAGGATCAAAAAGCGACTGGCCGTGATTAGTACTGTTTGCTGTTCTGAGTATATGATTATACAACGGATATTAAAACAGTGTAGATTCATTTTGATACTGAGTGGTAGAAAATTTGACTTGAGCAGTTACACAATGTGTGGTATCAGATTGGCTGATTGTTTGTAATGCCTAACGTTTAATTATATTGACTACAATGGAACTGAAATATCTGTGTGTAGACTGAAATGACATTGACTTTGTTTTGCCACCATTCGAGATACCTTTCTGTTCCTGGATGTAGGGAAATGACTTGAGATCCTGGGAATTATTATTATTAGAACCAATGTTGGTAAGAGAGAATTTGTCTTTAAATGTTTTGAAGGTCTTTTGAAAACTGGTAGGTTATTTCCTCTAGGTTGACAGTTCATCTTCACAAATTTCACAACCAAAGTTCCCTGGGGGAAGAGAAATGTACAGACCCAGCACTGCTAAGCGCACAATTTGTGCAAACGAAGCACTATGAATGATCAAAATGAAGTATTTGTTTTAATCTTCCATTACAGAATAGCTTTTGGAGCTCCCTGATTATTCTTTGTACAATTCTTAACTATCTGGCACCCCCTAGTGAACTGCTGGAGATCTGTGAGTTAAGTCTGGATAAGATGGGCTCCACCTTTGAGGATAACAATGTCTACATGCTGCATATGATGTACCAGGCCATGGGAGTCTGCCTGTATATGCAAGACTGGGAGGGAGCCTTACGCTATGGTCAAAAACTAATCAAACCTTACAGGTGATTGAAAGAATATATAGTTGATACAATATTTATTTCATGTAATCTTTCTACAGGATAATTTCCAGAAATAGTTTGTTTATTTTGGGTTTTAGAGCAGTATTATTAATAGACAGTGTAACATCTCACTACTGCATGAGTCACACTTGTGCAAAGTGAATATTTCATCATAAATTGTTGCATGCTGCAGAATGATTGCAACCACATTACATGTTTTTTTAAAAAATGAAGATAAAAATGATACTAGCAGATTTTGAAGTTAAATGCTGTGTAAAGGTAATAACTTCTATTTATATCTGACAGCTAGCAATTTCCATGAGGGGAGCCTTTATTCTGGGTAGCTAGAAGGGAGCAGCAGACTCTCCTTGTGCTAAGACGTGCATTTTTTGTATTTGCAAGCATGCCAGAAAATGCAGTTGATTTCAAATGAGTGAGTCACTGAGTTGTGACAATTAAGCCAGCAAGCTCTGTTCTGACTTCCTGTGTGGAGACAAAATAGCCTACGAGCTGGATGTGGAAAATAACTTGTGCTGAGCCAAATAAAATGACCCAGGTTCTCGGGAAGCTTTCCATAGTAGAGGTGGTTTTGTGTCTGCATTTCTCCATGTACCAAGTTAATAGTGTTGACAGTGTTGAACAAGGCTCTGTGCCCTCCCATGTGGAGGGAGGAGAGATTTTTTTTCCTCCCTCTTGTACATTAGCAAATAATTACTTGCCTGCCCTTTTGATCACAATGCACAGTCAAGACTGGGAACATTAAATAAATTTTATATCGAACGTTTATCCTTTTTTTTTTAAAAAAGTAACTGAAAGAACTGCGGATGCTGTAAATCAGGAACAAAAACGAAGTTGCTGGAACAGCTCAGCAGGTCTGGCAGCATCTGTGAAGGAAAAAAGAGTTAACCGTCAGTTCTGAGGACGGGTCACTGGACCCGAAACATTAACTCTGTTTTTTCCTTCACAGATGCTGCCAGACTTGCTGAGATTTATCCTTCAAATTTCTTTTGTCTACCTCCTAGGATGCTTTGTCTTCAGGAATTGCACTGCTCCTGCTTAGTTAAATTTGATTTGTAGTTGTAATATAGCTTACTTTTGTCTTCAGCAGTAGATTGCAGTTGTATTTTAAAAAAAATTTCTAGGCAAACAGTTTTTTAAAAAGTGGATCCAGTCATTCAGCTTGGTCTGTACCTGGTAATTTCACATTTTAACCACTTTCTGATTCTCACATCCTGGATGCTGTTGCTTTATGCAGGAAATGGGTATCCTGATGTGGCAGAAATCTCCTGGGGAGGCACTGTGACGGTGATGTCTACAGAAGGCAGTATCCTTCTGCAGGGACTGGAGTCACATGTAGGCCAAACTGGGTAAGGATGGCAGGTTTCCTTCCCTAAAGGATATTCCCTTCCTTTTCTGCTGTTACTTATGTTTGAGACAATATGTACGATCAGGACCAGATTGGTAGAGTAAAAACTGTCCCACTATCGTTCGACCAGTGATCTTTTTAAATAGGGCAAAGTGTAAACTGGACTGACTACTACCATTTCCCAAGGCCAACATTGTTCCTTCTCAGTCTTTTCAGCTGTTCCAAGCAGCTTAATTCTGATCAAGGAGACAGAAACAGACTATTTTTAGGTTGTTATTACCCCAGAGAGTGTTTTATAGAAAAAGGTGTGTGTGTGTGTGTGTGTGAGAAATCCAACAGTTAGTTGACTGTTTTTAGTTGCAAAATATACTTTTATTGGTAGCCCTTAACTGTGCACAGGGCTGTTATCAACCACATCCTCCCAGTGATTGGGAAATATATCTGGCAATTCAGTTCTTTCAGAGTATCCTGTAGGCAAAGTTGAGCAGGCACTTTCCATTGGAGGAACTTCGTGAAACTTTGCACACTTTCTGAGCCAAGGAGGTGTAAATTTTAAAAACTACAATCTCTAGAGGGTGTATTGATCTATGGTTGCACGTTACCATTTACTTTTAATAAATCTGAGTAGTTGATTTTGGCAAAAACTGCAATGTTTATTAGAATTATTTTATCCTGTTATTTCCAGTAACGAGATTTTCTGATTGCCCCTGAAAAATATGTTTCTTATTTATAAAATAATATGACCTTCCTTTTGAACGAAGACTGACTTTGGAGCCTTTTGAAGATGAACACGAATAACATATAATGCAGAGCATTTTTACTGTGATTGAGTGAAAACATCTACTGCCCAATTAAGACACTGACTCAGATTTTCTGTTGGGATATTTGTTCACTTATTTTGCATTTGAAGGATGTCACTAGTCGCAAACAGAGATTCAACACCTTTTTTTCTCCCTTCTGCTGTCAAAGACAGGGAGTCCAGGAATGTGCAGGTTAGGTGGGTTAACATGGTAAATGCAGGGTTACAGGGATAGGATGGGATGGGATGCTCTTTTGAGTGTTGAAACGGACTCGATGGGCCAAATGGCTGCCTCCTGCAGTGTAGAGATTCTGATAATTTTCAGAAATCTGAGTTTGCAAATTGGATGTTCACCCACTAGAAACACCTTTGGCGGGAATTCATGAGTGAATGGAACTTAGCTTTGCTCTCAGTAAAATGAAAGCATGATGATGATGAGAAATGTGCCCATGATTTCCAAATGTACGCGGCTGGTGGATGAGGCTTTTTGCTGGGACAGTGGCTTCATAAGGTCAGCATTTCCAGGTTTGAACGATCAGAGGTGATTTCTGGGGTAAAACCTTCCTTCTCCACTGCTGACATCTCTAAGAAAAATAAAGGCACTTGCTATTATCATTGAACACGTGGATTTTCAGATTGGAATTCTTCATTTGTGCTCAGATTATAGATAAATTTGTGAAATGGTATGACCCATTAACACCTCTAAAATTTGGTACAGAGAAAAGACATTTATCGGTCATTCATCCAATGTGTTTGAATTGGTTTTGAATTTTAGGTCTGAGCCATTATAAAAAGATTGCACATTTATCTGTACTGAGACACTTAAACGTTGCTAGAGATACATACTTACTAAAAAAAATGAAACTTAATAAATGTTGCTTCATCAGCAACAACTTGTTCCTAATGCTGAAAAATATTCAGGGATGCCTAACTAAAAGGAAATAGTTAGGACAGTGACTGAATTTTTTTTAAAAGATCTTTCACTGACAGCCTTAAGAGCAGATGATGGTAGAGTGGTTGAGTGTTAAGTCCTGAATGTTGGCCATGCTTTCAGCTACAATAGAGGGGTGGAGAGAGTGGGAAATGCACATGCTACAGAGTTAAAGTGAACAACAAAGATTGAAGGAGAGGTGCAGCCATAGAGGAATTGAAAACTTCTATGAGCTTTTTGTCAAAATTTGAGGTTTTTGGCACAAGAAAACTGTTGACATTAAAGAGTAACATGCAGTGGAGTGGTCAAGGTTTGTTATGAATTGGGGCACAGACAGTGGATTGACTGAAATTTATGGAGGATGAGCAGTTGGCAGAGGAGCAATAGCACATTCAAACTTGGACAGGCATGACTGAAGCTTTTAGAAAGAGCTGGGCTAAGGCAGGGATGGAAAAGAGTAATATGGAGGTGGAGGTAGAAGTAGGTGCTGTTGTGTAATGGGGAGAAATTGGGATTGGAAGCTGCCAGAATCCTTGGGCTTTCGCTATAATACTGTTGTCCTGGAGATTGAATTGTAGTGGTTTCTTGTAACTTGTGTACCAACATATTTGACATTTGGAGGAAGGGTAGCATATTCCATGATTCAGTAACTCCTTATTTCAACTGGTGGGTGGTTACACATAGTTAGAAAATTAGAATGAAAGGAGGGCAGAAGAAAATTAGCATTGTGATTTGTAATTTTAAAATAAATGTTTTTTTTTTAAATTAGCAGCAAACACTATCCAGCATATTCTCTGAATGTTGCTTCAATGTGGCTGAAACTAGGACGGTTATATATGGGCCTGGAACACCATTCTGCTGGCGCTAAGGCACTGAGGAAGGTAATAAATTCACCTGTTCCTTTCCTCATTATAGTCACCAAGTATTGACTTCATAACAGATATGATTGTGTTGATGGCTTGTTTTTAAAGTAACATTCCCAAGAAGGCTCATGTGTACTTTATGGAAACTAGACTACTGGGTAAGAAAGTGTTTTGAACCTATAAGCGTGCCTTGATTTTATTAAATCATGCACATTGTGTAATTGTAGCCAGTAGGCTGTTCCTGTTGGAAAATAATCCCAATGTGCTGTCACTTTAAAGCTGTAGACCCATTTCTAAATTTTGCATTTAGACTGGTATCTAAAAGTACATCCTTTTCTGAACTTCAACTATTATTTCTTCATTGAAAATAATCCTGAACAAGAGGTAACATATTATTTTCTGCCAGAATGCATTGAGCTTTGTGGATTTTAGGATAATTGTAATAAATCAGACAACTTGCACAAATTTAGACACTTCAAAATATGCTAATCTGAGAAAACTCACCCCATGTAATACAGTTAATGTATTTATAGTGTGTTTACTTAATGAGTATCTATCATTGTTGCGGTCTGTTACTTTTCACCAAAGTTTAGGATCCTAATATGAATTTCATTGACTGCACTGCTTTTTTGAAAGTTCTTGTCCAGCAATTGGAATCAGTAATTTGACTTCATTCAGAATTATGGCTAAGAAAGGTTGAGCTGCACAAGCTATGTCAGACATATCATAAAACAGAACACACCCTCCCCCCAAAACCCCAGTTATCCCAAAAGAAAACCTTAGCTGAATAGAAGTTCATCAACCTGAATTAAAAACTATTTCCATCCACAAATCCTGACTGGCCTGCTGAGTAGCACTAGCATTTTTTTTTTGTTGTGATGCAGGTTTGTTTTTAAAATACTCAGAATATCAAATCTTGCATAGATGTGAAATTGAAAATTCAATATCATTAAATAATTGAAAGACACCGTTCAAGGTTTACTAAATAGAAACTGAAAGAACTATGGATGCTGTAAATTAAACAAAAACAGAAATTGCTGGAAAAGCTCAGCAGATCTGGCAGCATCTGTGGAGAGAAAATCAAAGTTAACGTTTTTGGGTCGAGTGACCCTTCAATTCTGAAGGGTCACTCGACCTGAAATGTTAAATCTGGTTTCTCCAATAGATACTGCCAGACTTGCTGAACTTTACCGGCAATTTCTGGTTTTGATTCAAGGTTTAATTCTCCCTTCCATGCCAGTAAAACACAGAAGTAGATAGAATGTCTAAATTTTAATTTTTTTTTTTTTTAAGAAATTCTTGTTTTAATTTTAGTTGAGTTGTAATATCTGACTTCTTTGTAAAAAGAAACTTGAATTTTTCAAAATTCTTTGTGGCATGGGATCTTAGCAATTCTTCGTTTTGTGCTGTATAATTACAGTACCTTGTAAAATTTTATTTTAAAAAGAGCCATGTTTTAGAATAGATGTCGAGAGAAACACTAACTAACTGACTTAAATTTGCCTTTTCTTTCACAGGCATTGACCATTATGGAAGTGGCACATGGCAAAGATCATCCATATGTTCTTGAAATTCAGAAAGAGCTGGAGGGAAAATGAATGTTTTCATTTGTTGCTTCAATTCCTTGCAATCACAATGTGAGACTGTGTCTGTTTGTATGCTGGTATCTGTCAACAAACTAATCTCTAAAAAGATTGGTTGGCATGGATATGAAATCTGAAAATAATAGCATAAATATCAAAGGAATGCAATTTTTATTTTTGTTTTTAATATTTAAATGCATATTACAATAAATGTTGTGAAAGCAGTTAATTTATTGAAACTTCTCTGAAAAATTTTAGTCAGACCGCACTGCATGCAGTTCTGGTTGCCATATTATATAAAGGAGATGTTCAGGAGAAAAGTTGCAAGGGTTAATTGTGATACTGGGGGGGAGTGGAATTGAGCCTAGGCTGGGAATTGTGGGGGTGCATTGGGGGTAGATAGAGTTTTGGCTCTGAGGCAGCATGCGGACCCTTGGAGCTGATTCCCTTGGGCCACAACCTCCCAAACCATAGCGACATAAAAATTGCACTTGGATGTCACTGAATCTATCCCAGGGCTGTTCTGCGTCAGTGCTGCTGTCTTGGAGAAGGAATCTACTTCCAACCCGAGTTTCTCCTGGTTTAGGCAGTGAATTCCGCATATCGTAGAAAAGAAACGGGAGACTTGAGGCATAGGGAAGCCCTACGTCGCATGTATATGCTGCCTGGATAGTATAGACCTCTGATCGAGGTATTGGAGACAGTATTTACTCGTACGCCTAGGGAAGCAGGTATTGTTTCATGTCGAGGCTAATAATCCACTAAACTGCTTCAGCTGACTCAATGTGATTGGTTGTGGTGGCACCCAGAAATGGATCTCTCTGGGTGGAAGTTCAGTTTGTGGCTGATGGCCTGACTCGGGTGTCCACGGTCACAATTTGAGCTGGTCATTTTCCACTCAGATTAGGGGCATTGATAAGAGTGGAAGCAGGGAGAATGTTAATTTGCAGAAAGTCCTATTCCCTGCTCAATGTTCTTGCTGATCAAGTTGGTTCCTGGTCTAGTAAAATCTGCGTTTACATCATTACTTCCAAATTTCTGCATGCCCTACTACTCCGTAATCCGCTTACAACCCCATACGAGTTCTGTCCTGCTCTAATGTTGGCCTCTTGTGCATTCCCAGTCTTTGAAGGCCTGTAATCCTATATGTCTGAACATTGGGGTGGCACGGTGGCTCAGTGGTTAGCACTGCTGCCTCACAGCACCAGGGACTTGGGTTCGATTCCACCCTCTGGCTACTGTCTGTGTGGAGTTTGCACGTTCTCCCCGTGTCTGCGTGGGTTTCCTCTGGGTGCTCCGGTTTCCTCCCACAATCCAAAGATGTGCAGGTTAGGTGGATTGGCCATGCTAAATTGCCCATAGTGTTCAGGGATGTGTAGATTAGGTGGGTTTATGGGGAATGGGTCTGGGTGGGATGCTGTATGGGTCAGTGTGGACTTGCTGGGCCGAAGGGCCTGTTTCCACACTTTAGTGGGTTCTATGATCTATGATAAGATTAAAAAAAAAGACTTTAGATAGAGTCTCTCTCTCTCTGACCAGCTCCCAGTGCAGATCAATTAGTTAATTTAAACAGAAAAAAAATCCACTTTCTTACACAGTATTCACTTTGCACTGTCCAATTCTGATAGGATTGTCTGGATAATGAAACTGTGTGCAGAAAATTCTTGCTAATGAATAATTGTTTAGAATGTGGAGCATAATATTAGCATGGATCAGCTGAGGGTAACTGGCCTGTTTTCCACTGTAGATGCAATTAATCAATTATTTAAACCTCTACCACCTAAAACTTTGGAAATGTGTATTGTTACGTTGGACTATTGAAATTAGAAAATCAAGCTTTAGAGCTGACTCAAGAACTTCAAGTAGGTTCCGGTGAACTTGACAGGAGAAAGAAAGGACATCTGGATTTTAAATAAAGATTGTGGTCTTCCCACAGATGTGGGAAGATCTTAGTCTAGGCTCATCAGTACACAACAGAACCAAGTGGCTCAAGGATAAATGGAAATTGATCCTCTGGCTTTATCAGAAAACTGAGCTGCTGGTACTAGTTGCGTCTTCGGCCACATCCCTTTGCCAGCAGTGATCCTTGGCTAAGTCTGTAATTGCGGTAACGTTGGCTGAAGAACTTAACAGCATGGCGCAGATCACTGACTAGGAATGATGCCCCTTGAATGTGTAGATCAGAAACCCAGTTCCTGTTTGGAGAGAGGGAAAGAATGGTTCCCATCACGTTTAGCAATGGAATTAAAGCTTGCTTTTTTTTTTGTTTTTGCATTTGCTTAAATTTACATTTTGTGCCTGAATTTTGTTTGTGTAGAGCAGGCAAGCAACAATTCTGCCAAACAGGTCAGAGTGCAAGAATCAAGATAAACCTTTTTACACATCTACCTTCATGGTGATGAGCGGTGAAGAAATTTGTAGGTTGGCACATTACAATAAATGACTTGTCCTAATAGTACTATAGTGTAGTCGTATTCTAACCAAGGAGCTGAATAATTTAAATCAACAAAACTGCAGTTTGATGTATACAGAATCAACTGATTAAACAAACAAAAGATTTAAGATCAAACAAAATGATGAAGCAGCATTGAAGCCCTTATTCCAGCATAGCCTTCTCCTTCTTGGTGCCCAGTGTTCCCACCGGCAGTAATAATTTGAGCAAACGTATACAGTGTAACTTTGCAGACAATGCCACACAACCAAACTGCATGCAATTAAGTAAATTACCTCAAGTGGGATTCTCTCTGATCTAACTTGAGGTTGGTTACATTCATTTGAAAGCTGCAAATACTTGCCCTGGACCATGAAAGTTGAGTAAAGTCTAATTGCACAAGTTGTAAACACAACCTCTATTACCTTGCAATGGGATCATGCAGTTTCAGATGGTGTTAATAATGCATTAGCAACTGTTTTTTGTTCATTTTTGCTCTATTGCGCTATAGTTCTGCTGTCATCTGGTCTGTAAATTTTAGGATGCATATTGGAAGCTGTCAAAACTGTATATGTTCAGGTTACCATCCTAATGCTACATCACCTTATACCGAACAGTAGGATTTTTGGAAAAATGCTTTATTGTGTATATGAATGATAGACAATAATCTTTTACAAAATGTTTGGTACATTCATAAGGAAAATTTGTCACTAAAAAGCATATACAAAATAATTATTTACACAAGACATAGAAAGAAACAAGAGATAATTTTGTTTTGACAAGTCATGTGAAGCAATGCTGAATGGTCTCAGTATCCATAGAAAACAACAGGCAGCAAGATCAAATGTAAAATACTGTCATGTAGTATCACAGTTTTATACTGAAACTGGGAACAAAAGCTTATACACTTATCAGAATACATATATACCTGATGTAATAAGCATGCACAGTTAGTTTTCAAGCAGAAGATAGTTTAAACAGAACATTAAGACAGTTCCACTCATTGTAGTTAAAACCACTGTTTTGTTGCAACTCAAATATGGTATGGACTTAAACTTCCTGTCACAAAGTTATGTTTTCAGACATCGAAACACAATAGGGTGAGAATATAAATTATATGAGGGCAGATGCCTTTTCACTGAGTTAGTATAACACATTTATAGGCTTTTTGTGCTAATTTAGGGGCTTATTTCCAAATGAGATGCAGAGCAGTGGTTTACAGCAGGGAACAATTTCAACTGAATCTAGTATCGGCACATTGATGCTAAAAATTAACTGAATATGGCCAGAGGTTAAAATACTGAACTGTCCAGTTGGAATCTGTGGAAGCCATGGGAAATTAGTAAGAATCTTTTTATAAAGAAACCACATGGACGTTGTCATAAGAGATCACTAATGAAAAATTAAAATCGTTGTTCATGATGTGCCTTTGAACTTTAAATGTTCAAAGATATCCTTTCAATAGATATAGGGAATCAGTTACTATTATTGTCAGTTATCACGCATACCACATTCAATTTTTATTTTTTGTCCAAGTGAATGTGCATCTCTAGTTCTGAACTTGGTGCTGGTTTCATTAATAATGAGTGAGATTGGGTGTGTATCAGTTGAATTTGGCAATTGATGGCACAATCCTACTTGTTAAACTTAGGGACCAACATGCTTAACACTATCAATGTAAGTCTTGCTGTCTTTCATTCACTGCTTACATAAATGTCCATATGTATTAATGAATATGACAGGAATGTTCTCTTTAAGCAACATATGTTTATTCCTTAATTCATCACTATCAATTCAGAATATATGTAACACAAGGTTAGACAATGGACTTAGTAAATTTATTAAATCCAGTCCATTCTGCCAATAGTTAAATGAAGTAAGGGTGGACAGTTCAGCATTCTGGTGGATTCCAGCACCAAACTCTTTCAATTTTTACATAAGGGTTAGTTGGTACATTAAAGTTGGCACACAAACAAGGTGAGATATAGTTATACAAAGACAGAAATTTTAGCAAGTTTCCCTACTACTTTTCCATATAGTGTACAAATTTTTTGTACTTGTTTTATAGCAATATAGCAAAGTTGTTGTCATGACCTTTATTTTTCATTAGATAAACTAATGATTTTATATTGATCTTGTATGACTTATTATTTAAAACTTGCTGTTTTAAACAAAAAAATATTTCCAGAGCTTCTTGTGGTAAGTATCCTAACATTTTGGCAGTAATACACAGTTAACTGTGCAGTACATGGTTTCCAATTGGGCCCATGTAACTTTGAATCTGAATAGCTGGTCAAAGTTTAAGCCAAAAAGTGAAAAGGATTCTGGTTGCACCTCAAACCTACAGTGATAAATGCATTTATTCATATATATCAAAATTATATAGCGCCTTTAACATATTAAAAACAGTCCTAAGACACATCACAGAGGCATAAAAAATGTGTACATTCAAAAGCATTTTTAACAAAAAACAACAAACAAATAGGTTTTGGCGCTTGATTACTGCTCAAAACATATTAAGTCGAGAATCAGAACAATGTTAAAAATTGGTCAACCACCAACCATTCAGCATTTCCAAACATCAAATACAACATGTGATAGGTATCGCAACAAATGTGTTGCAATTTCAGATTTGGCAATCAATATAGAACATTGTTCAACAGCACGTGTTCCAACAATTCATACCTTAGCAATATTGAAAAGCCAAAAAAATACTGAGACACAATACGGATATTAGCATATTAAAAACTCAGACTGGACTTTAATCCAACCTGTTAAATTATATAAATACACAAATTAAGATCAGTTAACAGTATTAGTCAGTGGAAGGAGCTTGCAAAGTCACAGTGAGCCAGCCATCTTAGATAAGACAATTTTAAAAAAAAAAGGTTCCCCACAAGGGTTTTTGAACTTCTCACCGACCCACTGAATACTGTGAGCATCTAAACCGTTCAAAGTTATTCCATTTCTCCTCACTTCTTTTCCCTCCTAACATACAGCACTATCTGTGAAATTTAGCTGCTAGGAAGTGGTCTGAAAAACATATTTTCACCTGTCAATTACTGATAATCAATGCACGGTTTAGGGGTTAATCTAAAATATTCTACTGAGCTACAACCCTGAAATTCCTTGGGGTTTCTGTCCACCCCTTGTCATCATTTCAGTGAGACTCCACTTTCATTAGTAATTTCCAAATGCCTTGTTAAGGAGTGAAATCCTACAAGCCAAATTAACAGGGAACTGAATCTGTGCAGGGACTTCTAATGCTGCATGATTCTAACTCAGTCACAACCCAAATAGTTGCAGAGTTCAATACATTTAGTGATTTAAGGTATAGGTTTTCAAATGGGTGAAAGTGAGTACCACCCAATGGATACAGACTAGAGAAATGTTTCAATCATGTTCTTACATGAGGTATTGGAAAACAAATGGCTCGATTTGCAGAGTGGAGCAGGGCTGGACAGACTATTCCACCCCATGGTAGGTAAACCCTGAATTTTCAAATGCATGCAGTAGGCAGCAGCAATTTGCCTCTTGTGGCGCTAACTCACAGTTGTCCCATAGGAATCAGGTGTTTTCCTAAGAAGCAGCACGCAAGGGATTTCCAAGCCTGCATGTCACATATATTTAGTTTACATACCAATACCCAGCACTGTGACCAAAACTGAAATAGCACAATCCAGACTTGCAAATTGTTTAATATCCAACCCAAATCTTGCTTAAACTTAATGCTAGTTATTATTAAAGGGATTATAGCACCTTCACCCAGAGTTTTCATCTTTCCTATTATTTTCTTTTACATTCCAATCTTCAATCTTCTCAATTTTTTGCCAATGACCATATGTTTTTATTAAACATTATTTCCTCTCAATTCTAAAAATTATACAATTTCTGACATTGTCTATACTTGATCATTTTTTCATCTGGTGATGACAAGTTTGCAGGTGGCTTTCTCTGGCTTTTGCTCATCGGTTATGTCATCTTAAGGGAAGTTATTTAAAATTTGTTTTCTAATTGTATTTCCACATCAGTAATTTCTGTAAATTAATTTTGAAGCTACCTTCCATCCACAGTATTCATTTCTTTTTACTAAAGGTTGTGTGTAAATGCTGGTTAATATTTTTATTTAAACTTGGATTGCACCTGTAACATGTTCTAGTTCATGAATCAGTTCATATAAACCTTTTTTTCCACAACTGAGCTACAGCAAGCTTAGAGTAAAAATAATCAATTAGAAACAATCAATCAAATAAAGGAGCACTATCCCCTCTGTAAAGTTGTTGGGAAGATTGCCTTCTCTCCCTACCATTAATAATAAAAAAAAAAATGCAGTTTGCCTATTGAAAATTAAATAACTTGTGTACTGTACCATCATGCTAAAAGAATGCCCTGCCAAATATCTAGCTGTCAAAGTTGGGTGATCCATTCTATCTACAGAAAGGCATGAATATCTAGTCACAGAGGCTTACACAGTAGTACATGAAAAGCTATTTTGGCCTGTCTGTCTTGTTTTAGTCAGTCCCATTCTCTACTGCTGCTATCTTTATTATTAAACTTTTTAGAACTGGCACAATATTTTGCCATCAAGATAAAAAATAAATCTATTCCATGAATCTATTGATGAGGATTGTTTGATGTTTCGGTATATTTCTTTTAATCACTCAAACGCTTACTGATTTGCAAAGAAATAATTTACATAGTTGTTCATGAACAGATAGTTTATTTAAGAATCTCTATTGAAATGCAACAAAAACAATGAATCAAATTAATTTTCCTCTTACAATTAAAAAAAACTTCCCAGAGATCAAAATAATTTGTCTTAATATTTATAGGAACGACCATATTACGAACGTTAAGACAATGGTCAATTTCAAAATAGACTTAACCTCCAGCTACGTAAACATCTTTTTCTCTGCAGTGCAGAAATAAATGTAGTTGTTGCAAAAAGAATGTTTCAAATCAAAAATGGATAACAATGAAAATATCCTTTTGATGTCTTATATTTGGTACTAGTTATTTGTATAAAAAGTAGTAAGATTCCGAAATAAAATTGACTATTTCATGTTATTTCTGTTTAATGCTCTTAGTATAGTTTTCAAAAAGATTTGGTAACTTAAATTAGTTAACTGAACAAATATATAAAATAAATTAAAATAACACTATTACTCCACATGGAGTGGTTTTTGTTTCTCTTTTACATTAGAGATGAATTTTTTTTTCATATACATATTGCTCTTCCTTACACTGTCAATTTGATTTAATTTTAGAGTAAGAAATAGAGCAGATCCTGAAAAACTGAAACACAATTAGAAAATGCTGAAAACACTCAAGACAGGCAGTATCTGTGCAGCATGTAAGAGTTAATATTTTAGAACTCAGAACTGAAACATGAACCCTACTTTTGTGAGCATTGACTTTGAGAAGGTGGCACTAAGTCACCTTGAACGTTGGAGTCCATGTGGTGTAGGTAGAGCTACTGTCTTATTAGGGAGAAGGTACAGGATTGTGATTGAATGATAGTAAAGGAGTGGTGATATAATTCCAAGCCAGCATGGTCTGACACTTGGAGGGGAACTTGCTGGTAATGGTGTTCCAATGCATTTGTTGTCCCTATTCTTCTAAGTGGTAGAAATTGTGGGTGTGGAGGTACTGTTGAAGGAGGCTTTGCAAGTTACTACAATGCATCTTGCAGATGGTGCACACTGCTTCCACCGTGTATCAATGGTTGAGGCAGTGATTGTTCAAGTTGTTTAATATGGTGCCAATCAAGAGGTCTGCTTTATCTTGTGTGACGTTGAGCTTCTTGAGAGATGTTGAAGCATCACTCATCCAGGCAAGTGGAGAGGACTCCTTCACACTACTGACTTGGGCATTGTAGATGATTGTCAGACTCTGGGGAGTCAAGAGATAAGTTTTATGTACTGCATATCCCAGCCTCTGAGCTACTCTTGTAGCTACAGTATTTATGTGGCTGGACCAGTTCAGTTTCTGGTCAATGGCTTTTGATGATGAAGTGTTCAGTGGTGCTGTTGAATGTTAAGGGGAGATGGTATTATTCTCTCTTGTTGGAGATGGTCATTGCCTGGCACTTGTGTGCCATGAATTTTTCTTACCACCTATCAACGTACAGCTCAGTGTTCTCTACTAGGTCTTGTTGCATGAATGCACAGACTGCTGCACTATCAGAGGAATCACAAGTGGTATTGAATACTGCATAATCATCAGCGAACATTGCACTTTTAACCTTATGTTAGAGGGAAAGCCATTAATGAAGTGACTAATGTTTAGGCCTAGGGCTGATACTTGACCAGATGAGTCTTTTCAGCATTTTCTGTAGTTTGTGGAGAGTTGCAAGTAGCTTCATTCCTTGAGTAAAGTCTGTGTAACACACAACTCAGCATGAATTCTAGTGCTTGAAGCCAACTTTAGAAGACAACTCAGTTTAGTAATAAAAACAAAACTCATTAAACACAATGCCTGGTGTGTTAGTCACAGAATAAAAATACTGCAGTTACAATTAGGGGACCTGGCATCAGTTGGCAGTTTCAACTGAAACTTTAGATTTAAAAAAAAAATTAAGGGTCAAAGATCTTTTGAAAGTTTTCCTGTTTTTGCAATATGACCAGACCTTAATTACCAGGCAAGTAGTAACATGCTGCCAGGCCTCTTGTAGTACTG
This sequence comes from Rhincodon typus, assembly GCF_021869965.1. Classification (NCBI taxonomy): domain Eukaryota; kingdom Metazoa; phylum Chordata; class Chondrichthyes; order Orectolobiformes; family Rhincodontidae; genus Rhincodon; species Rhincodon typus. The sequence goes on from NC_063340.1 coordinate 52,772,249, forward strand.
CTTGTGTGTGTGTGAATATACCTCCAAATGACTGATTTTCCTTTTGTCCTTCAAGAAAGCAATCCAACATTCCGGAAAATGGGCAAGACTGAAACTGGTAACTCACTAGAGTTCCACAGGAATAAACCTATGTCATACTATTTAAATATTTCCAATGTTAAACTGTTATACCAATCAATGCCCCACTCTATAACATATAGTAGATTTGCTGATTAAATCATTAAAAAATGCTAGTGAAACTCTACTACTCTTTTGGACCAGTAACAAAGTTTCGTCCCTTGTCTCTGATAGCAACATGCACTGTCTTTGCTGAATGACTGACCCAGGTGATTAAACAGCCAGATAATAATTCAACCACAAATATCCCATCTGATTAACTCCCGATGCAGAAACATTTCCCTTTCCCAGAGATATATCTCATTTGTCCAATTACCTGCAGCTGCTGAATGTTTAACTCTCTGAGAATTCCTGACATATTGTGTTGTGGAAGATTCTGGCTTCCTTAAAATTAGCTAAATAACACTAAACAAAGTGAAATGTCAACACAGAGTTGACGGTGCCACAGTCATATGTCTCAACCTCTCTCCTCAGAATCGCCTGCTATTTATGGGACGAGTATCTCTTTCAATCCTGTCACTAATCACCAGTGAAACCACCAGAATACTGGGGACATCCATATAACTTCTATTTATACATAAGGTCTGATGTTGCTGTGGCTATAAATCTGTCCTGTACTCCTGGAAATATTGCCCCCTTGAGGAGCGGTCTATAACTGCATCCAAAATGTTTGAAATCATGCCAAGAAACACAGTGTCAAGGCAAACAGCTGTTCAAAAAGGTTAAAGTTTGTGTTGCCGTTGTTTTCATACTAAATAAAGTAATCTAGCAAATCATCTGTGTGTTTTTACCATCTATTTTTAACAGTCATAATCAGCTCAAAATTGCAAATATAACTATGCAAACCAGCTTTTGTCAATTATGCAAAAATTAATATCACTATTAAAGGTTTGTGAACTCAATAGGTCATCCTCAAATTACTATGAAATGGACCAGTCCCTCTGATACTTTTAGGTCTTTTAACAATGAGACCAAGGCAATGTTAAAGGAATATTGCTCAAGTTAATACAGCAGTAATTCCAACATACTTTTAGCTCTTGATTGTACGTCTTCTTGACAAGTCTACAAGGTGGACAGTGCTCCATTTGTTTAGTTGGAAAACATCATTCTGGAATATCACTGTGCAATCAGAAGCACAGCAATTGCAAAAGATTGCCACCATTCACTCATGTTAAGTATGCACGCAGAATGTCCTGTTTCTTGCTATTATGCTCAGTACTATAGAATTCTATGGAAGGATTCAAAAGCAGCTTTAACATCAACAAAATGCTCAACAAGTAAAGGGCACAGTTCTGAAAATCAAGGTATCACTTGACAGAAACTTAATGTACTGAGCTGCACTTTTTCTGGGAAAGAAAGCTAGCTCCATTTCCACTGCTAATTATTAAGGTTGTTTAAATACAGCGTTTGTGAATTCACATCTAAATCAACCGAGAGTTCTTCAGGAACTGAATAAGGACCTGGTAGACAAACTTGTACTGGGCTATTGTCTGAACCATTAACATTCTCTGTTGTCGGAGAAATCCCAGCATTGCTGGCACTTCCAGCTTCTGAAACAGAACAGCAATGGCAAAATGTTAATACACAAACTGATAGGTTGTCTTAAAAATCCAATGTAATACAGGAAAATAGATTAAAAAAAAACAAGTATTATACCCAAGAATAAGAGCTTTGAAAAAGGTAGTTTTTGTTTCAAAGATTCCACAATACGTTTTTCATAATTATTCCAAAGTTGAAAATAGTCTGATTAAAGTTTTGTTGCTTTTCTCATTTATCCCAAGGGTGGACTTTGATATTGGATAACTAACACTGACTTTCAGAAATAATAGATTCAATTAAAGAACACAAATAATGCACTCCAGATGGGGTGCAGAGTGTGTGGAGCAAGATATGACACAGCCCAGACCCTGAAGACACAGTGATTGCCTTGAAATTTTAAACCATCTCCTCTACATTAGGCACTTCAGGCGAATTAAATACTTTGTTTTTAAGGAGCAGGGGAGAATGACGGAGGGAGAAGGAGGAAATACTCAGCACTTGATCCTTACTGCCTGCTTATATTATTAAGTTAAAGAAAGGAATACCCACAGAAATGTTCTCAGTCACATCCTTTATGGCTTCACAGCCTCTTTTGAAAAAAAAAGTCTGATGGACAGTCATGCCACCTGCTTATATACAACAACTGATAAGCATCCTTGTCTGTCTTATTTAGTTAGCTTCAGAAAATACACATTTATTATTTTGTGCTGGATTTTCAGCTTTAGCTCATTCCATAATAAGGGTCCAACAACAATGACAAAACTGCAGATTCAAAGATGCAGTATGATGTTCCAATCTTTTATAGGAGCTACGGATTAAGTTGGCAGTTTACAGGTTTAGATACATAATTTGTACTAATGGTTTTCCAAATAGGTATGAGATATTATGTGCAATAAAAATCTGATGTTTCCAATTTTATAAATTTCATTGGATTTTCTGTGTTATATCCTGGTTTCCCAGTTTGGAAGCCGGTAAATATGTACTGGAATAATCAAGCCAAGAATAAAGAATAACCTAATAACCTAACCATCAACCTAATATGATTGTTGCTAGTTCCTAATGTAAAATTTTTCATAATAATTCAAAATCTTCCAAAACAAGTAAGGCTAAAATAATGACTTTAATATTAGATAATGACTTTAATACTAATGTCAAGAAACAGATGCAAACTGATATGCAAGATGGGTTGGAAGTGGAGAGATTTTTTTTCAAAAAATGCTCATGGAATTGTGGATCAGTGGCAAACTAGTACTTATTGCAAATTTATGGAGAAGGTTCAATCACTAAAATACTAAGTTTACGAAAGTGCACACAATGAATACTCGTATTCATTGGAAAAGAACATCAGTGCTCAGGAATGCAGGCAAACGAAATAACCAATAAAACAGTACAAAGTACTGAGGCCAACATGGAAGAAAAGTGGTCAACATTCTTTTCTCCTTCTATCTTCAGTCTATTTCTGGTTGTCAGGCTACTTAATTAGAAGCAGAACTCAACAACGACATAATGGCTGTTCCATTTTTATGCAACATACAGATGGTTTGGAAACACTGTGTAAAATTTGGTGAAGACCAAATCGATAAACTAACTGCTAATCAGCACACCATGGGTTAAAAGTCGATCAAATGCATTTTCAAAACCATCTGTTGCACTCACCTCATTATGCTCCAAACAACCAACCATAACTTCTGTTAGAATCACCACTCCTGTTCTTCCAGCTCCTGCACTGCAATGCACAACTACAGGTGGGTTGCAGCTCTTGGTAGAATCCAGCATGCTATTGGTATGTCGACGGACAGATTGAATTTCTTCGAGATAAGCTGAAAAATTAAAACAGAAAGGATTGATGGTCCAAACAAAAACTTGGTGCTGGAGGTTGCAGTAAGTAGTTTGCTGGCTGTCAATATTGCAAAACTGACCTCGAGCTGGATGAAACAGTTAAACTGGCTACAATTTAGTAAAGAGAAATGCCTGAAATGCTGAATATAAAAGAAGATTTAATGTTCTTCCACCCGAATTCTTCACCTGCCAGCATCCACAACCGCTGCGAACCTATCCCCAATATGACACCTCCTTTCAAGGGCCATCTTTTTAATAACTGAAAGCAGTTTGTGAAGGCAAATGATTAGTGACTATTTAGGGTATTTTATTGGCATTAAACTCGTCTGTAGCAATTTCACTCAATAAAGTGAAAATGAATTTAGGTGGTTGCAAACCACCATTTGGAGTTCTACGGCAGATCATGTGAAATGCCTAGAACTTCAAGGGCAGAAATGATTATACACAAAGTCATGGTTAGCCCAGTCATAGGAATCTAATAGGGATTTGAATTTTTCCCAAAATCCAGCATGATTTTTTGACAGCTGGCTTTTGATTTTGTCTTCCAAGGATAAAACCAGATCTCAAAGTTCAGTTAATATTATTTACAACTGAAGTTCAATTTTTAGGCATTATAAGTGAATTTGTTGTAAAATTATTTACTTTTGTATGGCATGCAAATGAGTGCATATATGAATAATGAATTTGGAGCAACTTCAGTTCAGTGGATTCAGGTGAAACGCAGTGTACTTCCATGTCAAGAGAGCTGTTCATCTCAAGGCAGCTTCTTCAGGTCATCACATTACAGCTTGACAATCTTCGGTAATTTATTCTTTCAATATGTTAAAAATGGGTAATGTGGTGGTTGGTCACATATACAGATAATTTTTTAGGGTTCAGAATTTCTGGCTTAATTGGGTTTTAATCTCTGTTATCCTTGTAATGTCCCATCATCTGTAAAAATAGATGTTACAGCCATCTATCTAACTGCTTTTATGTGAATAAAGTTGCCAAATGGCCTCATTATGAATGTGTGGCTGAGTTTTAAAAATGACATATTTGCTTAGCTCAGCAAGCAATATTAACAGCCACAGAGAGGGCTGGAAGCTACTTACTATTCACATCCTTAGCATCTTGCAATTATTTATTCTTTCAGAGATTTGTCAATGCCTGTGTGTTTATTTATAGAAGATTAAAAGGTGTAAAATGGATAAAAGCTTTTTTGTCAATAATTCTGTGGCTGTGGTTGATTGACCATTTTGAAGATGCAAGCTGAGCTGTCCCTGTTATCAGCAGATTTTCAAAACTCTTTTGCTTATTATGTCAGTTTCATGAGCATTTCAAGGACTTTCCAGACTTGTAAATGGCTCATTTTCTGGTGTAAATGGTAGATTATGGGGAGACTGGACATAGTGGATGCAAGAGGAGCACTGGAGCATGGAGATTCCAGAGAGTTTTGCAGAAGCATTGAAGGTGGGGGTATAATGTTGGGATGGTTGGATTTGACAGGGATAAGGAATTGAGAGCCTGAATTTTATGATCAGCTATGCTGATGTCCCACAAACAAAGTAAATCTTCTAGCCAGAGGGACTCCCCATCCTGCACTGCTATCTCAAGCCTGCCTCTAGTGGCAGTGGTCCTAACTCCATCCCACTCATGCATTCCTGGAATGAAAATATGGAGTATAGAGGTTTCCTTATTGGGAATGGGTTTGCAGGATCAGGACCTTTCCTGACTCCAGTTATCCATCTTCTTGATGAAAATCCAGCTCAATATGTCTGCAGGTAGGAGCAGCTTCCAGAGAAGGAGAATAAAGTTCAGAGTTCAAGCAAATGATTATTAGGAAGGGAAAAATAATTGATAGAATACTTTAGACTTGTGTTTTGTTTATTCTTTGCACTTCGCCACTGGGTGATATTGGCATGGTAGTATGTATTTGCCATTTCCAGATGTCCTAAGGACATCAAATACTGATTAGCTTATAAATATTCCCTTGTACTAAGCCTTTGAAAACCAGCAATTAAATATTAAAATGTATCTAACATAATTACTTCTATTTCCACTGCACAATTAGGCAAGCAGTAATGTCATTCACAACTAAGACCACCTATACAACATACTTGGCACATAATTGTATGAACCATCCTTCCTCACAGCATGTTCTCTATTTTAAAATGATTTATTGCAGTTTTTCAATTACTTAGTTCCCATATGGAAGGAATAGTTATTTTAAAAAGAAAAGGTGATGCATCATTTAATAGTATTCTTTGAAGAGTCATTGTGGTTATGCGTACTTGGGGATGAAATATAGTATCAAACTGCTTAACTCTGGAGTTTTGTTGAGTCTGGTCTCTAGGATCAATTTGAGATGGTATCAAGAAAAAATCCTGTGCCATGTTGTTACAGTTGTAAGTGCAACATTTGACTTTGCAAATTTTAGAATGCTTGCCTAAACCATGAAGTGAAGTTGGCATTTCCTGAGAGGTGCGAGAAATTCAAATGTTCTGCCTATCAACCAAACAGCAACATTATAACACAGTGTTATCTGGCTGTGTCTTGAATTCTGAAGCAAAATGTTCAAGGTTTTTTTTGACCTTGGGACCACACAAGTAGGTGCTTATCATGGAGTGTAAAATGTACCTCCATTCTGCTATTAATTTACATGCTTCTTGATTTACTTTAGTTAATCAGTCCGATTTAGAATTTATCCAACAATAAGTCTAAAAACAGCATTTTCCAAAACTCCAGCCACACAAAATTTAAGTGGGGCCAGTAACTAGTAGGAAACATTGCATTCTTTTGGTTTCTTGGATCAGATTGCCAGCTACATATGTTCTATAGACCACAGTTTAAATATTTTATAAATGTTGTGCTTTAAAGCAAACAGTGATATTTAGTATACAAATGCTTTACACTGGATTCTAATTGAGACTTATTAAAAAAATCAATTTATTGAAATGATAAAGTTAATGCTTCATTTTGTTTGGCCTACGTTGCAATATATATTGTGGTACTTACACAAAAAACCCTGTACATCTTCTGGGCAGCCATGGTCTGGCCAATCAGTGTACTGCAAGTGCCACACAGTCCTTTCCTGTCCAGACAAAAGGTGCTTGACCTTTAAACCTGTAGTTGCATAGCAACCAGAGTCTGTACGGAATTTGGTTGTCACCTTAAACTTCCCATAAGTTGCTGAACTGTGCTTCGAGCCCAGTTTGGGCCAGTATCGATGGGTCTTTGGTTTTCCTCCCTCCTATGTGAGAAAGGATATGTTCATTAATGTTAGAACGCTTAATTTCAGGATTATCATTTTAGAAAGAAAAATATAATTGATCATAATTTCCTTCAAGCAGTCCCTTTACACATCACTAATCATCATGTAGAAAGAATAAACAAATGTGCTAAAGATTATATTTTTTTAAAAATAACAAAATCCTATTTCCTGAGACAGTTTACTTCTTAAATGTCAGAGCAATGATATTAGTTTATTTACAGGAGGAATTAATTCACCAAGAACAGCTGAATGATAATTAGGAAACAAAATCTTTTACTGTGGCAGTATAAGTAGGCTATAAGATCAATCTGCCAATAGATTGCGGAACACCAGAGAAACAGCTTGAGTATTTGAAGGAGGGATATGCAATTAACACACTGAAAGAAATCATTTTACCATTTTGCCTCCTCCCTTTCCAGGAACTGTATGGTATCCCCTAGGTCATGTTGCTTTAATTGAAGATATGCATTTGTGAAAGATTTAATGTAGTTCAGGTTTATGAAGACCGGGACAAGATGTAAGTATTTACTTCAATTCTCTTTAGACAACGCTTACAATCTCCACAAGATCCCCACTATACAAGCTCTCTACAACATTTCCTGGCCAATAGTGACACTACATGACAGAAGCTACTATACAGTTTTAAAACTGCAGTTATGGAACTACTGGTTCAGATTTCAAAATTCAGAAGTGATAAGTGACATTGGGTCCTAATATTGCTTTGTCCCATTTGACATTCCGTATATACCACTGAATAGGAAAGTAGAGGACAGGCACCATCAATATCTGATCTACTTGAACTTGATACTTGAGATTAGCATTAAACCTGGCTTGTTTTCCCTTTTATTTAAGGTACTTTGGTTAGTTCATATTGATATCTTCACACTTCAAATGGGCTTATTCACCTCAACTTTGGTGACTTCTTTCCCCTAAATGAAGTAATTTTCTTTATTCTAAACTTGAACAAAGAATGACAGCAGTAGTGTGATACCTGGTCATATGGTCCCAGCAGAAATTTAATCTTATAGCACGCTTGTGGCCAAAAGAAACTGAGCAGTCCCTCTACCCATTTGTTATTTTACATATGTTGGATAAGGCGTTTTCTGTACTTGAGATAACACAATGAGAAATGCTTCCAAGTGAAACATTGCAAGTTCAAAACCTTCAAACCACCACGCATTTACACCCATCAACAGGAAGTCTTAACAGCAAAATGAACATTGTGTTCAACAATTTCCTGCAGTGTCCTTTGTTAGAAATATTAAACACAAAAACACAGAACTTACTTCTTCCGCTGTAACCATGACAATAACATTCACTCCTTGCTCCCAAACCATTTGCCAGAAGTCATGGCATGTATGTGGCAGGGGTCCCTGTGTGGCAATATAGTGCCAGTCCTCTCCAGCAACTGTAACCTGACAATTATACACAAGAAAATATAAACAAACAGTCTGCATGAATTAGTATTCTCCATTATGTGCTTGAAAACGATCTCCCCATTCCAACTACAAAAAGCATACCATCTATTTGAAAAAAAAAATAATTTTCTTGAAAGACTGTGCAGCACAACATGGCAACACACCATTTGTTAACACTGGCACGTGGGTAAGAACGCATTCAGGCTGATGAAATAAATTTTCCAATTTGCTGGCTACAGTGGTCCTTTGTGTAGATTGAGTTGTGGCAATTAATTCCTCTTTCAAGTAAACATGGGGCCATGGCATAAAATGAGCTGGAATTTATGACTGTTGGTAAATGAGCTCAGAAATGTCACATGGTAAATGATAGTGAAATATGACACTGATGCAATAAGCAGTGTTCTTGTGATGCTGGCATGGAGACATGTTGCTGGTTATAGAATAGCTAGTCTACATCTAAAAGCCAGACAGAGGCAAAATTTAATTCTGGCTTTGGTCTTTTTTTGGGGGGAGGTGGGTAGGGAGATAATAACTCCCAATGTTTGGAAAATCTGGGGGAATCCTGCAGTACTTATTTCTGGGAGACCAGATACAATAGCCAGGCAATTTGGCATATACTTGGGCAGTATTTGGCGCCACACATGACCTAGTTCCCAGTAAGGCAGAAATCCCACTTCTAAGCAGTGCGGGCCAGAAGCTGGCAAATCTCCTGGACCAGCAGCACCACCAGGAGCAGGGCCACTGCTAGTATAATATTTGGGCTGAACTCGAGGATTGTGGCTGGATCCCCAGATAGAGGTGACTGTGGATGAGATGGGGGTCTGCTAGGAGGTTACTAGCAGTGGATTGGAGGTAAAGAGGGTCAAAGGCAAAAAGCAGGTTGGTTGTTTTCAGTGAGACTCCTATGGTGATGTGGGGTCCCTCAACTGGGCTGAGTGCCTGAAAACAAAGGAACTACCCCAAAGAGACCACAGGAAAATGGGACAGTCTCCTTGCATGACAAGTCCCTGCCTGCTTGCAGGAAGTGGCTACTTACGACCCACTCAACTGGCCTCGAGCCAGGAAGGCCATCCTCCAGCCTCCTGCCCTGAGACTGATTGAGTGGAGGAATTAAGGTGCTGTGGTCCATGTCTCACACCCTCTTGCCCAATCAAAAGGCTCACCCCAATGCTCCCCCACCTCCGATCCCACTTACAAGAGTGGGGAGGGGGGAGGTCATTAAATTCTGCACAACATCTGCTGTGGTAACAGACTCCTTTTGTTAAACTGACATAATATTGCAGAATAACATTTCCCTCTTTAAAATGGGAAGGTTTCTGGCCTTATTAAATAACAAATATTATTCAACAACACAACAATGCTATTGACCTATTTTCAGTCTCTATTGGACAGTGGTTCACAGAATCCATTTAAGTAATATATGTACAGAATGTCATATGTAGAGGAGGCAAAAAACCTTTCATTGGGTAGAATGTTGGTGTAACATAGTACAAACAGGAATGATTCTGGATTTACCAATAGTAAAGATATATAGATAATATGGGATATTGGGTGTTCAGTAGTACAAAGGTAAAGGTTGATAACATATCCTTGACTTGAACCAGTCTGATCGAAGTAGACCCTTAAGTAATAATCAGCAGCTTAAGACCTGCTTCCTACTTTGTGGGCCAAGCAGTATAAAGTACCAATGTAAGTTGAAGTTGAGAACACAAAGGAACTTTTTTCATTTATGTTTCATGTTCTATTTGTTAAAAGTCTGTGTGGCAAACATGTGGTTAAGACTTTCAATGATATTATGAACCACTGTACCTCTCTTGAAAGTATATTCAATATAATGATCTTCTTGCCTGCTTTGTAAGTTATCACAATATCAGACAATTAACCAATTTTGACACACTAGTTCAATTTACTCAGATGCAAAACTTGGTAGAATGAACTGAAGTCACAGAACAACAACACTAAAAGGCTTTACGCAAGATATTTTTAACTCATTGTGCCAGTTTCAGGAGAAAGCTTTATATCTGATGGTAGCCAAAAACAGCATAGGCATTCACATTCACAGTTCCTAAGATCCCAAAACAGCAGTCCTCTGCTATTGATGGACTAATGGGTTAGTCACAGTGCTGCTCATGAGGGAATTGAGGGTCAGGTTTCCTGGCTACTGTTTTAAAACGCACTTACAATTATATCACTTAAATATAATTTGTGAGGTTTTGCTTTGATGTACCATGCAATGTTACATGGAATACTGCCATTTTTCTAATGGCTAGATTGAACTGAGAACAGTGAAATCATTCTGTTGCTCTCTACAGTTGGTATCATTGTTCTTATGAAGGTCGACTGTTGGCTGTTTCTGTTGCTAAAAGGGGGTGCAGTTGATTTTATCAGTTTGGTTTTAAGTACAAAATCAACACATTTTGTGAGATCGATTAAAACATGGGAATCCCATGAAGTTCGAGTTTGATCCATTCCAATATGAAGTATCATTGAGTGCAGTGTAAATGTCTATGTGCAGCAATAACCTAATGACTGTTAGCCTCTAGTTGTTGGGGGAAAAATTAATAGAGAGGAAACACTTTCACAAATATAACAAAATTGAGGAAAGTAAAAATACCTCTGGGGCCTGTTGAAATTCATTCTACAAATCACTCACCTGCTGATTTCAGGTCACAGGCCTGGTAATATAGTCCTTCCAGAAAGTAAGATTTATTGTATCTACTTTTAAGAATAGATTTCTAACAATTAAGGACTTTTATCGTGATTGAAGATGCACAACTTTCACTCAAAATAAAAGCTACAAGTGAATGCTCAAACAAAAATAAAGCAGCCTGAAGGGATATAATTCTAACCAATCAACCAGTTGGTAAATCATTATTGGAACTGCCCACCTATCTAAGAACAGTATGTATTCAGGATGCATACACAAAAGACCCAATGTTGAATGTGAACAGACCCTAACCCATCAAACTTTGAAACAGTTATCAACATCAGTATGGGCAGTGAAATAATAGTGATTCAACTCATGCTTACAAAAATTTGATAAAGTGATTCTTTATGAAATATCACTCCACACATTACTTCTCAACTAGTTTTCAAAAATATACATGAACAACGATAAGATAAACCTTTGTAAATATACACCATAAGTTGAGGCTCATGTGTGACTGTGATATTCAGGAGTTCTAACGTAACATTTACTGTAATTTATGGAAACATATGATGGCACAACATTGCCAATGCTTTAATCTTTAAAAACATTCTCACCTTGATGTGGGAGGCATTGACATAGCCAGTATTGTTTTCTTTGGTTGGCACAAGTTCCACCCTGTTCTCCTCATATGGAACAACATCCCTGAAACGATTCCGCTCTGCATTTTCTGGAAGAGTTGCTGTGGTGAAAACACCATCTACCATCTTCTTTGGGATCTGCTCATATTCTGTAAACACCATATCTTCTTCCAGCTTTCTTTCTAGCATTCTGCACTGCATTTCCACGGAAATGAAAGGTGCCATTAGTGGAGTTCCATTCAATGTCTTGAAAGTAAATGGTAAATGCAATAACAGCAGGCACATTAGAAATATTTTCAATCATTTTTGCTACTAAATGGTAGGGAGACAATAGAGGGATTAATATCGCAAGTTGCAAGATTGGCTCTGGACAAATCTTCTAAGATAGTTTGGCCCACACAGTTTTTCAACAACACAGTAACTCATGGGGACAACCTGTGAAACAACATGAAAATTACTTTTTTTTTAAACTTTGCAGTGGTATGATTTTATTTCATTATATTTGGTTTAATTTTTGAGACCTCTTTCTGTCAGTCTTAGGCTATGTCTTTTATAATGAAAATATTGATTTCTTTTATGTACTATAGATTATGGTAGTAAGCTACAATATTTATTTGAATTTCATCTATCTTCACATCTTGGTGTCCTTCCAGTTTAATTCAATAAGGGTGGAGCTATACATTTTGCAGATGTGGTTTTCTCGATATCTCACATGATATATTCTACTCACCAAGAATTGTGTGAATGGAATACATTTTTAAAAACTACTTTTTAAAAAAAAGTCACAAATACAAAACATCCAAATTTGTTTTGTCCAAGATTTAGTAGATTTAGGGGGTAAAATTAGTCTAAGTCAGTGGTGTGACAGGGTCATCGCTAATCAGCAACTGATTCTATCCCCCCCAACACTTTCCAATTCAAACCCTTTTTGGAGATTTGTTCCATAGTTGCAATGATCATTTTATTTGTGTTGAAATTAAAATTCTTCACAATACTTTCCAAGGCAATGGAATATAAAATCTGGTGCTGTTGATTCCAGACTGTCAATTTGTTACAAACCCATCTCTCCGGTACAGACCAATTTTATCCCCTCCACATTTAACGCTCTATGAAATTCAGACACATACTCACTAGATGGCGCCAGGGCACACATTTCTCAGTTCACATGCAATATAAGACCAGAAGACATTGGAGCAGACATTAGGCCATTCAGCCCATCGAGTCTGCTCTGCCATTCAATCATAGCTGATAAGTTTCTCAACTCCATTCTCCCACTTTCTCCCTGTAACCCTTGATCCCCTTGACAATCAAGAACCTATCTATCTCCATCTTAAATATACTCAATGACCTGGCCTCCACAGC
>NC_063340.1:52785564-52817060 GCF_021869965.1 Rhincodon typus
GAACCTGTTACGTTTGAACACAGCCTGCTTTAGCATCTGGGGAGTTGTGAATGATGTTGAACATTGTGCAATCATTGGTAAACGTTCCCACTTCTTACATTGTGCTGCAGGAAAGGTCATTGATGGAAGCAGCTGAAGCTGATTGGGCCGAGGACATTACCCTGAAGAACTCCTGCAGAGATGGCCTGGAGCTGAGATGACTGACCTCTAAAAGCCAAAACCATCTTCCTGTGTGTCAGGTATGACTCCAACCACCACAGTTTGGTCCCTGATACCTACTGATTCCCGTTTTGCTCGGGCTCCTTGATGCCACACTCAGTCAAACGCAGCCTTGACGTCAAGGTTGTTCCACTTTCACCTCACCTCTGGAATTAAGCTGAGTGGCTCTGGCTGAACCGAAACTGAGTGTCACTGAGCAGGTTATTGCTGTGCAGGTGCTGCTAACAGCATGGGTAATGACACCTACCATCACTTTACTGATGATTGAGAGTAGACTGATGGGGCGGTAATTGGTCAGATTGGATCTATCCTGCTTTTTGTGTACAGGCCATACCTAGGTCACTTGATGAAGGGTCTAGGCCTGAAATGTCAGCCTTCCTGCTCCTATGATGCTGCTTGGCCTGCTGTGTTCATCCAGCTCTATACCTTGTTATCTCACTTTCCACATTGTTGGGTAGATGCCAGTGTTGTAACTGTTCTGGAAGAGCTTGACTAGGGGAGCAGCAATTCCATCTTTAGATAGCTAAGTAGCACAAATACCAACAATTTTATACATACAAATATTTCTAAATCTTTCAATTTGGAATCTAGAAAATTTTAAAAACATTTTTGATAAATAACATCCCTCATTCTGTATTGAGAATGGGATGGTGGAAGCACCTGAATGACACAGGTATCGAATCATTCGAATTTGACAGACTGCAGTCTGGGACTGGGCAATCTAATTAAAATTGGCCAACTAATTAAGTTTTGAATGAATTCCAAACATTTTCTTAGGTAATGTATCAAATAAACATTACAGCCACATTATGATCAGCCTCCTCCTCCAAACCATTGACACATACATGTCTCTCCTCCAAATCTCAGCCTCCATTCTCTCAGCAGCTGATTGATTCATTTAAATCTCTTGAACCCGTTTTGCAGCCCTAATGTAATTAATGTCATGTTGGACACCGCCACATCTTTATTCCCTTAAGGGAAATGCTTTGCATTATCGTTTGTTGATCTTTACGAGGTATTCCAGAACACCTAGACATCTTCTCTGTACATGCGCGGTTTTATTTTTGGTTCCAAATTGTATCTTTCTTTCTTTCCTTCTTTTCCAATAGCATTGGGTTAACTGCTCCACTTATAGCTGAAGCTGAGACTGAGCACCAATCCGAGAGGGTCTGACTCCTGTTGGCACTCATCGACTCAACAAAGACTGAGACTTCATCATCTTGGTTTCACTTTCTGATTCTTACGTTCTGCCTTCCGGAGGATTTCCACAGATTGGTAACAATGCGGCCAAAGTCCTCCAATCACAGGATTTCTGTCACCCAATCTCGTCTCTCGTCCAATTAAAGATCCTGGGGCTTGACGAGCAATGGAGGGGGAATCTATGACTGGAGCAACATGAGACGCAGAATCTGTGATTGGATGAGGTCCTCCTCTCAGATTCTGTTGCTCTCACATAAGCAGACTACCCTTTTCTGTGTGACTGCCCCCTGTGATTGCTTTCTCCTCAGTGTTTTGGGGATAATTATGCCCACTCCACACATGCATTTGGAGTGTTCCACTCCAGCTGAATTTATGCTTCATTTCATTGGCTTTTAGGCTCTATTTATATTTTTAATATATTATAAATAGATAAATCCAAGAAAAATAAACCTCAGAAAAAAGCACATGCTATTAGTGGTGTTAACCCTAAAGACAAGGTATAGTTAAATTACAGGGAGGTTAGGAATGTGGAAGGAATGCTTACATGTAGGTAGAGATAGTGGGAAATTTCTTCTTATCATCACATTGAATGTTAGAACCAGAACTGAAAGCAAGAATACTTTCTGATTAAAAGTGCCCATATGTGGGTTCTTTCTCAGCAACCATAAATCATTAAAGTTACAAGTGTGAAATGGATACAAGAACAATGAATCAAGAAATGTACAGTTCAGAGACATGCAAATCACAAAACCCAACTTGTGATAGATGGCTCAAACAGAAATCCTGTGTTAGTCAGAATTCCAAGTGATCTAAGAAATGAAAGTGATTGCCTTAAAGAATTAAATTCAAAGATAACTACCAAAGTGTAAGGAACTCGGAAATGTTTATTATCAAGATCAAAATGATGTGTTCAGTGGTTTCCCCTCTTTTCCCTTAGGCCTGTTGTCCAAACCTGAAACTCTCATTTATATTTAGTTGCTGTTTCATCTCCTTCCATGCCCTCTGCACGGTGTTTCTGTCTGTGACAACAGCCTCTTGTTTCCTTCACAATGAACTGCTAATCACTCAACTTCGCTTCCTGTTCTAGTGTTGGCCAAATATTGTAAATAGCTTCCTTTCTCCAAGAATTGTATCATTCTCCTCCATGAGTGCCATCATCCCCAATATATCAAAAAAAACTATACTTAGCCCCTCTACTTTGCTATCTAAATGCTCATCCTGAACTCCTGCAAGTTCTGATACCACTGAACACCATTCTTATCACTCAACTTCTTGTCTGAATTGCTCTATCACTGCCCCATGCCTCTGAAATGGCCAAAAGTCGTGAATCACATTCTCTGTGACTATGACATTTAACAAATGTGAGCCAAGTTTCCCTGGAACTAAGCAGCTGAAGGAAGGTGGGAGTTTCCAAATCCAGCATACAAAGCGCTTTTCTGACATGTCTTATGGGCCAAGAGCAGCAGGAACACTTCCGCTGAGTTATCCTCCCAGCCCAAGTTCACCAAATGTGATCTGTTCCCCTCCAATCTACTGAACACCGATCTGACATTTAAACTCCACCTACAGCAATATCCTCTGCCCTCTTTGCTCCCTAGCTTATGGCATTTTACCCAAAACCTTCCATCCCGACAGTTAACCAGTCTTTCAATTTGGACAGCTGACAGCTAAAAAACAGAGAAAAATCACTAAAATAAGGTGTGGTCATTAGATTCAGCAGGTTCTCTGCATTTCCTAGCAGCTAAAAGTTGCCTGTTTCCTTCTTGCTAATGTGGAAATATTTACTCCAAAGTTCTCACTGAGATTTTCCTCTATCCTCTGTGGTGTGCAGGGTTGCAGGATATTTATCCACACTACATTGGATTTCTGACCTGGCAAAAGCTATGGAGAAATCTCCACTATATTGGTTTCAAATTGTCTCTTGATAGTGTGTGCCCTGGGGCATGCTCCTCAGCTGACACTTTTAAGTCAGGATGTCCAAACTTTCAACATTACTTCTGAGGGAAGCAGCAACCATGTACAAAATATCCAGAGCTTGCAAAATCTATTGACATTTCTTCTTTATCTGAGAGCTAAAGGGAGAACATGTATTCTTACAAGACCTGAGCCAAATGCAATTCCTAGAACAGAAAGCAGATTCAGTTCTGCTCAGCTCTGTACTCAGCCAAGCTCCAGAAAGTCATGCTGCAGTTACTTTTCCTGAAAGTATCTCACAAACAATAGTTAGAACGTACAGAATGAACAAAGTAAGTGAACTGTGATCTGCGTTAATTGCTTCACTATTAAATTAGTTCTAATTGTATGACTCCTGCTCAACAATAGCCCTTAATGTTTCATTTCCCAAATTGAAGCTAGTGCTTGAATGTAATGATTAAGTCAATCCTGATTTAATTCCAATTAAATTCCTGATTCAAGGTAAATTCCTGATTTAACTTAATTTCAATAGTAGCTTAAAGTTTGTTATGTCGCTTATTTGAAGCACAGCTGTTAAAAATAGTTTCATGATCCGGTTACTTTGCGTCCATAGCACTCAAACAAAACCAGCCCTAGATAATCAATTCACCAGGACACTAGTCCCAGCATGGTTTGAGTGAAGCCTGTCCCAGTTCAACAGCTCTCCTTCTACACCCATACTAGTACCAGTGCTCCATGAACTGAAAACCATCCTTCCCACAACAATCTTTGAGCCACACATTTAACTCCTTGACTTTGCCTGTGGCTCCAATAGTAAACCTGAAATTATGACCTTAGAGGTTCTGCTTTTCAGTTTAGTTCCTAACTCCTAACAATTTGTCAGCAGAACTTCTTTTCCAGTCCTATCAATGTCATTCGTACCATTGTGCATGATGACACCTGGATATTCTCTCTCCCACTCCAAATTCCATTCCAGACTGGGGGAGATATCCTTAACCCTGGCAGGCAACATATCCTTCAGGGCTCTCACTCTCAGTTGCAGAAAACAGTATTTATCTTTCTAACTAAACTGTCCCCTACCACTACTCTGTTCCTATTTCATCCTGACACCTGAGTGGCTCCATGCACCATGGTGCCATGGTCAACTTGCTCTTCCTCCCTGCAACCAACACTTTCATCCACGCAGCTTGAAAGTTTGGTATCTGTTGAACAATTGCAGGGACAAAGGCTTCTCAAAGGCTATTGCTTGGGTCCCCATACTTGCTTGACTTACATACTTGCATGCCTTTAATCACAAGCCAAGTTTGAATTACTTAATAAGGACTGTATCTTTATGTTTTTCTCTACTGTTGATTGTGCACTGAAATAGGAACAGGACTGTTTTAAAAATCAAGGATGGTGGAAAGGAGTACTGCACTTTTTCAAAGCAAGACACTCACTTCAAATGCTGTTTATACTTTAGTTTGTTCGAGCAGTAGGAGTGGTTAGCTGGAGCCAGGAGGTGAGTGTGAAGGGGGATTTAGTTGGCAACAAGAAGCTGATTGACAACTGGTCACTACTACATAGACAAATGACAAAGACCTTCTGCCTGTAACAACTGGCAGATTGGCTCTCAGGTAGCAGAACAAATATTTGCTCAGAAACCATCAAACCTCCAGAAAGGAGGATGCTGTCTCTTCTCTATAGCAAAAAACACTTGGAGCCTAAACAAAGCCAGTTTATTTCCCTCATCAGTTGCTGTAAGCTGTGGCTTTTAACCAATAAATCAGAAACTTTATAAGTATAAACCAGCTGGGCTGTGCCTCCTGCAAATATGTATGTAGGTTTCAAGTTTTAACTAGTAGAGTTATATATCAACAGTCCATATGTGTATCTAAAAGTTATTTATTTGAAATATATAGTCATTGTTAAGTACAGAAACCTGGACCATGTTTTCTGTCAACCTGGGTCTAGAAGGTAAGTAAACTGGGGAATTTTTCATACTTGCAGATCTGTGTACATGACAGATTGGTCTGGACCCAATTTTTTTCCCCTAATTCACAAGTCTCAATGAATCAAGTGGTCCTTTACACTAGCTTCTATTACAGCATAATCTCCATTCTCGTGTTATCTGCAGGAAGCCCTTTCCTCTATGTCCTGTGAGAAACAGGATTTGGTGTAACAAAAACAGAAATTGCTGGGAAACTCAGCAGGTCTGGAAGCATCTGTGGAGACACATTTGAATCTAGTTCTAAAAAAGGGTTACTGGGCTCAAAATTTTAACTCAGCTTTCTCTTTGCAGATACTGCTAGGCCTAAGTTTCTCTCGCAATTTGTTTTTGTTTCATATCTTAGCATTCACCATTCTTTGTTTTAGCTTAAGAATTCCGATTACTTTTATAAATCGTTTAACTTTTGTGATTACTCCAGGAATATCTGGGCTTGATTTCCAACATGCTACCCCAGTGAGGTGTAACACTAATCCAAGGGGGAGCAAAATTTCCAGCTAATGTCTCCCTCCCTGATCTGGCACAATATCTGCATCTTGGACTCCAACTCAACTCTGTTTGGAAGTTGCTCAAGCTGCAAATATGCACAGATGTGGGTCACCTTGGTGACCAGAAACACCAAGATGCTGCAGCTGCAACACATCACCTGTCTTCCCTTTTCTACCAGTATTTTCTTTGTTGTAAATTAAGTCACTCTATCATCCTCGTTCTTTACACTTGAAGAATCCCCACTCTGAACACTTTATAATCTTTATTTCCTTTTCTTAAGCACTGGTATAGTGTTTCGTTTAAGTTTAGCTGTAGTGGTTGATAGGAACATAAAATTTGAGGAAACTATAGTTAAAAACCATGGATCAAGAGTTTCCTATCAACCAAGGATACTATTTGGTTTTAACAATAGTAATGACCAAAATTACATGTGATCCCCAAAGTAAGAGTACAAGTTCAACAATATGATGTAATAAAAATGGGATTTGACTGATTGGTCACTGTTACCCAACAGCCTCATCTATTGATTAATATACTCTCTATCAATCTCAATAAATAGCAGATTGAATATTTGTACTAAACTGCATTCCACATTTCATCTTATAAATAAGATGAATAGTTTGCAATAAAAAAATCATCAGGAAATCATCAGCTATACGCTCGATCATAATGCACAATCTCAAACTGGTGACAATGAAGGAAGAATTTCTCTAATATTAAAAACAAGGGCATAATTTATTCCAGGAAACAGGCTCCTGTCAGTTGACCCAAAAGTTACTAAGATTCTCAAGTGGCTGGGGAAGAAAGGTGAAATGCAGAGTCATCCAATTACATGGTTGGGACTGGGTCTTTTGCTTCCCTAACCTTCTGGATGAGATTCCTGGGACCTGCAGACATGTCCCTCGAGGAGAGAGGCTGATAGTGAAGTCTGAGGGCCATAATCTTTAGGGGAATGGTCTAAAGGTATATGTTGAGGGCTGTATGTTGGCACTTTTAAATTCAGGATCAGTAGCTCCTTTCTGCGCATGTTCAGCGTTAGGGGGATCTGTGATCTTCATGAGCCTGACTCAAATCCTTTCACTGGCTGCTGAACGTCAATTTAAAAGAGCCAACATACCTCCCTCATAATGTACTTTTTGACTATTCCCCTCCAGATTATGACCCTCAGACTTCACTATCAGTCTCTCTCCTTCTGTTCTACGCCCTTGAGACCATACCATCAGACCACCCATTCAATCTGTCCTTGGCGGGATGTGAGCATCCCTGAATGAGCCTGTCCTTATTGCATATCCTTTAATTGCCCTTCAAAAGATTGTAGTGAGTTTGCTTCTTGAGCCACTACAGTCCATTTGGTGTAGGGGGACCCACAATGCCCTTTGGGAGGGAGATCCAGGATTCTGAACCAATGACACCAAGGAACAGTAACATATTTCCAAATCAAGGAGGTATCTCAGTGGGGAACTTGCAAGCGGTGGTGTTTCTAAGTATCTGTCGCCCTTGTCATGGATGGTAGTGGTCATGGATTTGGAAGATGCTATCTAAGGAGCATTGCTGAGTTTCCACAGTGCATCTTGTAGATGGAGTACATTGCTGATACTAAGTATAGGTGGTGGAGGGAGTGGATGTTTGTGAATGTGATGCCAATCAAGTGGGCTGCTTTGTCCTGGATGGTGTCAAGCTTCTTGAGTGTTGTTAGAGCTGCACTCATCCAGTTAAATGGAGAATATACCATCACACTCTTGACTTGGGCCTTGTAGATAATGAACAGGTCCTGGGGAGTCCAGGTTGAGGACAGGAGTCATGACATAGCCATAGGCCGTTGATAGCGGGAATTCAGCAATGGCAATCCCATTGAACATCAAAGGACAGTGGTTAGATTCTTTCTTGTTGGAGAAGGTTAATGCTTAGCACTTACGCACAATGAATGCTGCTCCCCACTTATCAGCTCAAACCTGGATATTGGCCAGGTCTGACTGCATTTTGACAAGGTCTGCTTTAGGATTTGAGGAGTTGCAAAAGATGCTTAACATTGTGTAATTATCTCTTGGGATGGGTTTCAACGTTTATCACAATTAATATTTGAGATTTCTTGGGCCTTCCTTCCGTTAGTACTCGGAAAGTCAATCCTTTTTTTAAAAAAGAACGTTCAGATGATGCAAGCAAGTTCCATACTAAGCACCTTATCTCTATGGTAATGGAAAACATCTGGGATTGCTGATAAATATTTACATTAACTGTTAGTTTCAAAGCTAAATTATTGCTGAATTCAAGCAGATCCTATTTTTGCTGACCTTGTTAAATAAATATAGGTAATCCTTTAAACTGCCATTACTTGAAGTTGCCTGAAATTTCTGACCTCCAGAGGCTCAGTTACCTTTCTTACGTAAAGTTTAGTTCTGCTAAACTGACAGGTATACATCCAAAGGTTGAAAATCCTGAAATTCAAAATTTTCACACTATGCCCCTTCAGACTTTGGTGCATTACATTAAGTTCTGTCTAGGGTTTGAAACAACTGCAGAACAAATTCTTTTTGTACCTCTTCAATTAACTCTGTTTATTCAAAAATGTCAATAGACCTGAAAGAGATCATCTTTATCAGCTCCTTCACCTAACAAAACAGCTAGAATTTGGTTACGGATTTAAAATCACAATGGGAAACATCTAATATCTGCATGAAGCAATGAAGCCTTGAAGGACAATAGAAAAGCATAACTGTCAATTGAGACAAACTATATGAAAAATGCAATATTGAAACACCCTTGACAAGGGTGAATTGGGGAAATCAAATCTTAGCAATACTCAAATTTTGCCTACCTTTGACTCTGTCACTTTTGAAAGAGCATAATATAATTGAAAGCAACTCCATGCTCAAATAAATTATCTGTTGGCAGTCTTCGTGCATATGAAAATAAGTGTAATCGTCAGAATACTTACTCTGCGCAGATTTTATTCTGTTTATAAAATTTGTGTCTTGCAGTAAACAACCGTGAGATGTATTTTGCCATTTCAATATCATCCTAAGGAAAAGTAAAAGAAAAATCACACCGTATAATATCTAAAATAATGGATTTCATACCAACGCGATGAACAAGTTAGTAATTTTCCACCATATAATTTTGGTCCATACCCCACCACAATGCAGTGAGACAGCATGGTACTGCACACTCTTAGCATAACATTTCATCATTACACCGACCACCCATGAGAATTTACAGCCTACAACCAAACTTCTCCCCACTCTCATCAGGGATTTTGGCCTAACCACCTGCATATTACCTGTGCATCTTGTAAGTACTTGGAAATCCACCATTTCCATGCCTTCCCACTGTTGGTACCTGTGTGGTGGGGGAGGTGAAATGCAAGGGGCTGTGGGAATCTTGTTGGTAGGCATGCTGGAAAGATAGGATGTCAAAGTAGCCATGCTTCCCTCTCATCTTTATCTTTAACTACTCCAACACTCTCAGCTGTTTATTCAAAGCTATATTAGAATTTTAAATAAAACCCTTTTAGCACCTCCAGTCCGTTTTATGGTTCCCCTCCCTTTTTAGGCAATGCACTAATTTTCCTTGCTGGCAATGGCAAATTCTCCACTGAGTGGCAACAATCCTGCAGAGAACCTGCCCTGAATCCACCATCAGGCCTGAGCGATCTACACTGCGATGTGACTCAGTACAATGGGTTGGGATTATGACTAAGTGAAAGCAACAGGCATTAGCTCATGCACTGAAGCAATTCAGGCAGTACATCCACATGCTTCAAAATAAAATTTCAACCTTTTTTTTAAGAAGGAACATCAACCTGTTAAGAGATGTCATTGTGAACCTCTAGAGCAGGTGGGACTTGAAGCCAGGCCTTCTTCCTCAGAGGTGGAACACTACCACTCTGCCACAAGACCCCTAAAGCCTAGTATTCTCAGGTGGTCTCCCATCCAAGTACTAACCAGGCCTGAGTCTGCTTAGCTTCTGAAAATATTGGGCTTTTTCAGACTAGTATGCCTCCTTAAATGTTTTGTATCACACATGCTCTCGTTCTTAAATCACCCCAATATGTAATTCACATTATTTCACCTACACATATACATGCATGTTTAGAAGAGATATCACACTCTATGGGCAGATTTAGTTGGTCCCATGTTCCCATAAATGGCAGTTGAAAGTTTTGTCAGGCATATTTAAGACAGATCCAGCATTAATAGATTCTTAGGATCTTTATTCGATTAGTATTCAAGTTTAGTTTTTAAATATATTTAATTTCATCAGCATTGCATGAGATAATGAAAACCACACGAGTAACATTTTTCTTTTAACATTTAAAGTCTGCAGACACCCAATATTAAACTCAAACTTTCTTCACGCCATGTGAAACCAAAACGGCATTTTTTAACAATAGCAAATAATTCTTCAATCAGAGCAAAGTGTATTCAAAATTACCAGTATATAATCAGAATAACATTGCCAATGCAACAAGCAGCATAATCTAAACTTAAACTAAAAACTTGAAGTATCAAATCAGCCATTTTCATGTCAAAGAGGTTGAGTCAAATTTTATCAAAAACTACCAGTGATACAATTAAACCAAATATATTGTGAAACAACATTTTTAAACAAAGATGGTATTCTCTTAATTCAATTTTCAGATCAATATTTTCAGAACAATATCTGACTTATTTCTTATGCAACTTGCTATTTTTTCGGAAAAGAGTCAATGCACCCAAACATTAATTCTGCTTCTCTCTCCACAGATGCTGGCAGACGTGTTGAGTTTCTCCAGCATTTTCTGTTTTTATTTTAAAGCTATTGTTGTTAAAAAAAGAAATTTTGAAAACTTTTAATTGGAGATGATAAAAGGTTAACAGATATAATGGATTCTTCAGGATGACGTAAGATTGTTTAATGCATGATTGGGTTGCTTAAGTTGCACCAATCTGCTACACGCCCACTCAAAATCCATCCTCATGGACTTCAGTTTCACATCTTCTGTAGATTTAAAGAAATCAATGCACCCAAATGAAAGCTATTCTAATTTGCCATTTGATGCATTACCATCAGTCATATTTTCAGATTAAAGTCATAGACTCACATAGCACAGAAACAGACCCTTCGATCCAACTCGACCACACCGACCAGATATCTTAAACTAATCTAGTCGCTTGTGCCAGCACCTGGCCCACATCCCACTAATCTCTTCCTATTCATGTACCCGTCCAGAATCTTTTTAAATGTAATTATACCTGTCTCCACCATCTCCTCTGGCAGCTCGTTTCATACACGCACCACATTCTGTGTTAAAAAAGTTGCCCCGCAGGTCCCTTTTAAATCTTTCTCCCCTCACCTTAAATCTATGCCCTCTAGTTTTGGATTCCCCTACCCTGTGAAATAAACCCTTCTTTTGCAATCTAGCCTTTGCAATTTAGTCATTTACTAAACAGACAAGGACTAAATTTTAAATGTTGTACTTATCATACATTGGAAGAAAGGTGAGATGAAAAGCAGCCTTATTAATTTTTAATAATTACAACCTCAGTTGTGGTAAGTTCAAGTTCCATTGCAATCTCTTTGTAACTAATTATTCTATATCAAACTTTATGAGTCATCAGTTATTCTCAAGGTGTTTTATGTTTTGTCTGGTACATTGCTAAAAGCAATGCAGCGTTGCCAGACCAGTTATTCTATAAGCTCCATATTGGTAAAGGTAAATGATGCTGGAGACCTCCATGTAAATGTAGCTGTCATTGTTTTGACACAAAAGCCTATAGTTTCAAACTGTTGCTATTGTAATGCCAACATTATTTAAAATAAATTGGTGAAAATAATACTGAATGGAACATCTAGCTAACTGTGCTGTATAAGTGATCTCAAAGAGTATTCAGCTGTTTAGTAAATAGGTTTATATAGGGGAGGGGGGGGGGGGGGGGGCTACCTGGCATTATTCTAATGTTCATAAGAGACACAGGCACAGAAAATAGGAGCAGGTCTTTCGGCCCTTTGTGCTTGCTCTACTTTTCAATATGATGTGTGAAATAATCCAGCACCCCGTTCCTGCTTTCTCCTAAATACCTTTGATCCCCTTAGCTCAAAGGACTATATCTAACTCCTTTTGAACATATTCAAATGTTGTGGCCTCAACTGCCTTCTGTGGCAATGAATTCTACAGCTCAACACTCTCTAGGTGAAGATATTTCTCCTCATCTCAGTCCTGGCATTCTTCATATCCTTAAACTGCAAACCCTTATTCTGGCCTCCCCAGTCATTTACAACATCATTCCTGCATTAACCTTGTCTAGTCTTGATAGAATTTTATAGGTTTCTATGAGAGCTCCCTCATCTCCATTCTTCTAAACAGCAGTGAAAATAATCCTACCCAATCTAGTCTCCCTTCGTACTTCAGCTCTGTCATCCCAGGAATCGGTCTGGTAAACCTTTGTATTACTGTGTCCACAACCAGAACGTCCTTTCTCAGCTACGGAGACCAGAACTGCACAGGTGTAGTTTCACCAATTGCAGCAAGACATCCGGCCCCCTTGAATGCTCTTGCTACGAAAGCTAACATACCATTTATCATCTTCATGTGTGCTGCATCTGCATGCTTGCTTTCAGTGAGGGGTGTACAAGGGCATTCAGGTCTCATTGCACCTCTCTGTTTCCCAATCTATTCTCTTCTTATTTTTGCTACCAAAGTGGATTACCTCACATTTATCCATATTATGTTTCCTTTGCTATGCATCTGCCCACTCGCTCAACTTATCCAAATCACACCGAAGCATCAGACAAAAAAAAAACTGAAAGAATTGTGGATGCTGGAAGTCTGAAACAAAATCTCAGGAGGTCTGCCAGTCTCTGTCGAGAGAAATCAGAGTTAATGTTCTGGGTCTAGTGACCCTGCTTCAGAAACTCTGCCAGACCTGCTGAGATTTTCCAGCAATTTCTGTTTAGGTTTTGCAGTGAAGCATCTCTGCATCCTCCTTAGGTTAATCTCCCAAACAACTTTGTCTTCTGCAAACTTGGAGATATTACATTTAGTTCCTTCATCCAAATCATTAATATATATTGTGAAGTATTGCTTCCTGTAGTACTTTGTTAGATACTGCCTGTCACATGGTAAAGTGAATAAATGTTGCAGTTCCTCCATGCACTCTTTAAATACTTGTCATTGCCTAATACCCAAGTAATATTCCCCAATTTATCACAGCTAGCTCGCAACTCATATCATCAGATTCCTTGATTAGGATTCAGAACCCTAGTTTTAGAATCAACTAAGTCACTCTCCATTTTAAGGAAAAATTCTATCATATTAATTCACTCTTCCTCATGGTGTCTCACACAACTACACTGCCACAGATTCCTTTCTGATTGCACGGTACCTGGTCTAGGATGGTCTGTTCTCTACTTGGTTCCTCATCATATTGATCCAGAAAACTATCATGCACACACTCCAAGAATTCCTCCTCCATGGTTTGCTAAACTCGGTCGATGTACAGATTAAAGTCACCCATAATTAGAGCCATACTTTTATTGCTTGTCATGTCTAAGTCCTAGATTAATGTCTTCCCCAAGATTACCACTACAATTTTGTGGACTATATACAATCCCTACTATTTTTTCTACCACTTGGTGTTTCTAAGCTCTACAGATTTCACTTCACTAGAACCAAGATCCTTCCTCACTATTGCATTAATTTTCTATTTAACTAGCAATGCTACCTCACCTCCTTTTCATTTGTTCTTCCTAAAAAGTGAATAGCTCTGGATATTCAGTTTCCATCCCTGGTCACCAGACAGCCATGTCTCTGTAATCCCACCTGTATCATACATGTTTATATCTATTTGTGTAAATAATTCATCCTCTTTATTGCAAATGTTCTGTGCATTAACACACAAGCCTAAATGCGCGTCTTTTTAACATCCTTAGTCTCATTCACATTATTTCACATTGTGACCGTTTCATTTTTGCCCTTGAATTTACTTTTCTTATTTCGCCATTTAGTCTTTGTTTTCGCTTTTGTTTCCTTCTCTTCTGTCTCCTTGTATAGGTTCCCATCTCCCTGTCATTTTAGTTTAAATCCTCCCTGATTGCACTGGCAAATACTCACCCAAGACTTCAGTTCTAGTTCTGCCCAGGTGCAACCAGCCCAGTTTTTACTGGTCCCAACTACCCTCGAAATGGTCCCAATGTCCCAAGAAACTGAGTGTTACAGGCATTCCAATTGCTCACTAGTTGTAAAGGAGTTATTTTTCTTTTGGATGCCATGGTGAAAGGATCACCATCTAGAACTGCCTCCCACTCACTGTGTTGAATTATTATAAATGATCAACAGGAAACAGGCAAGTATGAGTTTGAAGGAAAATATGTTTAAACATTGTGTACTGAAAACAAGAATGAATAATTATGTTAATAGATTCAACAGCCGTTTCTTATTCCTGTTTTTGTGCCATTACAAATAAGAAACAAACTTAAAATGCAGCTAATGTCTTCTGTTTCTGTCTTCTCTTTGACTTCAAAAAAAACCTTCCTGTGAAATTGCCATTAGTTCTGTCCAAATACAATACAGCATTAATTTTGGCAAGCCATTCTTTTAGCCAGACATTACAATGAATGTTCAGCTGCTCTCCTCATGTAGACTTTCATCAGGAAATTAATAGATTTATCATCCACTGATTTATAAAAATGGTTGGCAAGATCCTGATACATCTTTAGCGACATGCATACACAGTTAATTCATATAAATAGGTATGAACATTCAAATGTATTCTAAAAGAATTAATGACTGTTAAATTAACTGCAACATGGTTTTATTATTCAAAGCATAATTTTGTGCAGTTATTGCAGTAAAACCTCAGTTAAACAAACCAGTGAAAGGCAAAATATAAAAGCAAAATGAGTACTTGTTTAAAAAAATGCAGTCAAATGGAATTTGAAATGGCAAAACAAGTAGCAACATACTCCAAAAGTGCTTGAGCATTTTTGGGTGTCAAGAACCATTTGACTTCTGTGTAGCCACAGTCTCTAACGTGGTATTATTTCCACCCAGGTTTAATACAAATGGCCTGCAGGAAGCACTACCTCTAGTGGTGGGTTTCCTGCATGTTTAAAATATAGTCACATTTATTGACTGCAGGTGGATTGCACATCCATTTGTGTGTTTCTGAGTTGAGGCTTCTGTTTACATTCGCAAGAAAATCTAAAAACAATGGGCATTAGAACATTCACGTTTCTTTGAAGGCTAAAGAGTCAAAAAGACAGCTCCTGACAAGGAACAAAGATTTTCTAGTATCTCTGTTCGATCTGAAACAATAAACAAAACCTTCATTTACAGCTTTTATCCAGAATTCCAGATACATACAGAGATTGGTCTATTAACAAAAGAACACACAAAAAAAAAATCAATGAAGATGTGAAACACCAAAAATGGCAGATGATTAGTTATCAGGAAGGGAAACCTAAAGCCAGACATTCTGCTTGAGATTGGAAACGTCATCATACAGCACACTGTAGAATGAGGCTAATTAGTCTACTGCGACTGTGCCAGCTTTTAGGAAGAGCTATCTGATTAATCCCAATACTCTCTTTTTCTCCCACAGACTTTGTAATTTTTCCCCGTCAAGTATGTAATTGAATGTCCTTTCACCAGCCCTTCAGGTATTGCATTCTAAAGAATGACATCTCACCGTTTAAAAAAACTTTCTTCACCTTGCCTCTAACTCTTTCATCAATTATTTTAAATATGTTCATCTGACACTGGAACAGTTTTCTTCATTTACTGCAGCAAATCTCTTCAAGATTTTGAAGACCACTATTAAATGTCCCCTTAATGCTCTACACTTTAAGTGGAACAGTTTATCTAGATTCTCTAAATCCCTGGTACCATTTAAATATCTTCTCTGTAAAGTTTTTTGCATCCTTCCTGAGATGTGGTACCCAGAACTAGATGCAATACTCCACCTGAGATCTAACTAGTGATAAATAAAATGTTCATGTTAACATTCTTCTGACTATACCTTATGGCTGTTTATAAAGCCAAGAATCCTATATAGCTGGACATTGGAGTGGCATGATGGCTCAGTGGTTAGCACTGCTGCCTCACAGCACCAGGGACCTGGGTTCAATTCCACCTGCGGGTGACTGTGTGGAGTTTGCATATTCTCCCTGTGTCTGCATGGGTTTCCTCCAGGTGCTCTGGTTTCCCCCCACAGTCCAAAGATGTGCAGGCTAGGGTGGATTGGCCGTGCTAAATTGCCCATAGTGTTCAGGGATGTGTAAGTTAGGTGGGTTCAAGGGGGTGGGTGGGATGCTCTGAGAGTCAGTGTAGACTTGTTGGGTCAAAGGGCCTGTTTTCACACTGTAGGGATTCTATGATCATACACAATCATCATAGAATTCCAACTTCAGAATTAATAATGGACCCTTTCTACTACTTCAAAGAAAATAATCAAGTTAGATAAATATGATTTTCTAAATTTGGTTGTCACTTATTAATTAAATCTTTTTAAGCGATAATTAATATCGTTCCTGACTATTTTGAAGTTTTTCTCACAACCAACATCAAGCTGACTGGTATAACAGAGGTAGCAGGAACTGCAGATGCTGGAGAATCTGAGATAACAAGGGGTAGAGCTGGATGAATACAGCAGGCCAAGCAGCATCAGAGGAGTAGGAAAGCTGATGTTTTGGGCCTAGACCCTTCTTCAGAAATTCTTCAGAAACCCTTCTTCAGACTGGTACTTTAGTTGCCAGGTTCATTCCTCTCCACATTATTGAACAGGGTGTAAAGTTTGCAGGAATTGCTTCACATCTGCGGAAGATTGCCATTTTCATCCTTACTTCCTTCATCAACTTAGAATAATAGTCATCTGGACTGGGTGAATCTCTCTTGGTCACCTGTTAACTATCTCTATTTATGTTTAACCAATATAAATTTCCCAGTACAAGCTCCTCTACTGTGATATTGATAACATGCTCCTCTATTGAAAACAGGTGCATGAGATTTATACAGTACATCCATAAAGAGGACATGGATGAAGAATGAGTGATTTCAATTTGTACAGTTTAGCTGGATAGCAATTTTTGCAACTGAGTCCTGAAGGGAAGGTGATGAGGCCAGAAATGATTAATCAGATTTCATGAACTAATGTTTTCACCTTGATTAAGCTCAATAAGTTCAAAAAGAGATGCTGGCTTAGATTTAGAGGAAGGAGAAATTTGAAGAACAAAGATGTCTGTTGATGCCTTGGATTATGTTTAAATTTGATTAAGCCAAATTAATAATGGATGTGATAGCTTCTATTGATATCTGAAGTAGTACATTTCAAAAGGCAGTTCAATATCTGGAAACCATAATTCAACAGGCATTTAATCGATGCATTTAGGAGAAGTGGGGAGAGAGAAAACACTGGAGCATCGGTATTTAGAAGGCATTTACTAGAAACTAAAGTATGATGATAACAAAAGATTCACAAAGAAGGAATTTTACACACAACTTGCCAAACAAATGCCAGAGGTCAACTCCAAAGTACCAAAGCGGATAACAGAACCATTTTAAAATAACTGTTAAACTACTATAAACTCAAAGAAGTTTGTAAAGCAAACCACTATAGCTCCAGATACTTACTGTGTGAAATGGAACCGTTTCTTCTTTGTTTGTTAGCTCCACATTAATTGAAGACCTGTTGTGCGTAATATTTCCAAT
Source organism: Rhincodon typus (assembly GCF_021869965.1). Lineage (NCBI taxonomy): Eukaryota > Metazoa > Chordata > Chondrichthyes > Orectolobiformes > Rhincodontidae > Rhincodon > Rhincodon typus. The sequence continues at coordinate 52,803,057 of NC_063340.1, forward strand.
TTCATTCCATCTGTAAATTCAAAGACATTTTATACTATCAATCAGGTTTCGATTTTATTCTTTTGAGACGGAGTTTGTTAACCCTGGTTACTGCTAAATACTTTGGGTGAGAATCCACATAGACTCCTCAGACAAATTTATTGGGTGATTCATTGAAATGAGGTGGTGGAGTCCATTCTGGGGCAAGGAAAATCTGAAACCTATCAATTAACGTAAAATCAATTGTTTGGACATGTGGAAATTATACACAAAGTAAGACTCAGTTTAAGCAGTTCTTGCACATATTTTAGATCTCCAGAGGAACTAATGATAAGGAGATTAAGGAGCAGCATTGTGCATGAATATCAAAAATTGCCTCAAGGATGTATTTGAGGAAAAGAAAACTGGAGGCTATTTCATGTAGTTTTAAATCTCAGAAATTTAGTTCAGATAAACAATTGCATTTGATCTAATACAGCTTATTGTTTACCTGTAAGTTATTGTTGGCCGGCCATTCCTGTGCTTTACAAATATTCCCATAAAAGAAATGCCAATGACAGTGTCATTTCCAAGGTTATCCTGTTAAAGGGGAACAAATACATATTAACAAGGAGAAATGTACATAACACCCCATGCACAAACAAGTACTACCAAGCTACTTCAGAGATAACAAGGTGTGGAACTGGATGAACACAGCAGGCCACGCAGCAGCAGAGGAGCAGGAAAGCTGATGTTTTGGGTCTGGACCGTTCTTCAGAAATGGGGGAGGGGAAGGGGTCTCTGAAATAAATAGAGGTGGGGGTGCGGTGATAGAGGAGCCCCCTAGCCTGCACATCTTTGGACTGTAGAAGGAAACCGGAGCACCTGGAGGAAACCCATGCAGACACAAGGAGAATGTGCAAACTCCACACAGACAGTCACCCGCAGGTGGAATCAAACCCAGGTCCCTGGTGCTGTGAGGCAGCAGTGCTAACCACTGAGCCACCGTGCCACCCCAATGTTCAGACATTTGGATTCTTGGCTTTATAAACAGCCATAAGGTATAGTCAGAAGAATGTTAACATTAACATTAACATTAACCCCCACCCCCACATCCTACCTACTAGCCTCATCCCCGCCTCCTTGACCTGTCCGTCTTCCCTCCCACCTACCCGCCCCTCCCTCCTCACTGACCAACCCCCTTCCCAACTCCCTACCTACACTCACCTTTACTGGCTTCATCCCCACCTCATTGGCCTGTCTGTCTTTTCTCCACCTATCTGCTCCTCTATCCACCTTCTATCATCGCCTCCCCCTCTCTCTATTTATTTCAGAGCCCCCTTCCCCTCCCCCATTTCTGAAGAAGGGTCCAGACCCGAAACATCAGCTTTCCTGCTCCTCTGATGCTGCGTGGCCTGCTGTGTTCATCCAGCTGCACACCTTGTTATCTCAGACTCTAGCATTGGCAGTTCCTACTATCTCTGAGACTTTGAATATCATCATATGTACACTAGCAATTTAGGTCTGCTTTAGGTACTTTCATAGGTATAATGTTGCTAAGGAACCAAAGTGTCTAAAATTTCGGAGTGTGTCCAGATGAGCCAACAAACAATATGATTTTGCAACCTAGTATTCCAAAATTACAAACTGGGCTGGATAGTTTTGCCTTTGGCATGTGCTCTTACATGTACATTTCCAATCTTCCTAAAGGTGGACTGAAAAGATCACACATTACAATGAAATCAGATGCCAAGGTTTTAAGATAACAAGGTGTAGAGCTGGAGGATGGGGATGTAACTCATTTTTTCTGAGATTTGGAAGCTCTCAGTCCAATTGACAATAGCTACAAGCATCCCTGCCACTCAGCTACCAGCTAGGAGCATAAGATTATATTGAAGGAGGAAAATGATCTCAAAAGTGATTGGAAAATAATTTTGTCTGTATTAAAGCATTTAAGCTTTTTAAAGCTTTGAACGTTGCTTGAGAGTTGTATGACACATGGCTAACAAAGAAGGTTCTGTGGTTGACGGCATTTTACTGGTAAGAAGAGGGAATGTGAACAACACTAAAGGCAATGGATAGATTTGGTAGTCAAATTAAAAGGTTCCTTTAAGGAAGTGGGTAAAGAAGACCTCTGCTTGTATCCTCCTGCATACAGAATCTTTGAATGTCATGCATCTCTAGCACAATGTTAACAGTCAGGCTTCTTTCAATTGCTCTGGCACCCTTCTCTTCTAAGCAGTAGATGCCATACAGAATTTCCACTAGGAAACCCACTACACCCAGTCTGAAGAGAAGAGCCACTAGCACAGACTAGTGTCTAGCTGATCTGGATATCTGTTGTTTATACTTTGATTATAATGGAACTTAACTGAGGCAGGAATGACAGCATAAGGATTAGCATAGTTCTACGCCCTCATTGTCTCAAATATGCCATTCATTTCAGGAATGAAGGTTCCATTGTTCAAAGAAAATTATGATAGAAAATCATGCTGTAAACTCCATTCGAATTGTAATAATAGGGATCTGGTCTAATCCAGATTATTGTATGTTCTCACAACCAATCTAATAAAAAAGAGCAGGTTTTGAAATTGTAGGGTTTATTTTCACTTTCTAAAAAGCACTTATTAAAAAGATACACGCTAGAAGAGTGAAAAAGAACCAATCAAATTTTTCAAATGTTAAGTGCCACAAGATAAATCCTTCAATAGGCATTCTTGGACAAAGTCTTTGAGTGCTTGCTTATGATTTTTCAGCTGTGATTCATATAAAAAAACTGAACTGGCGAAAATTTGATTATTTGACATTTGTTTCTGTCAGTCTCCTCAAAGAATGAGCTGTAAGTAGGTTGGTTGTTGGTTGAGTCTAAGCAAATGATGGATTGCTGTAATTCCTACATCCTCAGAAATGCTACATTCAATCACAATGTTTCATAAGGGAGATAATTTTCAAATGTAAACTATGTCCCATTACAAAACAAACTCACCGGTTTCATGATCTGATGAAGACCCCATTTTCCAGTAGACCCCAGAAATCCTGCATAGGCCTGCACAGAGTGAGACAGGACACCATGCTTTGCCTAAATTTCCATTTAAACATTTTAAGGGCTCAGCCATCTGGTCATCCAGCATTACCTGGCAGTTTGTACAGCTGGGAGACCACAGGACTGAGAACGGAACAGAAAACAGACTGCGACTTCCAAGGCAGCTACAAATTGGAAGCCAAGAGGGTTGTGAATTAGGCGGTCGACTGCACAGATAAAGGGCTCCAGACCAAAGAGTGTGCTGCCAGAGCAGGCTTCAAGCAGTTGGGACTCTGAGTACTACTGGGAGCCACTGGGGCTTGGAAGTAGCTTTAGTGTAACTCAACAAGATTGGAGATCAGAGAATCCCAGGATCATTACCAGCATGGTAAAGTTAGCTACCTGTCAACAAGCTGGAATTGTGCCTGTGAGTATAAACTGTAGGCACAGTTGCATGAATTGCGGCAGGAACAGTGCCAAAAGGAGTATGAATACCAGGTTGGGAGCAGTTTTTGAGACAGTCCATAACAGAACTGCTATTGAAACAGTTCTGAAGCTAGGTCTTTGAAAATGAAGAATTGGAGAATTTGCAAAGTTTTAATGTGATTTTATGACCTGCAGTGACACTAACATCTGGGGAGTTGTTGAGAAATCTGTGAGAAATTTCTGAACCAGATTTGCCATTTGATGTACTCTGAGTGATGTTTGACCAGTTTGTCCATTACCAATATTTACATATTGCTAATTTTGGTTGTTAGAATATAAAAGTATATATTGTAGATTGTTTGACTGTTCATTCACTGTACAGTAAATATAAAGTTGGTTCTTTTCCAAAACTGTGGAATCTGTGGCTTTATTCCCTTACTCTCCTAGTAAGAACCCAGGAACTTGCACATTGTCTATTTTAAAGGTAAAGTTACTGTTCCCTAAACAGACCGTAGCATTTTCGAGTCTGATCTAGAATCATAACACCCCTTTGCAACATTGAAGTTATTCACATCATAATATATCTACACCATCTTTGTAAAAAAACTCCTTGCTAATGTAAATTTAAGTTCCATTTTCTCTTTACAACTTGTGTTCGATTACACGAATCCAACTTAGAAGGAAGTTAAGCATGTGCAGAAACAAACTAAAAATACAGTGGTGAAAATATAAAATATCTTAGAAGTTATTTTTCCAAATCAATTTGACAATTTCTGAATATACCTTAGCAGGGAAGCTTTCTTGCCCAAAGCCTTCCAGTTGTTCCACTTCCTTTATGTATAGCAACTCAGCCTCTGCAGCTAGCATCCCACTGGGAAGAAAGAAAAATTTAATTCAATACACCCATGTTCCTTAATAGGTAACATTTTCCTTGTCCAAATACCGCTCTGCCTGCATTTATCAATAATGGAATTCACACAACAGCAAATAATGCATTTGAACCCTATCAGATTCAGCTTAAAGAAGATCAAATATGCCAAGCATATGGCAAACCACACCGGGTATCATTTCCTCGATTTAAATCTGAGACAACATGAAAAAAGGGATTGTAAGGAAGTTGCCAGTCTGCAGTCCCTCTAAGACATGAAATGGTAAGGGGCAAAAGAAAAGAGAAAAGCAATAAAAACAAAAATTAACTGAAGTTATAAAAACTAACCTTTCACAAGCCTGTTTAATAGAACAAATAATTAATATTTGGGTACAGATCTAGATACAGAAATAGCAAACTTGCTTTTATTTAGCATGTCATTATGTCTCTTGGGATTGCTTCAAATCCAATGCATTATCTTTGGATTGTGGTTACTATGGGTGTGTGGGGCAATGGGACACAGCAAAGTCCCATAAACAGCAAGTGTGATGGATGACCTTTATCTTTGGTGGTTTTGAATGAGGGGACAGTGCTAGATAAAGTTTCAGAAAACTGTAAGGGCAAAATTCTATAGGGGTCCGAGTGATTTGGGCTATAGCATGATGCAGAGCACAATCAGGTGACAAGTGAGGCCCACCTTGACACCGAGGTCATCTTCCTAACTCGTTTAGGCTTTTCACAAGTGGCTTGGCGAGATTCTCACTGGGCAGCAGTGAAATGCTAACTACCACTCATTATTGCTTGTTATATATCTTGTTAACAGCCGAACTCACCTCAGCAATATTCAGCCTCCCAGTTTAGCACACTTGCCAGACAAGCTAACCATCAGGACAATTCAATAAGAAAATTAGAGGTGAGCACCCAGCAAATCTAGCTTGCCGTTTGCTTCAAACGACCCCCACAGCGGAAACCAGGGACCAACACCTCAGGGCATGTTCCATGGGTACCAATCACTTGCACCCTATGTTCACAGATATTAGCATCCGATATATGCTAACCTCTGTGAACCTTCATGGCATATCTTGGATCCACTTACAGTATACTTCTGCACTTCAGTGCTGCACTGCAGTCTCAACAAGCAACTAATGCTGCAGCTAGGACACTGTGTGCTCAGGGGGACACATCCAGCTTATGAACTGGACCAGACTACATCTCTGGACCCCTTGCTCGCTAACATAGCACTTGCTCACTTTGACCCTGTTTTTTATGTTCATGCATCCCTACCATACATTGCTTTGTCTTTTAGTGCTTTGCCTTCTCAGGTAAAGATACCAAGCGCATAATACTGCTTTACTGCCATGCCTTTTAGCACAGATACAAAGCCAGGAAACTCGTCACAGTTGTCAGCAGGCCTTCACTCGGAGTCCTGGCACAGTAAGTAAGGGCTGCCTCCAATACCAGCTCAGGCTCTGCAATGGTTTGGTCAGTACCAGGATCCTTTACTCATTAGGGGTGGGAAGCCAAATGACAGAGAGCACCCCACTCATCTTGAATCTTTCTGCCCTATTTGGTCTGTTTTCCTCATGGAACGAGAGAGAGGTATATATTATGGAAAACAAAAGTGAGGGGCACAGCAATTGCTATTTGTGCATGTGGTGAGGTGTCCCAATCAAGTGAGTAAGCAGTGCGGAAGGCATGCAGGATTAGTGGTAGTGGAGTTGGGGTAGATGACAGCGAGGATGCAAGCAATTGAGAGAGTGGAAGAGCAAGAGACTTGGTGGGAGGTGGCTACGACAATACAAATAAAGTGAATGTAAGTTAGCAGAAAGAAAATAGTGTCACGTGTGCTGGTGGAGTGGAGAAGGACATTAACCTTTTTCCTACAGTCCTGGGAATTAGTCAAGATGGCTGAGACTGTTTTAACCTGTGTGGCAACCTCGGGCCAGGCTGGTATGGTCAGGTCTCGTGTCCTCCACCGTTAGTCCTGGTGCAACATGCTTGCCTGTGCGTCAACCCATCCAGGAGAACCTCCAGGACCCTGCCTGGTAAATGGGATGCCAATTTCCCAGTTAGTCACATCAGCTCCAGACGGACAGTGCTCTTCTGGGTGCACAATAGGCTTTTATAGATGGCGTTTGAACAAGGAAAGCTCGTGAAACCCACAATATCAGCTGAGTGGCAAGTTGTTCTGAAAATTACATGTGGTAAGATGGGGCAGATGTCGGTCATGAGTGGAATTTGGTAAGATACAGTGAGAGAACTTACCAAGCCTCTTGGTGGAAAGAAAAATGCAACTCAGACTTAGCAAAAAAAACCCTGTACGATTCAGGCCTGGGCTTCTTCAAAATAGCGTCATGGAGCTTTTATATGACCAACTGAGTCACAGGAACAAGAAGGCAGAGGCTCCATTTAACTTATAATCGCCACTTCTAACAATGCAGCATTTCCTCAGTATTATTGTCATGGACAGAATGTGTATCTTCTGTTTGCAGTCCGTGATCAGTACGTTTTGTACGTACACTGCATGTTCCAATACTGTCTAGTATGTGGATCCTAATTAAGTAATTCAGCAGAAGGTTTTTGAGTGTTTCAAAAAAGTTCATTTCATAGAATCCCTAGAGTGTGGAAACAGGCCATTTGGCCCAACAAGTCCACACCAACCCTCCAAAGAGCATCCTACCCAGACCCATCCCTCTACCTTTTCTCTGTAACCCTGTATTTCCCAAGGCTAAGACACCTAAACTACAAGTCCCTGAGCACTATGGGCAATTTAGCACAGCCAATCCACCTAGCCTTTGGAGTGTGGGAGGAAACCCATGCAGACACGGGGAAAATGTGCAAACTGCACACAGTCACCTGACGGTGGAATTGAACCCAGGTCCCTGGTACCATGAGGCAGCAGCGCTAACCGCTGAGCCACCGTGCCACCCTGTTCTTGCTCACCACAAAAATTATGTAACATTACCTAATTGAAAAAATCAAAATGAAGTGAATCAGTTAAGTGAAGGCAGACTTGCCTTATAACACATTCTGTGGTGCAGGGGCCTGTGCTCAGCATATAATTCAGTGTATGGGGTTGAAAAAACAAGTAGCATAAAGAGTACTAAGCATTTCAGCAAATTACACCCAAGCTGCTGGAGTACTCCATACTTCACTATCCTTAAGCACAGCACAATTTACAAAATTATAGATCAGTGGATGGTGTCATGATCCAAACCTCCAATCTGGAAAATTCTGAGGGTAGATTGGAGAAGGTGTTCAAATCACATGGAGAGCCTGTGCTAGAATTTGGATTGTGTACACAGAAATGCTGAAATAAGAACAGTGGGAGCGCTACCTATAAATTGAGCTCTGCATGGGAAAAATAAATGACAGAGTCGCGTTGCCGCCCAATTCATATGGGGTACAGTTGGCCGATGCTTGGTAGGGTTCTGATACTAGCTACCCAGTAGATTTGTTCTGCATAAGCATTAAAAATTGGGTGAACTAGCTGGCGCATCAGAAACTCAACTATAACCAGCTTCAGAGATAATCTGATGTACGATGCGAGGTACAAACAGAATACAGTTTTACATGGTTAGTATATTCTGCTGATATCATTAACACCAGAAGTATCAACTGTGCTTGAGATTCTACCTAAGATTATATCCTGAAATCTACCACTCTAAGAGGCCATGCAGAATTACACTGTCATTGTTATCAATGCTGACTGATAATTTTATTTTTTAAAATAATACTGATAGTAGTAACATTATATTTGACCTTGTTGAAACATGAAGTCGAATCTGCGATCCTGTTTGTAGAACATAAATGAGCAGCTAGCAGTGAGTTTACAGAGATGTGTAATCCAATGTCACACTCTATCTTGACAACGATTCGTAGAAGACTATATGTTCAAAAATGAAGGAATGGATTAAAGGAACAGCTGGAAGAAGCTAAGTTCTTGTAAAACATAATTAGGTGTTGCTGATTTCAGTTACGAGTCTGACTGTACTGGAAACCCAGCTTACCTGTAGGCCTGGTGTTGCAGTGCTACCTTGCATGTCATTTCTTCCAGAACCCGTTCATCTTGAGCCCAGTCCTGTAAACAGATCACCAAAGCAATGTACAAATTTGGCAGCTAATCACAGTTATTAATGCTATAAATCATTTACAGCCTTATAAAGTTGCTATCCAAGAACAGAAATTGAGAGGTTTTATGATTGGTTTGGGGCCTTATTAGTTACAAGTCAAGACAGCCATGCTTATGTCAAGTAAGATAATATATTGTAAAACAAATTCTTCACAATAAAACCATTTGTTTCTCTTGGCTGGAGAGGAAAAACAAAATCACTGTGTGTTCCTATCCCTGATTCTTATTTAGGGATTCTTATTATGTTAAGATACTATATAAATATAAGTTGTTGTTCCGTACGCTGCTGTAAATTCAGGAAAAACTATAACTAGGTTTCAGAAAGATGTCCTCAGTTCCACAAATGAATAGAATTTTTGGGATTTCTCCCGATCTCTCGCTGCTGGTCCAGGGCTTCTGCTAACCTTCTGAATTACAGCAAAAAATTAGCAGGTTTCTGCAAAAAATTCTACTCAGACACACATGATGATTGACCGTTTGGATAAATCTCTTCTGGCTGTGATTATCAATTTTTCTCCCTGTAAGATCCTCCATTCCCACACTTAAAAATTCCACAGATCCCCTAAAGTACAAGTATGCCTTCTATTTAAAAATGCAATTAAACATATACTTAGTATTAATTTTAGTTGCTGACTTAATGTTAAACCTGTTGCTGGTGCCAAGTAACAATTCTACATTCAAATTTATTGTCTCATGGCCTAATTCCCCAATTAAAGCACACATTAAAAATATCTAAAGAAAATTAAAAATACCATCCTAATTTTTTTAATCTGTTTGTGATTATTAATCAATCAGGTATTGGATATTGGATACAAAATTGGCTTAACAGCAGGAAACAGAGAGTGATGGTGGAAGGTTGCTTTTCGGTCTGGAGAACTGTTGCCAGTGGTGTTCCACAGAGTTCGATGCTGGGTCCACTTTTGTTTGTCATTTATATAAATGATTTGGATGAGAATATAGAAGGTATGGTTAGCAAGTTTATGGATGACACCAAAATCGGTGGTATTGTGAACAGTGAAGAACATGATCTAAGATAACAAAGAGACCTTGATCAGTTGGGTCAATGGGCTGAAAGACTGCCAGATGGAGTTTAATTTGGATAAATGTGAAGTATTACATTTTGCTAAAACAAACAAGGCTGGGACTTATACAATTTAAATTAGGGCCTTCATTAGTGTTATAGTCAGAGAGATCAAGGGGTTCAGGTACGTAATTCTTTGAAATTTGCGTCACTTATATATAGGGTGGTTAAGAAGGCATTTAGCACACTTGCCTTCATTACTCAAACCTTGTAGTATAGGAGCTGGGATGTTATGTGGAGGCTGCAGATGATATTGGTGAGGCCTCTTCTGTTCGATCTAGTTTAGTTTGGGATAATGGTCAGCATGGACGAGTTTGGACCAAATTGTCTGTTTCTGTGCTCTTTGACTCTTCTCTAGGTATGTTAAATTCTTCCTAACTGAGCATTACGGTATATCAGACTGCCACTTGAGTACAGAGGGAGCTCTCGTCACCTAGGTCAACTGATCGATGCTTTCAGTGGCATTTTTTAAATTCACTCATGGGACCTGGGTATCACTGGTTGACCAGCTTTTATTGCCCGTCTCTTGAGAATGTGGTGGTGAGCTGCCTTCCTGAACTGCTGCAGTCCATGTGCTGTAGGTAGACCCACAATCCCCTTAGGGAGGGAATTCCAGGATCTTGATCCAGCGACGGTGAAGGAATGACAATTCATTTCAAATGTCAGAATGGTGAGTGGCTTGGAGGAGAACATGCAGGCAGTGGTGTTCCCATGTATTTGCTGCCCTTGTCCTTCCAGGTGGAATGTTTTGTGTTTTGAAGCTGCTATCTAAGGACTGCTGGTGAATTTCTGTGCTGCATCTTGAAGATAGTATACACTGCTGCCACTGAGCATTAGTGGAAGAGGGAGTGGATACTTATGGACGTGGTGTGAATCAAGACGGCTGCTTTGTCCTGGATGGTGTCAAGATTCTTGAGTGTTGTTGAAGCTGCACCCATCCAAGCAAGTAGACAGCATTCCATCACACTTTCCTGACTTGTGCCTTCTGGATGGTGGATAGGTTTGAGATTTAGGGGTGAGTTACTCACAGCAGTATCCCTAGTCTCTGACCTGCTGTTGCAGCTTCTGTGTTTATGTGATGAGTCCTGTTGAGATTCTGGTTAATGGTAACCCCCAGAATGTTGATAGTGGGGGATTCAGTGATGGTAACACCATGAACATCAAGGGGCAGTGGTTAGATTGTGTCTCATTGGAGGGATAGTCATTGCTTGGCATTTGTGTGGCATGAATGTTACTTGGCACTTGTCAGCCCAAGCCTGGATATTGTCCAGATATTGTTGCATTTGAATGCAGACTGCTTCAATATTTGAGGAGTTGTGAATTGTGCTGAACATTGTGCGATCATTGGCAAACACCCCCACGTCTGACCTTATGATGGAGGGAAAGTTATCGATGGAGCAGCTGAAGATGTTTGGGCCTAGGACACTACCCTGAGGAACTCCTGCAGAGATGTCCTGGAGCTGAAGTGACTGAGCTCTAACAACCACAATCCCCATCCTACGTGCCAGGTATGACTCCAACCAGCAGAGCTTTGCCCCCCATACCCACTGATTCCAGTTTTGCTAGAGCTCCTTGATGCCACACTCAGTTGAACGCGCCCTTAGTAACATGGGATGCCATTCTCACCTCACCTCTGGAATTCAATTCTTTTGTCCACGTTTGAACCAAGGCTGTAATGAGGTCAGGAGCTGAGTGGCTGTGGCAGAACCCAAACAGGACGTCACTGAGCAGGTTATTGCTGAGCTGTTTGATATCACTGTTGATGACACCTTCTATCCTTTTACTGATGATTGAGAGGAGACTGTTGGGACGGTAAGTGGCTGGGTTAGATTTGTCCTTTGCTTTCTTCTACTCGGGCTGATTGTCCTGTTGGTGGTGCTACGGCTGAACTGAACAGGTGTCTTTAACAATATTCAAAGCTCTGTCATGTTCTCGACATGTTGCAAAATATTTCAGAGTGAGTCACTTTCAAAATACGGTGCCCCTATCTAGGTAGGAAAACTCAGACAAATGTAAGTATTTTTTCTGAGTAGTAAGCAGTTAATTTATAGGAAGTCATTTTTTTTTTTTAAAATGCTGTCTGGTTATTTTTGAGACTATTGTGCTGATGTCTAGATTAGAACCTTACGATTGCCATGCCTCAGCTCTGCACTTTAATTAAAAGCAGTGCCTTCTGGAAGGTGGGAAATCAAGGAGGAGAGAAATTTAAATAAAAATGCATTATTGATGAAATACTCCCATCAAAATTACAAATTAAATTGTTTCCCTACATAAGGCTGGTGACAGATGTGTGAAAGTGGATTTGGAATTGAAAGAAGAACTGATGTCACAAATCATCCTTTTATTCTTACTTTAAAAAAAAAGCTTTGCAGCGGTGAGCAGAATAATTAGACTAAATTATTTTCCACTGAACAGTTTTCCAACAAGTGCTTTTTTTCTCCACCAGGCTGCTTTGTGCATCAGACACCATACTGCTTCAGTGCAAAGTAGTTTTTGAAAAAAAATGCCTTTTTTTGTTTTTAAAAAAAAGTAGGTTCAGTAGTGCTAGACATTTTATTGCCTTTAACCAGGGCAAAAAGGCCACAGCTGTGCCCCATTAATTATGTAATAAAATGAACTCCCACCCCAACCTTCATAACCTTTGCATAACTGTAGTTCATGAGTTGTGAGGTCAGATAACTTGTTGATAAATATGGTATTGAATTGAAACAGTGAGATACTCTCCACATTTTTGACATCAATGATATGCTCACAATTGAGATTTGTAAATACCTTTGAAACTCATCTTCAATATTGACATAATACAAGCAGTCCTTAAAGCAGAATTTCTGGTTTGCTGATAGTTGTGGGGAAAATTAACTAATGAGCTAATCTGAAACGTGGCTTGTTTAGATCAGGTACACCTGCAAAGTCAAAAAGATTTTTCTTTATAAAGAAGGCCTGAAAGGAGTCAAGTGTGTTTGATCTTCAGACAAAAAAAAAGCTTCAAATGAGCAGTCCTGACTTGGCTTGGAAATCAGAAACAAAAGATAGCGCCCTACAGGTGTGGGGTAGCCTGCAGGCATAGAGTGTTGCTTTGTCTCATTATTTCTGATCAAGTTCTTGCATATTTCATTGACAGAAACAAGTATCAAAAGGGAGGACCTGGGATATGAAGCTGGTGATAAATCAGCTGTAGTGTTTGGAGAGCTTTTCTGGTGCATAAGAAATTTTGGTTTATTTCAACCTCAGCATTGTATCATCGCTCAGGCACAAGAGATGGGCAGCTTTTAGTCATTTAAGAGTGAAGAAATAGTACTGTAAAAAATAACATAACAACAAGTTGACAATTGCCCTGGATGTGATAATTTAAAAGGTTTAGGCACAGACAGAGGATCTTTTGGTTTTGAATTTCCAAATTCTCTAGAATCTGTCACAGATAGAGCCATAGACTTATTCAGCACAGGAACAGACCCTTCAGTCCAACTCATCCATGCTGACCATGTTTCCCCAAACTAAATTAGTCCCTTTTTGTCTATGTTTGGCCCATAACCCTCTAAACCTTTCCTATTCATGTACCTGGCCAAATGTATTTTGAATGTTGTAACTGCGCCATCACTTCCTCTGGCAGTTCATTCCATGTACGAACCACGCTGTGTGAAAATGTTGCCCCTCAGGTATCTTTTATATCTTTCTCCTCTCACCTTAAAATTATGTCTTCTAGTTTTGAACTCCCCTACCCTGGAAGAAAAATCTTCGCTATTCACCTTACCTATGCCCCTCATGATTTTATAAACATCCATAAGGGTCACCTCCCATGTCCCAGCGTAAAAAGCCACAGTCTATCCAGCCTCCCCTTGTAACTCAAACACTCCATTCCCAGTAACATCCTTGTAAATCTTTTCTGCACCCTCTCCAATTTAATAACATACTTCCTATAGCAGGTCAACCAAAACTGTACACAATACTCCAAAAGTGGCCTTACAAATGTCCTGTACAACCGCAAGATGATGTCCCAATTCCGAAACTCAATGTTCTGAGCAATGAAGCCAAACATGCCAATGCCTTCTTTATCATCCTGTATACCTATGACAGAACTTTCAAGGAACTATGCACCTGAACCCTTAGGCCTCTGTTCAACAACATTCCCCAGTGCTCTACCACCTAATATTTAAAGGGCCAGATTTTGCCAACCCAATGAGGGACAAACCCACAGTGGCACACTTAAATGGAAGGGGGGGTAAACCTGAAATACAAAATTATGATATCATTGCTGTTGGCAGCCATTTTCATAAATGGTGGAAATGTGGCAAATTGTGTTCTGCATCCGTGCAAGCCAGTGTCAGGACTGCCATTTTCCTGCTGACCACTATTTAGTATTTCATTATGTTTGGTATTTACAGAGAGGTGGGTGATTTTATGAAGCTTGTGTGAACTATGTCATGTGAGTAGGATTATATGATCACAGAGAGGCCTGTGCTGGTTTTTGAAGCAGTAGTTGATAACAGGAATAACAAGGTGTAGAGCTGGATGAACAC
>NC_063340.1:52822060-52883555 GCF_021869965.1 Rhincodon typus
CTTCATCAGAAAAGCTTTTCTGATGAAGGGTCTAGGCCCGAAACGTCAGCCTCTCTGCTCCTATGATGCTGCTTGGCCTGCTGTGTTCATCCAGCCCTGCACCTTGTTGTCTCGGATTCTCCAGCATCTGCAGTTCCTACTATCTCCGAAATCCCCTGGAGGCAGTCACTCCAATTATTTTGTACTGAAACAAGAATATAGGAATTGAATGGAAGCTTGAAGCAACCATGTTAGCTAAAACGGCTCTAGTTCTGTGGACAGTGAAACGTGTTAAAAGTGCAATGTTTCTCTTTCATTTAAAACAGGAGTTACAAATTTTAAAAAGTTTTTAGTCAACAGTCCTTTTATTCATTTGGTACATCAAAAGTTTTGAAAAAGAAATCTTGGTATGCTACTCTTTCAGCTATTAACTGGAAATTTGAGTTTCTTTTTAAACATCAGTGTACAGGGTAATCTTAACATTTATCCGTAATTATTCTCTAGGCATGTTGAAATAACTCCAGGGAGGCCGGTATCTCATCAGCAAATCACCCTTTATTTATGCATGGACAGTCCATGACACTGATCCAGCTCTCAGAGTGAACAGAACCTCTGATACTCATATTTATATCTGTTAGCCAGGGCTCCCTGATTGGAGCTATTAATCTGGTCCAATCAGGGAACTCATTCTATGACCTCATGCCAATCACTACATCCCTCCCCCTCTGAATCCGAGGACATAGGCTGGTTCTTTTTCTTGTAGCTCCTCCTGGGGCATGTAGCACCGGGTCAGGTTCCTCCAACTCTGCCTCTTGCACCCAGAACGTCTTGTAAGAAATTAATTCTCCTCTTCAGGTGGCAAAGGCGTCAGGGCAGCGACACCCATTGTGTCCATCTCAGATTTCGAGGAGTCCGCGTATTATAAAAGAGGTGCGCAGTTTTTCAATCGTCGTCCCTGTGTTTGACAAATGAACTCTATGCATATCCAGCCACTTTGAGTGGGCATCCACAATGACCAAGAATGTTGAGCCCATGAAATGACCTGCATAGTCAATGTGTAACTGAGTCCAAGGTTTACCCAGCCATTCCAACAACTGGGGGAGCTGTTGGCAGTAATTTTTGTCCTTGTTGGCATTCTGGGCGCTGACCAATGCATCTATGTCTGTATCCAATCCTGGCCACCAGACATAACATCTCGCCAACATCTACATTTTGGAAACTCTTGGATAATCCTGGAGTTCAGCCAGTATCTGGCTGTGACCTTTGCTTGGGACAATCACTCTTGCTCCCCATAATAATATGCCGTCCTCTGTGATCTGGTCTCTATGGGTCAAAAAAGATTTCAATTCTGGGTTGTGACGGACCTTCTGTTTCCCCCATCACCACCTGCTGTTTTAGTTTCGCCAGCACCGGATCTTTCTGCATCCAAAATCTGATATTTTCAACTGTGACTGGAAGTGTGTCCAGAAAATTTAAAACCATTACAGATTCTTCCAGTGGCAGCACCACTGATGGTGTATCTGCCAGTGGGAGGCAGCTCAATGTATCCGCATTTGCTACCTGGCCTTCCAAATTATAATTATATACACTTTGTATTAGAGCCCACCGCTGAATTCAGTTTGAAGCTACGGCCGTTACTGCCTTGTTCTCCTTAAGTAGACCTAGCAGGGGTTTGTGGTTTGTTATTATAACAAATTTACATCCATATAAGGTAATGGTGGAACTTCCTGACTCCAAATATTGAGTCAAACTTTCCTCCTCTGTCTGGCTAATGCACAGCAAAAATAAGCTCAAAGTGCTGAATGTATACACTATTAGGCGTTCCTCTCCATTTGGCCACCTACGAGCTAATACTAGCCTAATGTCGTATGGGGAGGTATCGCATGTCAGTACCAGATCTTGCTTGGGATAATAGTGTGCCGACACCTTGGAGGATGATAGCGGTTTCTTGATTTCCCTGAAGGCTATGGCTTGGCTACGCAACCATTTCCAAGGCTGATCCTTTTTATTGTTGAAAAAGAATTGGTGCAAAGATGCTAGGATGGAGGCCAGGTTATGTATGAACTTTCCTTAATAATTCACCAGCCCAGGGAAAGACCTATGCTCCGGTACAGACATGAGAATCAGGGCCTCTCTGATAGCCCTAACTTTATCCTCCAACGGGTTTAACCCAGTCTTGTAGCCCAAGTAGGTCACCTGTGGTGACTGGAACACACTTTCTTTCCCTAAGACATAAGCCCACCTGGGAGAAACATCTGAGGACTAAGTCCAAGTTCTCTACGTGCTGCTACTGGTCTTCCCTGTTATGAGCACATCATCTAGATAATGGTGACTTGGGGGAGACCTTGTAAAATGTTCTCCATCATCTGCTGAAAAGTTGCATAGGCGGACAATATCCCAAATGGCAGTCTCGTGTATTGGTACAAACCCTTATGGGTATTAAGGGTACCATACTCCTGGGACTCCTCATTTAACCACAACTGCATGTATGCATGACTCATGTCCAGCTTCGTAAGGACAGCCCTCCTGCCAGCTTTGCATATAAATCCTCTGTGCGAGGGATTGGGTATTTATTCAGCCATGAAAAGCTGTTTACCATTTGTTTAAAATCCCTCCCAAAGGTAAACCAACCCATCGGGTTTCATAATCGGTACGACTGGTGCTGCCCATTCTGCAAACTGGACTGGTTTGACGATTCCTTCGCTTTGCCAGCCTTCTGATTTCTGCCTCTACTTTTGCCTGCAAGGCAAATGCACTAGACAGGCTTTCTGGTCAACATGCAAAATGGCCTTGGCTTCTTTGATAGTCCCCAAGATGTTCTTGAAGAAATTCCTGGCCTCTACTTCGGACTTCAGTCAGGCAGCCATTTTCTAATCAAAAAATGTTGAGCCAATCAAGGCGAGTCTTTCTCAATCAATTTTGCCCTATCAAGCCCGGGCCCGAGCCTTTTACTACAATCAGTGGTAACTCATAAGAGACTGGAACCAGCGTTGTACCCTTAATCTGTAAATGGTTCCCTGGTATAGATGCCCAGTCTAGGCAAGATCTTGCGCAAACTTAAGGGTTGGAGTCCAGAGCGAATTTTGTTAAAGACTGGTTTTGCAATTACTGACATGGCTGTGACGATATCAACCTTCATCAGAACTGGGTAACCATTTAACCAGATTTTTATTTTGATTGGTTCTGATTTGGATGTTGCTATGCAATTTAACTGTTCCAAACCAGACTCTCCTGGATACCGACCAATGCGTTCTCTTACTCAATTTAGGCCTAGTAGGACTCTTGCTGTTTTGAGTCCACATACCGACAGTAACTACAACACATTACCCGGCTCCTGAAGAAAATTTTAATTGTTTGGTTGAGGCTTGGCTTTATTTTAGGGCTTTGCTGTGGGCTGACCTAGCGTCCCTCTGTTCAGAATATGTCCTGAGTGAGGTTGTGCACTTGCCTTCAGTCAAGTGGTGTTCCCCAAGCTCAGTCAGACTGGCCAAGGTGTCCACTTCCATTGGAATACCCTGCAATTCGCATGCTTGCTTGCCGCATTTTCCAATGATAAGTCCAGTTGGGCTTCAGCTAGTATGCACTTTTGCATGGTTACATCATTGTTTGTTATGTGGGATCAGTCTCTCAGCATTAAGGGTTAAACCAAAGTCACATGCCTCACATTCTGGCCACATATTAGGCCCATATTTGAGGCAGAATTGAATGAGTCAAGCTTCCCAAATAAAGACATGATGCCAGAAATGCTTACCCCAACTCAGAGATGACTGTTGTCAGCGAATTTCTTCAGCAGCGTGCTTTTTTCTTGTTGCCACTAAAATAACTTTACAGAGGCCAGTATCCTATCACCAAGTTGCCCTTTATTTAACACAGCGAGTCCTTGACACTGATCCAGCTTCCTCCAAGCCAGCTTTCAGAGTGAACAGAGCCTCTGACACTCCTGTTTACGTGTGTCAGGCAGGGCTCCCAGATTGGTCCAGATTAACAGCCCCACTCAGGAAACTCATTCTATGAGGTCCGCTAGGCTGACCTCATTACAAACACTACACATGACATGAACACATTGACTTGAAGTATGATGCTGTGTCATTAAAAACATTTGAAATGTTGAAATGCATAATTATTAACTTTGACTGCCACAGAAGAATTGTGTCAGTCTTTAGTTCTTTGAGTTGCTAGTCTCGACAACTGATTCCATTTTCTTTCCAAGACTGAGAATTGGCTAATAAAAATTGCAACTGCAAATGAGCTGTCAAGGAAGCCCGGTTGGGTACAGAGTCATAAGTTACTGACCTCATGCTGAAGTAAAATGAGTTTCTTTTGAATTCTTTATTGCATTTTCTTTTCGTGACTATCTCATTAATGACCTTTGCCTTTGCTCTTCCCCACAAGTGGAAACATTATATCTGAATCTAGTTTATCAAATCTCTTGAAATTTTAAAAACCACAACTGCGTCACTCTTCACCTTGGTCTATTCTAAAGAAAACAGACACAGCCTGTTCATCCTTGCTTGATGGATATATCCCCACAATTCTGACATCATTCTTGTAAATGTATTCTTCAACCTCTCCAGTTTCTCTATATCTTTTTTTATAATATGACAACCAGAAATGTATCCAATATACTAGACATGGGCTAACCTAGGTTTAGGCTCAAGTTTAATGTAAGTCATTGCTTTTGAATTCCATCCCTCTAAAAATAAATCTTAGCACAAGGTTTGGTTAAAAAAGCATGAAAATGACACGTACCTATGCGTCATAATTTGTGTACTTGTACACTCTATACTCAGTGATGGGACTAGAAAAAACTGTTGCAAAATGCTGTTCTTTTTGTATAGTATTATTTGATATGATGTACAATACGAAAATTAAGTAATTAGAAATGTTCTTCTTACAAATGTATCAACTGAGGTCGCAAGATCTGTACAAGTACAAACATGATCTAGAGCCTAAAAGATTAGACTACATTTTAATACATGATTTACTGAGTTAAGCATTTTAATATTGCACTGCGAAATTCCTTCAAATGTCTGAAGCTCAACATTTATTTAAATCAAAAGTTAGCTTTATTTACATGGTAATTCTCTGGTGTTCTTCACTTCCATAACGCTATCCCCATTCCCAATGCTGTCCCATAACCAAATAGTACTAGAATCTTATTCAAAGGAGAATTATCTGCAATTTTCTTTCTATTTGTTGGTTCCATAGCCCTGACAAAAGTTAGCAATACCGGGGAATGTTCATTGTTCTCAGTATATTTCACAACACAGGCAGCTGGCTTTCTGTTCATACCTTTGATGATTGTAGGTCAGCAGGTCAATGATTTCTTCAGTCCAAGAAATCATGATGACCTTTCTTCAAAGAGTCTGGTTTATATGAGCCAACATTAATTCATGTATCATGACAATATGAGACAATTCTGTCTTTGAGGCAAAGCCTGCAATCTACAATACAATGTGAAACTCAGTTATTTTCCCAGGTTCATGGAGTTAAAATTCAGAATATTTTGAGGCAGTTAAGTTTTTTTTTCTGGCATTGGACGCCACTGTATTAAATCACTGTGAGCAGGTTCCTGAGTTAAGAGAGTTTTGGCTCATAACATCAACATTGCATTGATATACCACCTTTAATGTAATGATACTTCCAAGGTGCGTCACAGCAGCATTATGAAACAAAATATATGATACCAAGTCACAAAAAGTAGTGCTGGGTCAGAGGACCAACGAACTGGTGGAGGAGTTAGGTTTCAAAAGGAGCGGGTTAAATTCAGAAAATAAGGCATAGAGCTGTACAGAGTGAACTTAAGAACTTAGGGCTGATGCAACTAAAACCATAGTTTCCACCAGTGGTGGAGTGATTGAACTGGAGAAGCTCAAAAGACCACAGACAGGTGCAGATTTCTTGGATAGTTCTGGGAGTGGAGGAAGTTACAGAGATGTGGAGCATTTGGACAATGGAAGAACTTTAAAACATGGGTGAGAATTCTGAAATCAGGAGGGGGCCCCTTGGACAACTGTCTGTGTGGAGTATGCACATTCTCCCATTGTTTGCGTGGGTTTCCTCTGGGTGCTCCAGTTTCCTCCCACAGTGTAGGTTCGGTGATCAGCCATGTTAAATTATCCATAGTGTCCAGGGATGTGTACGTTAGATGGATTAGCCATGGGAAATACAGGGACTGGGTACAGGGGTGAGTCTGGGTTGCATGCTCTTCGAAGGGTTGGAGCGGACTCAATGGGCTGAATGACCTGCTTCCAGACTGTAGGGAATCTATTATGTTGCTTGACCAAGAGCCAATGTTGCTCAGCAAGTGAAGGGGTGAAAGGTAAATGGGACTTGGTACGAGTTAGGAAACAGAGTTTTGGAACATCTTATGCGGGCAGGCTGGAATGTAGGACAGAAGGCAGGAGCACATTGTAATTGTCTGGATGAGTAGTAACTAAAGGGTTTCAGCAGCAATAATAGCGATGCTAATATCCCACATACAAATAAAAATGATAGGCTGAGAAAGGTGGGGAGTCAAGCAATGTTAAGAAGATAGAAATAGGCAGTCTTAGTGAAAATTGGAAATTCATGAGGTCAAAAATGACGTCAAAATTGAACACAGCATGGATTAGTTTCCAGACATTTGCCTGGGAGAGGGATGAAGTTGATAACTAAAAAATAGAGTTGGAATGTCCATTGAAAACAATGGTTTTAGCTCTAGTAACATTTCAATGGAGAAAATTTCTGTTCCTCCAATACTAAATACTAATAAGCAATTGGATAATGTGAACATTGGATGAGTTGAGAGAGGTGGTGGTATGGTAAAGCTGGTCACTATCAGTGAATATTTTTTACACAATGCTATCAGATGACCTCACTGAGGGGTTTCAATGTAGCTGAGAATCAGTTGGGGTGGGGAGGTTTGGAGACCAGATCCTTGGGTCACACCAGAAGTAATGAATTGGAAACAAGAGGAGAAACCATTGGAAGTGATGCTTTTAATATGATGGCTATTTAAGAATGAAACCAGGTGAGAGCAAGCTCATCTAGCTGGACAACATTAGAGGGGGATTGGAGCTGGACAGGATAGCTAATCCTGTCCAAACGTACAGATAGGTCAAGAATCAATGTCACAGAAACATTGCATGTCATCTTTAACTTTGTTTACGACTTCCTTCCTCTTCCCAGCCCTTTCTTCAATCAGTTGAGTAATTGCAACCGATACTTGATGGCAAGGTAAGCTCCCAACAACATGCCCATGTCATCATGAAGACTGCTTGCTTCCAACCTCCATAACATCACACGACTCCACCCCACCTCAGCTCATCTGCTGTTGAAATCCTAATTTGCGACGAAACTTCAGGACTATGTTGAACTATATTGACATAATGTGGGTCTCTTTGGGTCAACATTATAGAGGTGTGTTCATTTGAGAATTTTTACGATCCCAGGAAGGGTTAGGCATAAAAATATTTTTCATTATATAACTATGAATCTTTAATCAATACAATTTATGACCTATCTATTTCAAATAGCTTGTATTCATTTCACTTACCATTGGGAACAAAACATATTCCCTGAGGAAATCCTGGGACTCGTACTGTCCATAATCTCCAAAATCAGCTATAAGGAAAGAGAAAAAAATGGGCAGTAATTATTCTCATTGCTACTTTCGGATTATTTCTTTTGTAAAGAGAAATATATCATAATTCATGATGGATACAGATACAAATTGTAAAATTATCCTAATTATATAACACTTGAAAGCACAAACCATTTTGCAATTGACAATGATAAGATTTGAAGTCATGAGTTGGTTGAATGCAAATAGTGACTCCACTACTGCTAATTTAAATTTCATAAGTCCTCCTACTTGTTCGCTTGGTAAGACTAGCGCACAACTGAATCCCACAGCTCTAAAAGCTCCCAGGTTACACTCCTATTCTTTACGGATTTAGTAAATCTTCATTGGGGTGGCAGTAAAACTGCTAAAATTAATCTAACTGGCAAAGGTTAATGAGAGCAACAATTTGAAACACCAGTCAGAATCACAATAAGTAACCCTGTAAAATACATGTGTAGAGATGTCTTACATGCTTAGAAATGGCACGTAAAGATACTAAAGTACATTCCTAGGATTTTCAGGACAAGTGTCATTTTGCCCGTAGTGTCCATGGTCAGCATATGCACATTGGTATGAGCTACACCAAATACCATTCTGGTCAGATGATTATTGTTTTAAAAAAAGAGCATCTAGCAGAATTATGCATACGAGGTAGATCCTGATGTCAATCATCTTTTAAGGCTGTATGTATAAATTGAAGTTAGTTTCTGGCTAACATATTTTAACCACACACAGCTAAACAACCATTTCGTATCAGGAAGGATTCCCCTCCAACACCATTTAAAAGGATTATCAACTACCTACAAGTGAATTGCTAATTGATTTTTACTGGTATGCATTGTACTTGTGATGGTTTTCACAGTTTGTTACATATTTGAAAGTTTGCAAGTGGAACCTGTTTTCTGTCTTTATCCTGATTTTGTCTAAATTATTTGCTTCCACACCTATGCGCAGTAGGTCTATAGGGTTCACAGTAGCATCACAGAGCAGGAAAGCTGCTGTAAGGAGGCGAAGGAAGAGATGGAGGTGGTGCAACAAGGCTCTCAGCAGGTCATCAATCCAGGTGGCTCAAGGAGCAATTCTTCTACCTGCACCTCTGCCTCAAACATGCTGTCAAATTACTCTGCTTCACTGAAGATGTCCTCATTGAAACTTGACAGCTGCCACAACCACAACTGCAGCCCCAGAGCAGGACAAAACTGGCTTTGCCAGTAGCTGTGAAGATAACTGTGAGCATGAACCTTTATGAATCTGGCTCCAGCCAGGCTTCAAGCGATGACATAAGCAACATCACCCAGTCTGCCGTCCATTGCCTCATATGGGAGGTCACTGAAGCTCTCTATTCCAAGAGAGTTAAAATCATTTCATTTTCTCCAGTCAGAATACAGTATGGGGAGTAAACATGAGGCTTTGCCAAGATTGAAGGCTTCTCCAAGCTGCAGGAGGCCATACATTGTACATACATTATATTGTGGGCATCATGTGACAACTCTGAGATGTACCACAACCAAAAGGAGTCCAACTTCCCATGCTTCAGTTGGTGACTTACCAGGAGCAGCATATCATGCAGGTTAAAGCTCAAATATCCCGGAAATATTCATCACGCTTTCAATCTGCTCAATTTTACTAAGCAAATGGCATTATGGCCAACTCAACATGGCAGAGACTGCTGGGCTACGATTTAACAACTTGGTTCATGACTCCCATGCACACATAAAAAGGAAGCAAGCATAAAATAAAAGCCATGCTGCTGTGCAAAATGTAATAGAGCAGAAGAACAGTGTTTAAATCGTGTTTATACTGCCTGGATTACTCTAGATTGTGCATTTCAGCCACAAAGCTGAAATTAAAGCCACCACAAAATAAATATTCCAGATAAAGTTTATAAATCAAACCATGACATTTCTTTGCAAAATGACAATCACCCATATATATTTCCTAAATGTTGGTCTTCCAAGTGCCTTTACCTGTCCTAGTATTACAATGTAATGTGGATGAGACTGAGCTGCTGTGAGCCTAGAAAGTCCAGTTTCAGATTGTACCTTCCCAGCAGCACTGACAAGCAATTGCAGGGAACTGCTGCAGTTGCAGTAAAGGATGCATAAACAACAATGTCCTAAGAGAAGACAATAGGTTTGAGCACCATGGAGCCATTGAAACATCCTTAGGGTGGAGGCTCAGCAATGTCAACAACTCGCTGGAGGGACGATTGTTGGATTGCTGTAAATAGTCTGCAAGCCCCAGTGGTGTCTGCAGGTATAATAACAGCAGAATGTGCAGGTTAGATGGGTTGGCCACGCTAAATTGACCATAGAGTACAGGGATTTGCACAGTAGGTGGATTAGCCAAGAGAAATGCAGAGTTACAGGGATAGGGTAGGGGGGCGAGTCTGGGTGGAATGCAATTTAAAGGGCAGTATGGACTCTATAGGCCAAATAGCCTGCTTCCATACTGTAGGGATTCTACGATTCTATATAGTCAAGCTGAGTTTCCAAAGAGCAGTCTGAGCTTGTGTGGCAGAAGTTTAACCTTGCATGACATCAATCAATTGCTCCACGCTGCACCCAGATATGAAAAAGATTTTGGCAGTGCTGCACTGGAAGCTGAATTAGTTGGTTGCCATGCCATCCTTGTACACTGTTTTGCCTACATGCCACTCATGCCAGTGTCTCACCATAAAGATCTGGCTTGAAGACAACCTCTGAAGTACATGCAACATCAATATCTAAGCTGATGGCTCAGAGTGAAAGCATAGATGTTGTGGTTTCTTCATCTTCACTGTTGTCAACTCTTCTATCATGACTTGGCTGGACTGGAGGTCTTGGGCATCTGTTATGAGAAAGCCTCAAATTAGGGTAGTGATGAGTTTATGGGGAGGGAAACAAAAAGTGCAGACTTTCACCACCTGCAGCTTGTAAATCAGAAGAGGAGTATTGAATAGGAAAATATTGCCATCCTGTATGATTACAGCCCAACCAGTGGCATTGGCTTAATCATACTCACTTCCATGATATCCCCTCCTGCTTCTGCATGTGCCACATTGTTTTACGAGGAAGGGAAGTATGTCAACAAATGTTGTGCAATATGTGTGAGTAATGTAATTGTTATGATTGAATAGCTGGCTGCGTGCAAGCTGTGGCATACGTGCGTGAGGCTTGCAGCAGTGCTAAGTGTACGAAGGCGAGATGAAGCTATTAATATTAGTAGAAGTTACGAGTAGTAGCACCTGCTCCATGACAGAATGCATCTCTCCTTTAAGAAATACTTGTTGCCTTTAAGTAACGCAAGTTAGTTTTAACTGGTGAATTGCACAGTGCATCTTGAAGATTTTATAAATCGCAGCCAGTGTTCATCACTAGTGGACAGAGAATGAGTATTACAGTGGTGCATAGGTGCGATTCATGCAGGCTGTTTTGATATGGATGCTGTCAAGCTTTTCAAGTGTTTTTGCCGCGCACTCAAGCAGGCAAATGGAGAGTATTCTATCAGACTCGTGACTTGAGACTTGTAAATCGTGGAGAGACTTTGGTAGTCAGGACATGACTTAATAAATCTGGAAGGATGTTAATGCATTGGAAGCAGATTAGAGAAGGTTTACTAGACTAATACGTGGAATGAGTGGATTGCCTTAAGGGGAGAAACTAGACAAGCTAGGCCTGGATCCTCTGGAGTTTAGAAGAATCAGAGATGACTTAAATCGAAATATGTAAGATTCTGAAAGGACTTGACTTGGTGGATGTCGAAAGGATGTTTCCTCTGTGGGAAAGTCTAAAACTAGGGGTCATGGTGTAAAAATAAGGTGTTGACCATTTAAAACAGAGGTGAAGATTTTTTTCTCTTTCAGAAAGCTGTGAGTCTTTTGAATTCCCTTCCATAAATGACAGTGGATGAAGAATCTTTAAATATTTATAAGGCTGACGGAGATAGATTCTTGATTATCAAGGAGATAAAAGATCATTGGAGTATGCAGCAATGTAGAGTTGAGGTAAAAATCAGATGAGCCACAATCTTATGAAAGGCCCTGGAATGATGCTTTATTTGTACAAGATCAGTTGGACAGATTTCTAAGAAATGGCCACCTTTTATTCAACAGATGGGCTGAAGAACAATTCTCGTACACCATGACTAAGAAATTTCTGAGCTGGAGGCTGGGCAAATTAACTTAACTAACTATGAATGCAAAGTCATAAAACAAAAAAAAATTGCATATTTCCAGAAAGTGGAGAGTTCTATAAAAACATCGATATACACTAATTTAATTTCAGTTATGAAAAAATGTGAAAATTCACAAAGGTATTTATCAGTTTTTAAATGGATGGAAAGCTTGCAACCAATAGTCAACTAAAATCATACAGAAGGGCCAAATGTGCTGCAAAGGTGTAGTAGCCAGCTTTGATGAGCGGAGAATGGATGAGGAATGAATAAACTAGACAAACAACTGTTTGAAAGAAGAAAATGGTAGATACTTGGAAAACCAGAATTAAAACAAAAGATGAAGTACTTGGGAAGTTAAGTAACAACTGTAAAGCAATGGAAAGTTTGTGGCTTACATGTAGACAATTTATTTGAACCAAGTGTACAAGTCCAGTACCAGCATAGGTTGTCAATATTGAGAACCATTGCTGCCCAACATGTCATGGCTAACTGAAATCCAAACACGGAAAATTACGTTTTTGCCTGACAATGTGTGAACAATGTATAAATAATGTGACATTGATGATGGAATCCAATATTGACTCCAATGCACCAATGCAACTATTGGACTCCTGAGGATTAGAGTGTTCAAAGTCTGAGACCTCAAACTCAGAACCAAGCTCACAGTCTACAAAGCAGCCTCCTGTACATATCAGAAACATGAACCACGTACAGCAGACACATTGAGTCTCTGGAGAGGTATCTCCAGCAGCGCTGTTCTAAAATCCTGCAAATCCACTGGCAGGACAGGTGTACCGAGAGGAACATCCTCTCCCAGTCCAACATACCCAGCATTGAGGCACTGGTCATACATGACCAACCGTGATGGTCAGGCCACACTGTCTGCACACACAGCACAAGACTCCCTAAATAATTGTTCCACTCCGAGCTTCACAATGGCAAGCAATAACGAGAAGGACAGAGGAAATATTACAAGGACACCCTGAAAGCCTCCTTATGCAAAGGCAACATTCCGAATGACAAACAAGGATCGCTTGCTACAGAACATACAAACTAGAGAAGCATCCACAAAGGGGCCAATCACTTTTGAGTAGTACCGAGTGGAGGCCAAACACAAACAGCGGAAAGAGTGCATACAATCCAGAGTTCCCACCCATCTGCCTCCTCAAACCTGCAGTAGAAATCTGTGGCCCCATTCTTAACCCTGAGGGGCTGCCAAAGAAGAAGTGTGTGTAAAAGTGACAATGTCATTTGGCGTGTCATCTCCACACCCATATATACTTAGCATGTGTGCTTTATACTTTTGTATATTTGTTCATGTAGCAAGATGATCACTGTGGGTTTTCTTTCTTTTGTTACTGCTTATTGGCCATCTGCTAAAATACTATGCAACATCACTGAAAATTCACCATGCAAACAACTGCAAAATTGTTTAGAGAGGGGAGCAGTTAATCACAGTCAGCTCAACTAATTTGAATAACTATACCAAGGCAGCAGAGGAAAGCATGTCCAAATAATAAAGAGCAATTCCAACAAGTCAGTGCAAAAGAGTCAGACCAACCAATTGCATTTGCACAGCAGAATAAGGGTAAATCTAAATTCAATAATCTTACTGCTTATTCTGATGAAGTCAATGTACTGCTCAAAACTACTGGACACAAATTTAGAAATTTTATTAAGATGTGCCGTGCCTAATAAATTAAGGTAGAACTCTAAATTTTGGTGAAAGAGAATGGCTGCAAAGATTTGTACTGAATGGTTGTTGATGTTTGTTAAGTAACTATATGCCTATAATGCATTTATCCATGATATGGAGAAGACATTTTCCATGAAACTGGTGCTTTCTACTAATATTAGTCCGTCTGACTAAAATGCTGTCACTTTAGCCACTCTAGCAGCATATCCATCAACTTTATAGTGGAACACTGTAAACTTTAAGTGTTTAAACATATTGAACCTAAAACTGGTTTATTACTACTAGTCAACTTCACATTTTACCACATCTTCAAATATATCCTGCAAAGTAGCCTCATATAAACCATCTTAACAAATACAACTCTTGTTCCACAACCAATAAACCAGATCCTGAAATTCCCTAAGACTCAACACAGCTGCAGTATACATTCCGGAATCCCTTCACACCTACAAACAGTTTCACACTTTGTAGGCGCCAGGAATTCAATTCATTACAATTGGATTTCATCCCTCAAAAAGGCATTTATAAATTCAAAAGATCGAACAACTTTGCTGTGGTCAAGACAAAAACATACAAATGTGTAAACACTGTTTGGCTTATTTATCGCACGTTCCACCTCACAAGCTTGGAAAAAGCAATGGCTTTAGCCTAATATGATTTATATCAGATATCAATCCACAAGAGTAATCTTGCACAGTTCCATTGTCAGTACAAAACCTTGTCATATACAAGAACAGATCTGAATTAAGCTAAAACTGTAGTTCTGATTCTCCAATAAACTCTTACTGGTTGTGAGACTCTGTATCTGTGGCAAAAAAAACTTTCCAAAAATGATCTACTTTCTGCCGTCAGCAATTTGAATGGAAAATCTGGGTAAAAATGTTTGTGTCCAGTCAATGTATTCCTCTATACTGAAAATCTCTTCTTTGTAATTTGCTAGAGCTAAAGCCAGTTCTTGATTAATGGCACAGAACAAAGAAACCCTGAAAAACATACTTTGTGCAGCAGTCTGAGATATCTTTTAGAGTTTTTTTAAATTGGATTGTGTGATAGAAGCATTGCTGGTTTGCACAGCATTTATTGCCCACCCCTAATTGCCACAAATGAATGTGTTGATGAGTTGCATTCTTGAACTACTGTATTCTTTGGGTTATATAGTCATGCACAATGTTGTTAGGAAGGGAGTTCCAGGATTTTGAGCCAGGGACAATGAAGGAACAGCAAAAATTCTAGGTCAGGATGGTGTGTGACTTTGAAGGTAACATGCAGATGGTGGTATTTCCATGCATCTGTTACTAGGTGCTAAGTATGGCAATTTTCAAAGGTGCTGTCAAAGGCTCCTTGTGCGAGTTGCTGCAGTGCATCTTGTAGGTGGCGTACATGACTGCCACTGTGCATTGGTGACAGGGGAAGTGAATGTTAAAGATGGTGATCAGCGTGCCAATCAAATGGTCTGCTTTGTTCTGGATGGTGTCCATGCACTCACCCAGCCAAGTAGGGAGTATTCCATCACACTCCTGATTTGTGCTTTGCAGATAGTGGACAGACATTTGGGAAACAGATGGTGAGTTACTCATTGCACAATTCCTAGTCTCTGACCTGACTTTGTAGCCACAGTTTCAATACGGATTTCTGGTTAATGGGAACTTCCAGAATGTTGATAAGGAGTATTCAGTGACAGTAATGCCATTGAATTATGCTTAAATTCTCTCTTATTGGAGATGAACATTACCTGGCTCTTGTAGGAGTGAATGTTATTTATCAGCTCACACCTGGATGCTGTCCAGGTCTTGCTGCATATGGACACAGACTGCTTCATTGCTGAACATTGTGTAATTGTCAGCAACATCCCTACTTCTGACTTTAAGAAGAAAGGAAGGTCATTCATTAAACAGCTGGAGATAGTTAAGCATAGGACATTATCCCAAGGGACTCTTACACTGATGTCCTTGGGCTGAGATGATCACCTCTCTAAAACCACAATCATTTTCCTTTGTTCCAGGTATGACTCCAACTAGCTGGATTTTCTCCCTGATTTCCACTGATTTCAGTTTGTTTGGGCTCCTTGAAAGCCTACTTGATCAAATCCTGTTTTGATGGCAATCTCACCCGAGTGGATTGCTACGCCATTTCATAGGGCACGTAAGAGTTAATCACATTTTTGTGGGTCTTGACTCACACACAGGCAAGGCCAAGAAAGGACACCAGATTTTCTTCCCTGAAGGGCATTAGTGAAACATTTAGGTTTTTAAAAACAATGGACAATGGTTGCACAGTCATTGTTAAATGAACTTTTAACTTCAAGTTTTATTGAATTAAAATTTCACCATCTGCCATGACAGGATTCAAATCCATACAATCATACGAAATATCAACAGATGTACATGTTTGCCCCCTCAAGACTGCTCTTCCATTCCGTAAGATTATGGTTGATCTGTTTGTGTTTTGCATTTCCACATCCTCATCTATGCTGATAACTTTTGATTCCACTGCCTAACAAGAATATTTCTATGCAGCTCTTAAAAATATTCAATGATTCCGTATCCACAGCCTTCTGAGGCAGAGAATTCCAAAATTGTACATCTCAAAAAGGAAAAATCAAAATCTACTTATCATGGTTCTACCTCAAAATAGTGTCTTTTAGCTCTAGATCTGCCACAAGAGGAAACAGTCATTCCACATCCACCTCGTCAAGATCTTTCAAAACTTTATAACCTTCAATCAAGTCACGCCTCACCCTTCTAAACTCCTGAACAAATAACACGAGCGTGTTAATCAAACTTCCAAGAGCATTAGAAGTGGGATATGGATTATTCGGCCAGTCACGTTACCACTAGGCCAGCACCTTCTTTCTTTATACGATAGACCAGAACGTCCCTTCTATTTCAGACAGCCTGAACAGTATGAGTCAGTAGACAGGAGGTGTAATATAATGGGATATGATTATGCTAATAGTGACAATGAAAATTATAATAATACTGAGATCAGAAGAGCAGGAGAGAGCAGAGTAGTGTGAAGCATGTAATTGAGTAGCAGGGAAGCCCAGTACTAGAGAGCTATATTCAGTAATATGCACATCTAAGTGTAAACAAAGATTTTACAGTTCTCAAAAGATTGAGGAAGCCTTACTCTTGATGAGGAAAAACTGCAAATGCTAGAGACTAAAAACAGTAGCAGGCTAGTAAAACAGAGAAACCTTTAAGAATGCAAGTGTGGACACTCAATGCTTCAGAGAACTGAAAGCATCGAGGATCTATGAAGGGACAAATGCCCAAATTCATGGTAATCTGTCAATATGGAGGAAAGAGAAGAATTTGCCAAACATGCAAACACTTCCACTTTAATATAAAATCAAAATAATACAGATGCTGGAGATCTGACATAAAAATACAGAAGGCATTGGAGGAGTTCAGCAAATATGGCAGCACCTGTTGACAGGCACACAGACTCTGAGTCCACCATGACGCTTCTTCGAAGTTTTTATACAGACGCTAGTCTAGGTTCGTTTCCAGGAAAACGGCAGAGCCAGGACTGACATATGATTGAGCTGTTTGTTTATGTCCAGCGGACAACATCCCATATTCCACCCGAAGTCCTATTCCTGAAGTCACAAATGTGGGAGGTAGATTGTATAATAAATTTGCTTCCACAGGAAGTCAGTCTGAGATTTGTTTCTTGGTGTAGGCCAAGTGTAAACAGGGCAGAATAAATGTATAGAGTGATTGAGCTAGGGAATAAGAAACATCAACCCAAATTTCCCTTCAATATTTACTGAAAGGGAGATAGAAACAGGAAAACATACATGTGATTATACACATGGGTATGCAGAGTGAATGCCTCTATTACAGTAGACTGCCAGCATTTACAGCACAGGTACACATAGGAAGAATGCACACTTGGAAAGAAGTCAGAACATCCAGAAGGTGAAGTGAATTTTGCAAGCTACCCAGACTCATAAATTTGGGCAGGCTATGGCTCAACCAGCCGTGGCTGAATTGAGGCCCAATTAGTGTCCATTTAAGGGTCTTCTTCTGGTACCACCCAGATTTAACACATGACAGGAAAGGTTGGTGTCCAACATATAGCCAGCTAGTTTAACCCTACAAGGTGCTGATCAGAGAAAGGGGTGGGGGTAACCTCCTTCCTGGGTACCTTGTGTCAATCTGAGACCTTTTCCCCAACAGTTTTTCCTTGCCCCACCCACCATCCTCCCATCCCAGCGCCAATACCCTCAAATGTATCTGCTCATCTGCCCCCATCGTAATGTGGGCATTACCCTTGGTTTGGGGCATCCATGTGTCTTCCTCCTTCCAGGCATCTTGCTGTATCAAGTCATGGTGACTGAGATGTGTGGCAGAGAGCTGCTCACCTCCAACTGGCAGATGGGATTTCCTTCTGGAGACGGCTGAAAGCCCCTCTGCATTTAATCCAGCCCATGTGGTCCGTAATATTCTATTATTGGTTATGTATTCAAGGGCTGATCTCATACCAATAGATGGGATATATAATAACAAACACTGGTCTTTGGAACAGTGTGTCAGTTCCAATTTTTACAAGGCAGTTTGTTTCACTGAGAGATCACCACCTGAGCTGGTTTTCGTAGTGATGCCCGTGTCAAAGGGATCCTCTGGCTACGTCCACAGATATCAAAGTCAAACTTATGTTGTTGTGTGACTAAATTTCAGAGTATCGACAAGAGCAACAGTTTCTGATGTCAGCATTAACAGAAAGGCAAAGACTCTGCCATTGTACACTTACCTTGCACAGCTAAACCCGCTAGCCTGATGCCTTGGTCTAATGTACAAGGAAGCCGTCCATCAAGCACATCTTTCTTTACTTGCAGGTAATACTGATACCTAAAAAAAATGAATACAGAACATTTTCATCAAGTGGTGCTAACCCATTTCATTGAATAAATTCAGTACCTTTTCTTAAAAACAAAATTAAAATCCCGACAACTTGCAATTTTACTTTTGATAGCTCTTTGTTTGTGTAGACAAATAGATTAGTAATGAAAAGAAAAAGTGGCAAAGAATAAAGCAAGAAAATTGCATGCATTTAAGACTCTCCCTGTGGTTCAGTTTGCAATGCGAAGCAATGTGCAATCAAGGTACTTTTAAACTCAGTTATTTTGAGAAACTGACCTCAACATTTGTCCCACAAGTGGCCTTTATTGAAGGAAGAAAGGAAATCCTACAGGGTTGCTGCATATGAACTCTGCATGTGCAGGAATATGTATATCTTACAGAGAGAAATGGGCAAGGGGAAGATTTGGCTCAGTGTTAATTCTCAACCTCATTTCCCAACACACATAATTAAATGATATTCCATGTATGCACTATGCCTGAAGAGCTGTTACATTGTTGAGGAAGCAGACCATTGCTAGCCTCAGCACAAGTCACCTTCTTTAAAAGAATTTCCCAAGAATTTGGAGGAACATTACAGGGGGGAAAATGGTGTTGTTTTTGGAATGTTAACATAAATGTTTGCTGCCCTACAACACTGGATAAATAAATGGATTCTGACTGTCAATAAAAATTTACTGACGAACAGTACTGGAGGAAAGAAGACATTTTCTCCACAAAGCTACATAAATATTTGAAGTAAGTTTAATGTTCAGATCTAATTTTTACAGTGAGACCATTTACACACAGATATAGTTATATTGATGGTTGCTTGCCAAGACCAAGCAAGGAGTCACCCTGTTACTGTAACATATTGTTGTTAACAGTACTTTTACTGTAGAAATGTGAGTTCACCGATTGCTGTCACCAAGAATTACCACACATACTAGAACATGGCACTGTTATATTCCTTTGTTTTAAAATACAGAACAATTACAATACAAATACTACTAAGTCGTGGAATTGTCAGTCCATGTGATAGATACACAGAAATTAAACAAAGAACTGTGGTTGCTGGAAATCTGAAACAAAAGCAAAGTTCTGGAGAAACTCAGCAGGCCTGGCAACATCTGTAGAAAGAAAAATACAGTTAACATTTCAAGTCCAGTGAACCTTTGTCAGAATCCAGCATTGCCTTCCATTTACTGAAATCCAAATCTTGACAAGCCAGCACAATATCTTCTCAGTTAATGAAAATAAATTATTCTTCTGTCATTTACACTCAATCTTGCACAGTATTGTCTGTTAGTATCTTTAGAAATTATTGAAAAATAGGTGATTGTCCTTTCATCTTAACTAATCATGTATTACATGAAATTTCCAGCCATATACATCAGCCAGCCTCTGTTAAAAGCTAAATGATGCACCATGGCCTCATCCCATTCAAAGCCACTGTGGGAAAGATAGGATTTGAGGTGGGTGCTTGCATCCATGAGGAAATAGAGTAAGACAAAGGGGTTAAGGGGAGTGTGGTGATTTTGCCTCCTACAAAATATTTTAGATGACAAGATGCTCTTCAGAGTGCCGATGCAGACTCAATGGGCCAAATATCCTCTATTTGCACTGTAGGGATTCTACGATTCTAAAGAAAGCCGACTTCAGGATGTATTTGAACAGAATTTCTTCTTTATGACTGTATACTGCATCAAAAAGAGAGGGCATTGAAAATGACACCACTGGTGATGAATGCTGCAGAATTAAAATGTGCAATATGAAGGTGGAGTAGGCTGCAAGATTTGGCTATCTCAGTTGGCTGGATGGCTGGTTTGCAATGCTGACTGATGCCAAAAGGGCAATTCAATTTCTGACCCAGCTGAGGTCAGCATGAAAGCACAACTTTTCAACCTCACCCCTCACCTGAGGTGTGGCAGCCCTCACATTTCACTCATCACCAGTTGTCTTTGGTCCGCTGGGACTACGGCAATTTTCACTTCACTTCTGTCAGCTGCCCATCATTTTGAGGGTGATGTCTACTCAAGGTTATGGAATTTCTGCCTCGGGTCTTTAAGTGACTTTACAGGCCAATTATCAATCCACGGTACTTTTGAGCATGTGAGGCAGGATGTGTCATAAGGTAATGGGACGTGGAGGAGGATTTGGTGAGCAAAAACTAAGTAGTGTTGATGTTGGAAATCCAAAATACAAACAAAAGCTGCTGGAAATACTCAGCCGGTCAACATCTGGGCATAAATATTTCAGGTCGAGATGATCTACCAGCAGATTAATTAATACAAATAATCATATTTTCCAATGTCTATTAATTAAAATTTCATAAAATCACATTATTTTCTGGTTTTCAACCTCTTCTCCATTGTTTAACATCCCATGTGCTTTTATGAAATCTCTTAAGTTATGTTTTCTATGCTATTAAACAAAGATTCAATGTCTCAGACAATAGGAATTACATTTTTGACTCTCAGGACTGCTTCCAATGTATGAATATCTGTATGAACAGTCTACCTAGAGGGTTATCTAATTTGTCCATAATTTCTTCTACAAATGTATCTGTTCTTTTGCCTATACTATTTACTTTTTTGATTGCTGTTCTGTAGCAAATGGATACGTTGAAGGTGGAGCTTATTAAAACCCCTGAATCGTTCGGGTTTAATTTCACCGTTCTTAGATACCAATGCCATCCTATTTTTCTTAAGTTTTTTTTTAATCAGTGCTTATTTCAACTGGTTCTTTTAAACAACAATACTCCCTAAATACAAAAATGAATTGAGAATCACATCTTATAATCAAAGTGACACAGACCTTGAAGGGGTCCACAAAAATCCAACAATTTCTCTGCATGGATCTCACTTTCCTGACATCATTTTATAGGGCAGGGTTTTGAGAGGTTGTATAGATAGAGGATGGAAGTTCAGCATCAGGAAGTAAAAGTGCACTGATTACCCTTCACTCTTTAATCATTTTAGATATAGCAACATATGGACTGGGGCATATGTATGGGACTAACATGGAAACAGAAATATCATTTACTTTAAAATAAAGCTTTTTAAAAATCGATCGATTATTTTTCATAGCGAGGATATTAGATGCTTCACCAGTATAAAATAATCAGTTTTTTAGGGCCAAAAAGAAGCTGTTGAAAAGTAATTATGACTTGTAATACTGTTAAAATTCCAGCGTGACCTGTTTTAATAAATGTTAACCTTTTCCTTGGCATTTTGGTGGGACAAACAACATGACAAAAGTTCATGTCAAAACAAGTAACTTCAAAGATATCCATTTGCAAGGGTATCAAAAGAAGTCTTCCCTATTGCAAAGCAGGGAACCAATGACAACAATTTCTGAATTTCCAAATTTTACTAAACAACTGCATATGCCAGAAGGAACACAGCAGGCCAGGCAGCAGAGGAGCAGGAAAGTTGACAAAGGTTCCGGACTCGAAACGTCAACTTTCCTGCTCCTCTGATGCTGTCTGGCCTGCTGTGTTCCTCCAGTTCCACACTGTGTTATCTCTGACTCCAGCATCTCCAGTTCTTGCTATCTCTGCATACGCCAGAAGTTGTTTCAGAGAGAAGGGTCTAGGCCCGAAACATCAGCTTTCCTGCTCCTCTGATGCTGCTTGGCCTGCTGGGTTCATCCAGTTCTACACCTTGTTATGCCAGAAGTTGTTGTCAGTTTCAGAGTAATGGTGGTGAACATAGGAAACTTCAGCACCAATAAAATATCTGGGCCTACAGCCTTTTCACACAAATTAGAATCAGTTAACAAGTACAATTCGCTTAAACACAAAGTCAAAAAAATACTCATAAAAGTAAGAAGGAGCCATTATAAGAGACTGAATGCGAAGTATTTAAAATGTACACAAGACAGCTCAAACAAAGCCCTGGGTGTTTGAACTGCTAATCAGAATCTTGGATTAAGGATGATGTCCTTGGTTAGTGTTTACATACATGATTGACAAGGTTCTGATAACATGCCTGAACAAAGCTGTAATTACATGGATCTCATCATCCTCCTCCTCATACGGCAAACACTAGGAGGTGGGGGGTGGGAGTTGCGGAATGCATCCATAGCTGGGAGGCTTCTGCGCTCTTACACTGCAGGATAACATGCTTTTCAGCTTTCATTAGTCTGCTGATACCAACTCTTTAACTTTACAGCTTTAATATCCCATCAAACTGCTGACTGGGCATAAATAAACCTTCAAAGGAAGGCAGCATTTAAGTCACTTCATACAAGTGGTTTCTTTAATCAAATTAATTTTACTTCAAATTCAACTTCAGAAGGTGTTGAAAAGTAAAATTATTGTGCAATATGTGCGAGAAGGCAAAAACAGAAATTGCAGCTCTGGTTACACTTCTATATCTCCAAGTGACTAGAGAACTGCAACAAGAAGAAATATTGACCTGAGGTCTGAGAGCGCGTTAGCTTCCAATAGCAAGCACCATGCATTTTAGCACACAGATCATAACCTGGAAGAAAACTGGTTGGTGATCCTGTTCTTGTCAATAATAGGTCAACGGGAGAGCAAGTCCCTGTACATTTTTTTTGAACTCATTCCTGGATTGTGGGCAAGACAGTATTTATAGCATCACAAATTGCTCAGAGACGAGTTGAAAGTCAATCACATGGCTGTGGGTGTGGAGTCATATTTAAGCCAGATCAAGGAAAAACAGCAGATTTCCTTTCCCAAAGGACATTAGGACACCAGATGAACAATGAACAATGGACAATGATTTAATCATCATTGTCCTTTGGGAAAGGAAACCTGCTGTTTTTACTTGATCTGGCTTAAATCACTGGACCCAAAACGTTAACTCTGTTTTCTCCTTCACAGATGCTGCCAGACCTGCCGAGCTTTTCCAGCAACTTTGTTTTTGTTCCTGATTTACAGCATCCGCAGTTCTTTTGGTTTTTATTTAATCATCATTGTCAGAGTCTTAATTCCAGATTCTTAATGAATTCAACTTCGACCATCTGCCATGGCAAGATTTGAATTTGGCACCCCAGAACATGTCCTGAGTCTCTCTGGATTAATAGTCTAGCGATAATGCTACTAGGCCATTACCTCCTCTGGAAAAAGGACAAGGGCAGCAGATGCATGGGAACACCACCACCTCAAGTATATGAGCCGCAATCATGTTTACTGAAGAAAGTGAACAGGTATACCGCATCACAATGTTCATTCTAGCTGAAGCTGCATTTAACCTTTTCTAATTCATTCATGAGGTATGGGCATCTTTGTCTGGGCAAAGATTTACTGCCCACTGCTAATTGCCCTGGAGAAGGTGGGGTGAGTTGTCTGAGTTGCCATAGTCATTGAGATGTAGCTACACCAACAGTGTGGTTAGGAAGAGAGTTCCGGGATTTTGATCCAAAGACAGTGAATATAGTTCCAAGTCAGGATGGTTTATGGATAGAAACTTGCAGGTGGTGGTGTTTCTGCGCATTTCCCGCTCTTGTCTTTCCAGGTGGTAGAGGTCACAGGTTTGGAACGTGCTGGCAAACGAGTCTGGGTGAGTTATTGCAGTGCATCTTGTAGATGGTACACACTGTGCATCAGTGCTGAACTGTGTGAACGTTCAAGCTCTTGAACAGATGCCAGTCAAATGGGCTACTTTGTTCTGGACAGTATCAAGCTTCTTGAAAGTTGTTGGAACTGCACCCATCCAGGCCAGTGGAGAGTATTTGATTACACTTCTAACTTGTGCCTTGTAGATTGTCTTGATGGACAGGCACTGGGGAAAAAGGAGGCAAGTCAATTGCCATAGTATTCTTAATTTCTACACAGTACTTACATGGGTGGTTCAGTTCAGTTTCTAATCAATGATAAGCTCTGAGATTTTGATAGTGATTGATACACTGGTAATATACTGAACATCAAGAAGAGATTGCTAGAAATGGTCTGTGCCTAGTACATTAGTGACAAATAACATGTACACCATATCAATCCAAGCCTGGACATTTACAAGTACTTGCTGCTATAGACAAGAACTTCTTCAATATTTGGAAAGTTGTGGATTATGTTGAATATTGTACAGAGAACATAATTACTTCTAACCTTAGGATGGTGGGAAAGTCACTGGTGAAGCAGCTGAAGATGGGTGAATCCAGGCTATCTATAACCCTGAGGAACTTCTGCAGTTACATCTCGGAATGAGATGACTGGTCTCCAACAACACAACCATTTTCCTCTTGCAAGGCATAAGTCTAACAAATGGAGAGTTTTTTCCCTGATCCACACTTATTTTGATTTGATTTGATCTGATTTATTATTGACACATTACCAAGTTACAGTGAAAAGTATTGTTTTGCATACTATCCAGGCAAATCATTTGGGCAGCACGGTGGCTCAGTGGTTAGCACTGCAGCCTCACAGTGCCAGGGACCCGGGTTTGATTCCACACTTGGGTGACTGTCTGTGTGGTGTTTGCACACTCTCCCAGTGTCTGGGTGCTCTGGTTTCCGCCCACAGTCCATAGATGTGCAGGCTGGGTGGATTGGCTATGCTAAATTTCCCATAGTGTTCAGGCATGTGTAGATTAGGTGGGTTATATGGGGATGGGTCTGGGTGGGATGCTCTGAGGGTTGGTGTGGACTTGTTGGCCCAAGGGCCTGTTTCCACACTGTAGGGATTATATATATGATTATAAGTACATCAGGGTGATAGAACAGAATACAATGTCACAGCTACAGAGTGGTGGCACAGTGGTTAGCACTGCTGCCTCACAGCACCAAGGACCCAGGTTCGATTCCAGCCTCAGGTATCTGTCTGTGTGGAGTTTGCACATTCTCCCTGTTGGCGTGGGTTTACTCCCGGTGCTCTGGTTTCCTCCCACAGTCCAAAGATGTGCAGGTTAGGTGGATTGGTCATGCTAAATTGCCTGTAGTGTTCAGGGATGTGTAGCTTACGTGGGTGATAGGGGGATGGGTCTGGGTGGGAAGCACTGAGGTTCAGTGTGGACAGTGAGGTTCAGTTGGGCCAAAGGGCCTGTTTCCACACTGTAGGGATTCTATGAAGGGGCAGAGAAAGATCAACTGTAATATATGAGAGGTCTGTTCATAAGTCTAATAACAGCAGGGAAGAAACTATTCTTAAATCTGCTGGTATGGGTTTTCAAACTTTTGTACCTTCTGCCTGATGGAAGATGGTAATACCACGGTGGGGGGTTCTTTGATTATGCTGGCTACTGATGTCCTATTTAGTTAAGTGCTGCCTTGATGACAAATGCCTGATACCTCTGGAGTTTAACTCTTTCACACATGTTTAGATGAAGACTGTAAAGAGGCCAGCAGCTGAGTGGCCATAGCAAAGACAGCATCAATAAGCAGGTTATCGCTGAATGACTGGCACTGTCAACAACCCTTTCAATCATGTTATTGATGATTGAGAAGAGAAGGAGAGGGCAGTAATTGACTGTATTTGAAGGGTCCTGTTTTTTGTGGACAGGGCATACCTGGACAATTTTCAATATTATCAAGTAGGTGCCAATGTTGTAGCTGTACTGGAACAGGTTGGCTAGGAACAAAGTAGTTCTGGAGTACAAGTTTCAGTATTATTGTTGGGACATTGTCAATAACCTTTGCAGCCTCTAGTATCAGCCATTTCTTGATATCATGTGGAATGAATTAAATTGGCTGTAGACTAGCATCTATGATGCTAGGGCATTTAGCAGGAGGTCAAATTGGATCATAACCTTGGCATTTCCTTCTGAATGTGAATGCAAATGCTTCAGCCTTGTCTTTTGCATTCATATAAGGATGGGGATATTTGTGGAACAGGCTCCTTCTTTTGGTTGTTTAATTGTCCATCACCATTCACAACTGGATGTGCCGGACTGCTTTTGGTTGTTGGATTGCTGATCTGTGTCTAATGCATGTTGCTTCTGCTGTTTAGTGTGTAAGCTGTCCAATGTCATAGCTACACTAGGCTGACACCTCATTTTTACGCTTGGTGATGCTCCTGCATGCTTCCTTGAACCAGGGTTGATCTCCCAGCTTGGTGGCAATGATGAACTGAGGGACATGACAGGCCTTGGGGTTACAGACTGTCGTTGAATGCAATTTTACTGTTGCACATTGCCTCATGGATGTCCAGTTTTGAGTTACTAGATCTGTTCTGAATCTATCCCATTTAGCACAGTGATAATGCCTCACAACATGGAGGGTATCCCCAATGTGAAGATGGGGCTTCATTTCCACATGGTCTGTTTGGTAGTCACTCCTACCAATACTGTCATGAATGACCACAGTTTTGGGAGGATGTTTAAAGTAGGTTTCTCCTTATTTTTGGTTTCCTCAGCACTGCTGTAAGCCCAGTCCAGAAGCTAGGTCCTTAAGCACTTGGCCAGTTTGATCAGCAGTAGTACTATCAAACTACTCTTGGTGATGTATATTAAAGTCCCCAGTCGGAAAACGTTCTGCATCCTTTCCATCCTCTGTGATTCTTCCAATTTGTATTCAACAAGGAGTACTGATGCATCAACGGAGGAGGATGTGGGGTGCAAGTTGGTGGTAAGCAGCAGGATCTTTCCTTGCCCATGTTTGAACTGATGTCATAAGACTTCCTGGGGTGCAGTTGAGAACTCCTTTCTGACTTTATAGCACTCCACTGAGCTGCTCCCTTTGTGTCCTACTAATGGCTCTCATCTTGGGTTGGGGGAGCAAGTGGAATAAGGAAGAAAAGGGACATCAAAACATTTCTCTACCACCCTCTTCCCCTTCAATATTGCAATCTATGTGATACAATGTCATTTATGTTCATGTTAAACCGTACATAATTATATTGTGCTAAGTAATACTGTCCTGATTCACATGATTGCCATGTAAGAATAGACATTTGGCAGCCAATTCAAGGCAGTAGTTCAATCCTTCACACTCTAAATGTTCAAAACAGAATTGTATTTGGTCTTACGGTCTATAATGTCATCAAGATGAATGGTTGAATGACAACATTGTAGCAATCAGCTATCCAAAATTCTCAAGGTAAAATTACCCAAATCCCAGAGGACAATAGGGCTCTCTTATTAGCCAGATATGACTGGTGGTAGCTTAACTTGAGGGTTACCATGCGTCAGGTGAGGGGCAAGGTTGAGAAGGTGGGATCTTCATGGTAACATTAGTCAGTGCAGAAACTGAAACTGTGCAGTTGGTATCACTCTGTAAAAATAAACCAGCCACCCAGCCAAATCAGCTAAGCCACCCCTATTCTATATTGGATTTGACTCAACACAATAGTTTAACCAAGATAGAACACATTTTACATACTGGGCCCAATTTCAACTCTGCAAGTAAATGAGTTTTGAGTGAGTTAAAATGTACATTACTGGTGGAAAAACTCTTTACTGGAAGTATAAGTTCATAGGATTTCCTCTGCTATTAGTCACCCCAAATGTCCTGGCAAAATATTCCCTACTCCAACTGTCTTTTAGGGGTTTTAAAAGTATACAATACAGTACCAATACTTGCTAACATGGGTGAAGACAGGGGAAATGGTCTCAAATACCGTGGGTAATAAAGAAACTGTAAAACAGTTCTTTTTGGAATTTTTAAAATTGTGCAAGTCCATGTTTTGTCCTCTATCTGCACTGCTCCAGAAACATTATGTAAAGGCCTTCATGTCAACATATGACAATGATAGATATTAAAAGACCAATTGGTCCGTTGAGACTTCTCTAAACATAAGCAACGCCTAGCCACCTGCAGCTTTAAATTATTGTTGAGCACTTCCCCCGCCTTTAGACAATAAAAGTAACCCACTACACTGGCCACAATTTCTGTAAATTTGTAGACTCCACTAATGAATTTTACATCCT
Source organism: Rhincodon typus (assembly GCF_021869965.1). NCBI lineage: Eukaryota > Metazoa > Chordata > Chondrichthyes > Orectolobiformes > Rhincodontidae > Rhincodon > Rhincodon typus. The sequence continues at coordinate 52,850,171 of NC_063340.1, forward strand.
ATTATCTCTGCCTTAATTGTGAGCTGACCAGTGCTCTTCTGAAGGTATGCAGCAGCAAATCCACATTCATTGCACAAACTGAAAACTTGCTCCTTAGGTCTATTTATTAACTCCTTGGTAAACACAGTTTCCCAGTTCTGTCAATATGAATACCGCTTTATACCAGGACCTTGTTTCACGTGGGTTTCTTTAAACTTTTACTTGACTTCATAACATGTTTGCCTAAAGCTTCGCTTGGTCACTAACAAAACATTGCATTTTTGCCTGAGCAAAGTGTAACTTGCATGACTTTACTCGCATAACTTCAAGAATTTGCTTGCACAGATGTACACCCATATTTTAGGTGTAACACTGTACATAACAGACTTTGATACTGATGTTTTTCTCAACATTTTATTCATTGAAGTTTTGTTGCTGAAACCTATTCTATTTTTAACTAAAGTGTAATGAATTTTGACATATCTGAACTTTATCTGGTCAACTTCATCTCAGCACTTCCAAAAGGACTAAGCATCTGTCATGGTCTTTCCAAATGAAATGCTTTTGCCTACATAATAATGAACATGGGAAAGAGAAGCTGCAGAAACATTAAGAATGAGATGTCAAGGTAGACAACACCAGCCCATCACTACTACCTCTATTGCGGACACTGAAGTTGCACTTGTTTTAATATAATATTTAATGTCTTGTAGGCTAACATGCTTTGCAGAAAATTTAGCCTTAGGTTTCCTTTGGCAAGATCAATATAAGTCTCAGCATTAAATTTAGTCAAGGAAATTCTGGGCTAAGGGATATATGTGGCATCCTTTTACTTTAATATGCTTTTTATAAAAGGTACAGCTAGAGTACCTCAAATAAGGTTACCCAGCGGTGTCTGAGAACCCGATATTTTTATAATATTCTGTGCATCAATTTTGATTAAGTAAAATTTAAAAGAAATGACATCAATGAATATACAGTTAAGTACTGCACTGATGTGGTTCCAGCTGGTTACAGGCTCTGCCAATCCCCTCAGTCCAAGTGACATTTGACCCCCACCCCACCACAGCGTGACTCAAATTGCCCTTGGCCTGAACTACCCAAACTTAAATGATGCATACCCAACATGGGGTGTGGTCTCATTTACAAGCATGCTGGATTTGCGCCACTGTGCCTGTATTCATATTGTATTAAGAAATTGGAACTATCCCAGCCTAATTCAATGGGAGTAACTTGATTGAAGTATTCCCAGAGTTGAGTAATGTTAGCCCTTTTGAAGAGTAGAACTATCAACGGATGCTCATTTCAGCCTTTGGTTCAGCTGTTATTGGAAATCTATTATTATGGTCGCTCTTGCCTAATTATTCATCAAATTTGCTTCCACACCCAACTGTACAAGAATGTAATTGGGCTCAAATTTTTCTCATTTAAACAGACAGGTGCCAGACAGTGCACTCATCCAACCTGTTTTCCTCTCAAGGTTGTAGTTAGCTGCACAGAACAGGTTGGAGTGGCAATACCACTACTCAAAGGTTTATTGCCACAACATGTAAGGAAAATTAAATAGTGCAGTGCTTAACATGCTGTAGCTATTCAAAAGCAGGGGACAGTATTAAACACTGTATCAGATAGAAACCATGGTGTCAACAATGCAAGGCTCCTTGTCTCCTTTTCAGATCTATCTGTGGAGGCACTTTCAATAGAAATGAGGTTGACAGGTGTAAGACTGTAGGGATCATTTCAAATTTGGTATTCTTCTCTTTGCACTGATGTGTTGAAGTTGAAAATCCTTGACAACAGGTCACCCTTTTCAACAATCTCTGTTTGCTCTCCCTCCTGCGTACCTTTTACATGTGAAGGAGGGAAGCCTTTCCAATGCTCAACCAATCTTTTCACCTTCCGAAAGACACAAATGTTTCTTCATTACTATGTTGTGTAGTACGGCAATTCTAGGAACTCTAGCAGAACTGTACAGCGCAGCTGCAGCAGTTATGTCCAGTTCCTTAGAACAAAACTTCAGAATGTCCACTAATCTTCTCCATCATTCTTGTTAAAGTTACACGTGCCTTCTTGTAATGGCTTTTCCCCAACTGCATGGCAAAGACTCACTGGAATCATGAGCCATTATGATGAATATCAGGAGATAGCTGTGATGACCAATCAATGATTGTGATGCATGACTTTAAGACTTCAGGGTAAACTAATTAATGATGGGAATTCCTTCTCAAGTGTTGTTGTAGAACTGAAGGAAAACAGCAACAAAACTCTAAAGTACCAAACAGTTTGATGTGCAAACTAAGTTCTCCCAATCCTCAACTACAGTAACCTCAATGCAGTATCCACTTCTAGGAAAACTTTTACTATGTCAGTATGAATTACGGTAGGTTTGGACTAAAAATCAGGGGTGGTGCACAGGGAAAGGTTGGAGGGACTAGTCATACCCAAAGGTTTAAAGACAACATGGTAGACTCCTGTTGAGTCTTTCAAAGATCTATCAAGTTTTCAGGGTTACACTGATGAAAATTTAGCCAGTGTGTTCTGGCAGCAGCCTATTTTAATTCATTTACACATACCAGCTAACAGAAAATTCAGATCTCCAACTGCTGAAAATTCAGCGGAAATGAAGAAATAACTGCCTTCTAATCGAAAAAAATCGAATGTGTACCTGAATTTCTAACATCCACTACCTTCGATTTTTCTAAGTTAAATTATCTTTGACTTCAGATAAACAGCTACAGCCATCAAAAAAATGTCTAATAAAAAAACAACTTGGAGAAGACATTACTCCAAACCTCTAGGAAATACATTGTGTATCCTCAGTTCTCACACACAGCTCCTTTGGAAACGCGAAATTTCCACTGCAAAAAAAAAATTTTGTTTTTCCCTTTAATGCAATTGAAAGAGGTATTTTGGTATGCCTATAATTAAGCCATAGTAAACTCATATACCATTACATTCTGTCAGTACTTGCTTCTGCATGCCACAGACAATGCCTTTGGGTTTAAGATTTCAACTTTAAATAACACCAAGTATTAATTCTAAGATGTAACAACAATGTTTTTAATATAAGTTTTTTTCTATTAATTCAGAAGGTGAGACATCTTCTGAACCATTGCAGTAATTTCTCATAGATAGCTTAGTTATGATTGTCAGTCTTGCTAGGTTACTTCAGAGGACAACCATACTACTGTGGGTCAGGATTTACATACAGTCCACATCAACTGGACAATAAGTTTCCTTCTGTAAAAGGACATTAGTGGACCAACTGACTTGTTATGACAAGTGGAAATTTTGTGGTCACCATTACTACTACTTTTGATTTCAGATTTACTTTATTTTAAATTTTTGCTCATGGGATTTAGGCATCACTACTTAAGGTAGCATTTATTGTCTTTGGTGATAAGCCTCCTTGAACTGCTGTATTCCATGTGGGGTAGGTACACTCACACAGTGTTGTTGAAGGAGCCTTAGCAAATGGTCACAGTTCATCTTGTAGGTAGTACACATGTTTGCCACCATACATTTGTGGGGGTGACTGAATGCTTAAGGCTGTGGGTAGGGTGCCAATCAGGCTGGCTGTTTTGTGCTGTAGTTACTCATCTCAGAATTTCTAGCTCTGACCTTCTTTGCAGCCACAGTATTTTTTCTTGCTGATCCAGTTCAGTCCACGGTCAATCAATAGTAACACAGACAATGTTAAAAGTTTTTATTTTGATTGGGGGGGGGGGGGGATGTTGTGGTGGTGATGGTACGAGATCGGTAATGGTAATGCCACCGAATGTCAAGGTAGGATACCTAGCTTCTCTTTTGTTGGAGGTAGCATTTCAGGGCATGCTTGCCAGATAATGTTACTTGCCACTTATCAGCTAAAGCCTGGATTTTGCCTAGATATTTTTGTATTTTGAAAAGGACTGCTTCAGTATCTGAAGGAGTTGTGAATGGTGCTGAATTATCCAAACTGAAGTCCAGAACTGCTGAGTTGGGGCTCAAACTCTCAACTCTGGGTTACTGGTCCAGTGACATCCACTATATTAGCATTTCCAATAAGTACGATCTCCAAATGACTGGTTACAAATCCTGAAATCCCATGTAATGAAAGTAGCATTGAACCTGACTGGCCATTGTAAAGCAGTAAACTTGATTATAGGCTTATATTCGCATATATTTTTCAAACTTCCTTTTGGAAAGTTGCTAGCCTGTCTTTAAGAAGTTGTGCAAGATTCTTTGAAATGGTTATTCAGCTTGTACAAATTTTCCATTTTATAAGATTAAAATTTTACATATTTTATTTTCATTGGTACATCAGTGAATTTGAGAATAATGTGTAAAGCTCCTCAAGGTGCTGACATTTTGCTTTTTATTAAATAGTCAGCTGAAATGTTATGTTAAAGGCACTTTAGCACCTGCAAAACCTTCACCTCGCAAAATAGCAAACACCCAGCCAATGACATCTGCCATGGAGAGTGCTTTCTCAAATTAAAATAAGGATGAAGTTAACTTCCCAACACTGCCAGCTGTGCATATGCCTTACACCAGATCCGGACACTGAACCAAATATTGGTGATACACAACACAAATATAAATTCCTTAGTGTTTGAAAAGATTATTTCTTGAGGTTGCCCTTGCACTAATATACTAAAAAGAACATGTGTAACATGAAAGCTGAATAGTTTTTCATCAAAAAGTTTTACTTGGAACAGTGCAACGGTTTATATGCACTTCTTGCTTGATGGATTGGGCCATGTTGGTCTCTTAACACAACTCAGACTGGGAAAGTATTTTAACATCTAATTCTAAAGGCACAAAAACATTAACAAACAAAGTAGCCCTTTCTCTGACAGAAGCCCTCGATCATGTGTTTCTGCACACCTGTCTCTCTCTCTCACAACACTGCAAGCTAGTACAAGTGCCAGCCCCTTGCTGAGGCCTGTCCAAAACACAACATTCCTTCCACAAAGGGAGCCCTAGAGATTCTTTCTTCACTGCTCCATCAGTCATTCCGAACAAATGAACCTCTTCTACTCAGGCACAGAACATCTGCTGCCTTCTCAGTTGGTGTGTAATGCAGGGGAGGGGTGGTAATATATACATTTAAAAGGGACCAACATTAAATTTAAAGGATCGCTTTTCCTTAAACGATTCCAATTGTAAAGCAACCCCAACATATGGAGTGCTAATATCAGCACATTAAGTGCAATAGGTTACCTGCAAACTTTGATCTGTTGCATTTTTGTTTAACTTTTAGCTGTAATCACTCACAACATACATCTTATGAACAACTGTAACACAGCACTGAACCTTACAAGTCCAAGTTGGATTCAGTTTTCTTTTTTAAAAAGAGGATTTTCACTGAGATCTAGCGAGTTTTCTCACTCTATCATATCAAACTTGCCACCTTAATAACCCACCTCAAACCCATGGCATCTCTCACATCTGATTCCAGACCCACCCTACCACATGCCACTCAGAGGATTCCTTCCTAAAGACCAGTGTCCCTTGCAACCACGGCATCTTTAAAAAGCCACGATGTAGCTGGATGAGCACTGGCATTCTGAACATGCCATGCTTGTTAATGCCAGAGTTGGAACATGGCAGAGAAGAGGAAGTTAGCACCACGGTTCTCTGACAGGGGCCTGGTAGACGGAGGTACGCAGAGGAGAGGAGCCCTCTTCTTGGAGGATCACCAGAACAGGCTCCATTCCAGTAGATCCTGGAAGCCTGGTTTGAGGCCCCTACCTGGGTCAGTGTGGTTTCTGGGGTGCGGAGAAATGATCAGCACTGTAAAAGAAAGGTCATCTCCACTGCCCAGAGTAAGTCCCAGTCTACTCTCTGCTCCTACACATCTACTATGTCTGCTACTGCATCCACTTCCCGTCAAGGCTTGCACAATGCCACCGTCACTATTACCAGCAACATCTTCCGTCACTCAGTGTAGCCCCGTCCAACTCCATCATTAATCCTGTATGGTCTCTGTGTTGGCTCCTCACTCCATGTAGTGGAGAGTATAGTGGAGAGGGAGAGAGTGCGCGAGAGTGAGAGGGAGAGGGAGAGATAGGGAGGGCAGAGGGAGAGGGGATCCAGAGAGACGGAGACAGAGACAGAGAGATAGAGAGATAGAGAGACAGAGGCAGAGAGAGAGAGACAGACAGAGAGAGAGAGAGAGAGAGAGAGAGACACACACACAAACAGAGACAGAGACACGCAGAGAGAGAGAGAGAGAAGCAAAGAAAACTAAGAGGGCAATTTGATAGCATTGGTGAGCACGGCTTGTAAATAATTGTGAACCTTTCAATAAATATATATGCCTTAAGCATACATCTCGATGTTCGAATCTAAGTTGGGCCGAGAGGTACTGTCACACCATCCAGCATCATTCATGGCCACTGTCCTGGTTCCATGGCTGGAGGTTTGCACTGAGAGCTGACAGCATCATGTGGAACCAAGATGAACAATGTATATATATGGAACTAAAACAAAGTTGCTGGAAAAGCTCAGCAGGTCTGGCAGCATCTGTGGAGGAGAAAACAGAGTTAATGTTTCGGGTCCGGTGACCCTTCCTCAGAGCATTGGGTCATGCTCTCACCTTTGACCTCCTTGTGCAACATTCCCGTTGCTCCACAGCCTCTGTGCCCAAGGGTATAGCTGTCAGTAAGTTATCCAGCAGTGTGTAGGAAGGGAGGTCAGCACACAGAATGGACGAATGCTTTAGGATGGCCAGGCAATAGGGACCCTGCAGGTGCTTTCCTTTGAAAAGCCCTGTCATTGGTGGGTCCTGCAGCCCATTCTGACATGTCATATCATGTATCCACTCATTGAGTATAGGCACACATTCACTTTCTTCCTCATTGTACACTTTTGATTTCCGGCAGGATGGAAGGCAACAGTGGACACTCCTTGACTAGTGGCTTGCAGCCTCTGACATAAATGTATCAGTGAGCACCATCCTCTTCATCATAGCCCATCCTGTAAAGCTCACAAGCTTCACCCCTCCGCCCCCTCAAGTGCCCATCCAAGCTGTCTATAGGCACCTGCCCCTGCCCACCTTTCCCACCCAGTTCCAGCTACAGAAAGTGACTGCGTCAAGTTGTGGTCATTCACTGCCCGAGCCAGGGCTGCTCCTCACTATAGACGACCTTCCCTTCTGCATTAACCCCTTCCTAGGCCTGCTTTACCATACTTTCCCTTGCAGATACTGCTGCCCCTTTCACAAATGTAATCATCCCTTCACCAGAGCCTGCTGCCCTCAGCGCTGAAGAATAATTTGCTGAGTCTCATTCTCATGGTGACAGCAGCCCATAGTCCCACCCCACCCCCTTCCACCTTCCTCCTCTGTCTTGGGTAGATAAACAGGAGGCTGGAAGAACACAGCAGGCCAGGCAGCATCTGGAGGAAAGGAGCAGTCAACATTTTGGGTATTACCCTTCTTCAGGACTGGATGTGGGGGTAGGGGGATAAAGGGGGGGTGGGGGTGGGATGGTGGCAGAATGGTGGTGATAGGTAGACACTGGTGGTAGGTACGACCTGGTTGGTTGGTGGGAGGGATGAATCCAGTTGGTGGCTAGAAGAGGGGGGTCAGAAGATGGAATAGAAGGAAGGGAGGAGTTGGGGCTGGATGGGGAAGTGGGGGATGGGTGGCAAAGTTATTTGAAATTGGAGAACTCAATGTTGAGTCCTCCAGGCTGTAGGGTGCCCAGGGGGGAGATAGGGTCCTCTGTCTCATTGATAGCCTTGAAGGACTGACCATGACCCACCCTCAAGTGACCTGACAACACAGATCCAGACAAGAAAGAGTGCCCAGACCTGTCTAGTGGCTGTACATTTGCTTGACCATGTTAGACCTTACCCTGTCTGGCCATTATTGGAGCCATAGGACTGACTGGGATCTACTCCCTAGACTAGCGAAGGACAGACTACCCTGACCAGATTCTTGCAACCTGATGCCAGACCGTGACCTTGACCTTGACCTTTTGTTCTGGGATCCCCTGGCTGACAGGCATTTCCATTGATTTCAATGAGAACTACTCACTCCCTGAGACTTTAAGATCTCACTGTTTGTTTGCAGCTCATGCTGTGTTTGCTGCATAAGCTGCTGGCACATGGAACAGGTGTGAGATGGAACTGCCACATTCTTGCTTATGAAAATGATAAAAGATGGTGTGAGTTACCCCCAATGTTGAGAGGAGTTTCTCTGCACATCTTGTCCAATTCTGCCACAAATCTCTCTACAGCCCATGTCGCTGAGATCCCTTAAAATACCCCCTATGTCTTTGACAATGTAAAAAATACGGTGGTGAAGATACTGGGAAAAATGCAATATTCAGTTTTGCTTACAAGTTGCACTATGAACCATTATTGTTAAATTTGTAGGCTGCTCTGCTATTGCAAGGTCCAGGAAATATTCTCAGTTATTGGCTCGAATTTTAATAAACAAAAATCTGTACCAGCCAAAACACAACATGTTTTTAGCAATAAATTCAACACTAACCTCAACAGAAGGAGCAGGAACAATGTTATGAACAAATACTGTACACATGCAATGTCAAACTAGTCCAAATATTTAGCCATGCATATACAAACTCCATATGGAATGAGACAAAAAATACAGATTCATCTGCTAACATAATATTTTCAAAAATCCTTTCAACTACCATGCTTTCTCCTGCTTAACTTACTACACAACTGCAGCTGCTTTTAAGAAATGATAGTTTACTAATTGCACCTGCAAAATTTCTATTCTATTTCTGTTTATCTATTAATTTAGTATTACTGTGCTGAAGAGGGGAAAACAAAGGGCTTTGTTAAGGAACAAGCATCAAGAAGCTAATGTTGGGGCAATTTCCAGCCTTGACATTCCAGCTTTCATTGATTTAACAAAGGCAGCTAACCAATGCTTCCTTGTTAGTGATCTGATATCAGACTGTGGATGGGAAGAAGTGCCAAAATTCCTGACGCGAAGGGCAGTCAGTAGGCTCCTTGTGAAGGCTGTGCTGCTGGTGATCTGATGGAACGGGAAAAAGGTAAGAAGGTGTAAGTACGATAACGATGAAATGACTGTCAGAAAATCCCTCCTGCTCAGCTCGATCCAGTGGACGTACCTGCAGATACAATGCATCTATTTGTGAGCCATATTGGACAGATGACCTGAAGACTGAAGTATTAAACGGACAAAGTTTTAAACCACGCTTTCACCTCATGGTGTCCTGACCTCCTGCTCTGCTGTCATCGTTTGTGAGTAGCAAGTTATAGGGAGAGCGAGGGGCAAAATGGCAGCCTACTGGAGAAATATCAGCTAAATGTTTCAATAATTGTCTCAACTATCTGCCCATCACCTGATACCTCGCCTCTGGCTTCACCTGGGTTTGTTTGAAGGACAGTGGGGAAAATCCCCACAAATGCTAGGCAGCCATTTCAACATTCAAATAGCTCATTAGTTTCTGTTTTTATCAAGGTTTCCGGTTTTAAAAGCCAACAGAGTTAAATCCTGAGCTGTTAGCAAATTACTGGGATCAATGGGCAAGTGCAGAGCAGAAAGAGTGACTTCAGTGAAACCAACAGGTGAGGAGACTTTGACCAATGAAATGGAGAAGCTTCTGCCCACAATATTCCTTTTGTCATTGTGTTTATCTGCTCAGCAGGTGATTACCAACTTCTCAGAATCCACTTCATTTACCGTGCACTTTATTAAATTGCAGTTCCTTGCTGCCAGTCCTCCGTGTGGCCCGGGAGCAGTTTATACAGCTCCGCCATGTGCTTTTGACATACAACACGAGAAACGGCAGCACCAACAGCAGGAGCAAAGCCAGCTTTTTATGTAGCCAAATGCCACAGCTTCAGAGTCAGGCTTCGTATCTAGTGGGCCAGGTGGAGATGCTTCACCAACATCTGTCACAGCAAGGTCAAATGCACCCGTAGCCCCCTCCCAGAGCATATGGCACATGGGTAAGAGAGGACAATAGAAGGAAGGCACATAATAAAATAAGCATCGCTCTGTTTGTGAAGTACTTCAAGAGTGAAGAATGATTGAGGTAACAAGGTGTGTTGCTTCAAGAAGTGCTGTGCAGGAGAAAGTCAGTGTGGGGGGACTGCCAAGTGAAATTACCGCAGTGCTGTTTTTCCTGAACTAGAGATCCTGGATCCTAATGATGCACTCACTCCAACCTGGACTACAGAGATCCTGGATCCTAATGATGCACTCACTCCAACCTGGACTGACCTCCCCTCCATTCACATTTGCCTGATTGGACAGGTTCTCCTTTCCTTCTCTCCCACTGGGAAAAATCAGCTCACTGCAGATCCAGCATGGCCTCTGGGTAAGTGTGAAGGGCCAGAGGCAGAATCTCCTCTTCATTCCTGTGATTGCTGCAGCCACAAAATTCCATTCCCATTTCAACCACTGTAATCCACATCAGGTTTCTTTAAATCGGGGTTATCCCTTTGGCACAATTGAGAGCCCTCTTATGGAGCAGTGGTGGTGTCCCTACCCCAGATCAGAAGACCCAGTTCAAGACCCACCTGTTCATCTCTGAACCGGTTGATTAGAAAAACAGGTTGACAGAATTAATGCATCATCCCATTTGCCCTCTGTTTAACTTGTGAATTTGAAGGTATGCTGTTTATGTAATGGGTGAACGGCCCTTGCAAAACCTCCCCCAGCTATCAACAGATGCCAGACCAGTTCGTGTTCCCGTCATTTCAGCAGGTTAAAAATTCTTCCCATTCTGTCTGCCATATCCAACTAGCTACTTGCTCAGTGCCATTACAGTGAGCTATTGAGTAAATTTTACTTAGAGGGAGAAGAAAAAAAAACTTTGTACAGATAGCTTTTCCTTTCACCATTCCCCACACTTCACAGAATGTACAGTGTGTACCTTTTCACTATCCAATTACTATTATATTAAGCCGTCATAGTGTTAGCAGACCATAGGGCTACTCTCTCATTAGAGAGATGACTGATGTTAGTTTAATCTGAGGGTCACCAGGTGAGGGGAGAGGTTGAGAAGGAGAGCCCTTCACTCTGCATTGCAAACCAGCTGTCCAGCCAAATGAGCTAACCAGACCCTAATATTGAATGGTGCAACTACAGCACAATCTTATCTTTACTCTTCCTAAACTCTGATATAATATTTTTGAGGGGAAGTGTTTTGTGTTGAATTTAAATCTTGAATAGATAATAGTTGTGTGTGTTTTAGGTGAAAATGTGTATTGAATGAATTTCTCCTTAAAAGCTGTTCATAAACTTTGTTCATTCAGGGTTTAAATACATATTTATAGAAACTTTATTAGCACTTCTATTGTGTTTCTCAACAGACAACAAATGTTTCTCACTTCCTCCTGGCAGTGAACTATTCTTTATTTTTGTCCCTATTTAATTGATACTACTAGTCAGTAGCTCTAAGATCTTCCATATATGGTTCACTACAGCCTCCTCCTTAACAAATCCTCACTCAGTAAATTCAATGTGCATTAGTGTCCTGTGACTTTGTTGAAGTCACTATCTTAACACAATCTTTTGTCCAACAATGCACCCTTTCAAAATCAAAGCAAAACACCCTCCAATCACAGCATATTGATATATTTTCTCCCACATTTTACACAAAAATTCAAAAAGCTCTGCTGCAAAGGGCTCTCATGCTGACTGCTAAGCACCTAAGTAGGACAAAAGGCATTTGATGGGCATACATTAGGAAATGCGACACCCAGCAAGCAGACTGCAAAGTGAGCACTGGAAGAAATACTAGCATAATGATGTCTCATCCAAACGTATTTGAAATCCTGCAATGCTGAGGTGGTGAATGTGTAAGTGCTGTAGCTTCTGTATTTGCAGAGGAACGTGCCTGATAAAAGAAGACCAGGTGACAGGGTGACAGGAAAATGGACAAAGTTATCACAGGGTGCTGAAACAGGAGGGATACGGGCAATGGCAGCAATTGTTTTATTGTAAGCAAATATTAGTTTGATGAAAGATGAGGATAACAGGAAAGGACAGACTCCCCGTCCACCATACTTCATGAGTTGCTAAGTTCTACTTTTGAGTGTCACGAACACAACAGCATAAGAAATAAGAGTTTTTGATATATCACCTTGAGATTGTGTCACTGTTCAATACTATCACTGTTCAACTCCACCTTCCCACCCAATTCCCAAAGTTTTTGATTGCCATGAGTGTCCAAAGAGTATCAACACGAGTTTTGAATATATTCAACAATTGAGCAACCAGAGTCCTCTGGAATAGTGCATTCCAAATACCAAAACCATCTAAATAAAGAAATGCCTCCTCATCACTGTTTTATAAACTTACCTCCTTATCCTAGGATCCCTTGTTCTTGACCCTCTAGCTAGGATAAGCAGCCTCTTAGAACTTACTTTAGCATGGCCTCTAAAAAATTTTTATGTTTCAATGAAAACCTCTCATTCCTCTGAACTTCAGAGAATATAAGACAGTTCTGCACAATCTTTCCTCATAGGTCAACCCTCTCAGTCTAGGAATGAACTCAATATTCCTTTGGTGCAACCCATCCAAGGCGAACATATCCTTGAAAAAAAATCAGTGCTAACGTTTCGGTTCTGGTGACCCTTCCTCAGAACGGACGGTAGCTGGGAAAACGTCGGTTTATATGCATATAATCCAACATTTTCCCAGCTACCATCAGTTCTGAGGAAGTGCCACCAGACCCGAAATGTTAACTCTGATTTTTTTCTTCACAGATGCTACCAGACCTCCTGAGCTTTTCCAGCAAATTCTGTTTTTGCTATACAGCATCTGTGGTTCATTCAGTAAACATATCCTTCTTTGGAAAGGAGTTCAAATCCATACAGTCATTGAGGTGCAGTTCTACCAGAGCCCTGTGTAATGGCAGCAACAGATTATAATTTTTATTCTAGAAAGACTAGCATATCATTTGCCTTCCTAATTGCTTTCCATGCCCACCTGTAAATTTTGTGCGAGTTGTATACGAAGTCAACCAAATCCCTCTGTGTATTAGCATTTAAAAATATAATGATTTCCTATTCTTTTACCAAAGTAGAAAATGACACAAAATTCTAAGGCATGGATCTCTGCTCACAACTCCCAGTAAATGAAATTTCAGTCTTGGCAATACTACCAACAGCAAAATATATGGAGAGTGTAACTTACGTCCATTAACATTTAAAAAAAAGTCAGAACAGACAGGAAGGACAGCAGAAGTACAACAATATAAAAATGTTGAGGCAAAGGTATTTCCAGCATTAGAGAACAGGGGATTTAACCAAGTCAATAAAACTTAGAGTAGAGGTGGGGCAGAAGGAAAAGGAATTTCCTCATCCATTCCATTGCTCATACCTGTGGAAGTATGAGTGGGGCTCAGACAGCTTCTCCTGCCCAATTGTAACATCCTGGGTATAGGCAACCGTTTCATACAACACCATAGTTTCTTAAAATAAATGCAAGAGACACTGGTTTCAGAAAGAAATCAGTGATAACAGTGTAAGCACTAATAAAACACAATTTTGCTGAACAATTCCTGCTGGAGCTAATAATAACCAGCTTTAGCAATGGTCCTATACCATTGAAAAAGCAGCACGACAATTTTTCTGATTTCACTGTAGACAGTTCTGAACCAAACTTCTATCATTAAAGGGTGGAACATGTAATTATGTAAGCTGACAGTGTTAGGTTGTGGTTGATGGGCTACTCAATTTTGGCTTGACAACCAAGCCAATCCAGACTTTGTCTCAAGTTCAAGTGTCAGCATATCCAGCTAAATTTGGTGAATAGTATCCAAGAGAAGCACTTTCATTGTTTTCCTCTCTTTACCCCAAAATCATTCCCGGTAATTCTGCACAGACACATTCCTAATCTGTATGGTTCACTTATTCAATGAATAAAACCAATGAGTTCTTACACATAATCTCAATGCTTATTTTTTCTCAAAAAAAAGCCTTCTGCCATAATTGTCTCTTACTGAAATTACTGAGCAAGACAGATTTTTGACTGTCTAAAATATTCAAATAAGTTGAAGGGTTTCATCCAATTAAACAAATTCTGGACATTTCGTTTACATATTATGCGTTAGTGAGGGTAATATCCTAATGAATAGGTACTGCAGGCCAATAACCAATGAGATCAGAGTTCCTCTAACTACTTCAGCAATGGCCCTTGAATGACTGAATCAGTGCTGTCCAATATAAATTGCTGACTAGTCATGTGTGGTGGTGCACACACCAATTTTAGTAGAAAACGCCAAACACGCACTAATGAATGAGCCACATCAAGATTCCCATTTAGCCATGTGATTAATGGATGAAGTATGGAACAACATTAACTGTCAAATAACTACAACTAATTTCAAAACTAGCATTATAACCATAATTATCATATTTAATCATATTTTCTGATGGAAAAAAATCACTTGATTAATTGGCGGGGGCAGAATAATTGAGCGTATTTGGCAAATATGAAAATCTGGAAATAAACTGGACATTAATAATCCATGAAACCACTCCAAAGGATAGTAATCATAAATCAACTAAGCAGCTTAACTGGATGTTCATCTCTTGGTCATTTGTGGAATCTCAAAAATGCAAAATGACAATAGCATTTACCCAGTTAACATGAAGTGCTTGGGAAGTTTTAGAATCATAGTTATTCAGCATGGAAACAGACCCTTCAGTCCATCTTGTCCATGCTGACCAAATTTCCCAAACTAAACTAGTCACATTTGCCTGAATTTGGCCCATGTCCCTCTAAACCTTTCCTATTCATCTACCTTTCTAAATGTCTGTTAAACGTCGCAACCATACCTGCATCTACCACTTTCTCTGCTAGTTCTTTCCTCGTACAAACCACTGTCTGTATGAAAAGTTTGCCCACAGGTCCCTTTTAAATCTTTCTCCTCTCACCTTAAAATTATGCCACCTAGTTTTGAACTCCCTAACCCTAGGGAAAGGCCTTTGCTATTCACCTTATTTATGCCCTTCATGATTTTATAAACCTCTACAAGGTCATCCCTCAACCTCCTGTGCTCCAGTGAAAAAAAGTCCCAGCTTATCCAGCCTTTCCTTAAACTCTCCAGTTCCCATAAAATCCTGGTAATTCTTTTCTGCACCTTCTCCAATTTAATATTTTCCTTCCTATAGCAGGGCAACCAGAACTTTACATAGTACTCCAAAAGAGGCCTCACCAATGTCCTGTACAACTGCAAAATGACATCCTAACTCCGACACTCAATGATCTGAGCAATGAAGGCAAGTGTGCCAAACGCCTTTTTTTACCACTGTGTAGGTCCTGCCCTTGTTTGTCTTACCAAAATGCAACACCTTGCATTTATCTAAATTAAACTTCATCTGTCACTCTTTGGTCCATTGGACCAAATGATCAAGATCTCTTTGTAATCTTAGACAGCCTTTCTTCGTGCCTTCTATACCCACCAATGTTGGTGTTATCTGCAAACTTACTCACCATGCCTCCTATATTCTCCGCCAAATCGTTTATATAAATGACAAACAACAGTGGACCCAACAGCGACCCCTGGGGAACATCTCTGACTACAGGTGTCCAGTCCAAAAACCAACCCTTCACAACGACCCTCTATCTCCTACTGTCAAGCCAAATTTGCATCACCATGAATCCCACGTGATCTAACTGTACTAACCAAGCTACCATGCAGAACCTTGTCAAATGTCTAAGTCCATTTCAAAGATTTGGTTTCAGATTTCAATTTTGAGCTCCATCTAAATGCAGCTAGAGAGTTACAGGTGCCAAACTCTACCTCTGCTGAGGACCCTTGCTCCTCCTGGCTCTATGCAAATTTAAACAAAATACTCATCAGTTACATTTTTAGAGGTTACCTCAAGGACCATCGTTTAAGCTATTCAGCAATGACATCCTTTTGCAGATAGACAGATATGCTGTTCGGACATTTACAGTCCATCTCAAAATTACAAAGACAAATCTTGGGCATCAAAATGACAGGCTGCCCTTACCCCGTTTTTAAACTTTTAATCACCTGTTCTTAGGTGGAAAATATCCGTCAGCAATTGAAAGCTAACCCCATGGTACAGCACTAAACAATTTTGCTTTCTAATTATAATTACAGCAGATTAAGCAGAGTTTTGACTATAACACATTCTTATCACTTTTGTGAAGAGTAGAAAACAGTAACAACCATGAACAACTGCAAGGCAAGAACAGTTTCACCAATATTAACACCAGTACCATTGGGACTACCCAATTCTAGACGACTAACCAGTTAAGGTGTCTGATCTCTCAAGGCCTTCTCAAAGTATGCACTTACAAGGTGAAGAATAGGTGTTTAATTGAATATTGCATTTGCATAAATAACTATACCATGGGTTTAACTGAAGGGGCGGTGTAACATACATCCAGCTCTATTGGATTTGCTTATAAACATGAGATAGGAAATTAATCTGGCAAGTTAGGGGAGAATATACTCTTGATTATGCAGCATTATTTGGCGCAATTCACCCTAAACTGGAATAAAATCTTCTAGATAAATGCAGATTATTATTTCTAAATAAGACCCATTAAAATTTGGGCGTTCCTTCTAAATTTTAGGTTCGTTCATCTCTTGTCGTACATGAGATGAAGCAGCTTGTAATCAGCAGGATAGCAATATGATACCAGTAGGATTCTAACTATCCCAATAATGTAGTGCTAGTTGGTTACAAGTGACTCCTGAATTTTCTCTCCCATGCCTGTAATTTGTTCTCTTTCACAATAAGAGACCTGGAAGCCATAGTTATGAGACAAAGTGTCACATCTCTGCTCTTGGTCAGTCTAAACACAATCCTACTGATCCTCCTGGAAATGGTAAACAGATTCTACTATCTTGGATCCATGGTGACATTCAAATTAATGTCTTGATCCACAATATGATATACACGTAGGTAAAGCAGGTACCACTTTTGGCCAACTCATGAAACATGCAAGGAATAATATCAAGCTGGCTCCTAGGACTAAGATGTTGCTTCCTGAGTTCCCTGCACCATTTTGGTATGGCTGTGAAACATGGAAGACTTAACAATTATTGAGAAAAGCAGCAGAACAATTTTATCTTCACTGTTTGCAGTGCATTCTGGGCATTTTAAAATATTGTTCACAATGTGTGGATGTCACTGAGCATATACTCCAAATCCTTTACCGCTCTTCAGAAGGTGGTGGTGAGCTGCTTTTGTGAAGCAATATATGGTGTGAACCAATCTGTGTGGTGTCGATACACCCACAGTGCTGTTTAGAAGGGAGTTCTTGGATCTTGACCCAGTGACAGTGAAGGAATAGTGGTATAGCTACAAAAAGTCAGGATGGTGTCAGACTTTGAGAGAAACTTCTAGTAAAGGTGCTCCCATGAACCTACTGCCCTTTTCCTTCCAGGTGGTGGTGGTTTTAGATTTGAAATGTGCTATTGAAGGAACTTTGATGAGTTGCCAGAATGCATCTTGCAGGCAGTACATACTGCCGCCACTCTGTGTGTAAGTGGTGGAGGTAAGTGAATGCTTAATCTCATGGAAGGACAAAATCACCAAAATCTTTTCAGTAGCACATTTCTCAAGTATGTTTGCATTTATCAAATAGAAGCTACTTTGCTGCTTCAGGGACATTGGCTGGATGGCAGACAGATGATACCTAAGCATTTTTTTGTGTGGTGAGGTAGCCAGAGACAGAAGAGGAGTGTGGCGCCCAAAGCTCTGTTTAGAAGGATGAAATGAGGACTCCAAAAGTCAATAATCACACTAAGGAGACATCAGCTGACAACAGCGGGAAACAGTGACATCAACTGTGGGCAGATATGTGCCACCACAACTATCAATGGATATTGCAGCTTGGCAACAGGCATCAACACCAAAGATTAAAACCACTATATTCAGGATTGAAATATCAAAGCATAAATGCTGCCATCTACAGTGAATCCAAAGCTATGAATGACTGAAGACCTCCATAAGCAAACATTTTGAGATGGGAATCCCAGACATAAGCTGCTTGTACACACCTGAAAAATCAAAGAAAATTTTCTTCCTATGAAAAGCATAGAACTTTTAGAAGGAGAACGAATGCATCCTGAGATCCACACTCAGTGCCATGCACTGCCACATGCCCACTCTTGACCTCTCTCTCTCTCTCTCTCCATTAGCTGTTCCTAGTCTCAGTTCAGTATTCATCTCATTTGACACTTTAAGAAGTAACATCTTCTCTTCCTTTCAGGTGTTGAGGAACTCAAGCTCCAAAATATTCCAAAGAACAGTCATATAGCATTCGAAACAATTAACTCTGTTCCTCTCTCCATAGATGCTGCCAGGTCTGCTGAGTTTCTCTGGTACTTTGCTTTTAATTTAGATTTGCAGCATCCATAGTGTTTTGTTTTTAAATTAAGAATGAGTCCCCTAACAGGAGTGGAACAATGTACAGATGAGCTTGGAGAACATAAATGGGCCATGGGATCACTAAGTTCCAGCTCTACAAATAAGAGTTAGAGTCAGAATTCAGATTTTTGTGCTCCCCACAAAATGTGATGACTGCTTCAGGAATGCCTTTTGGTTTATCCACGTTTTGTTTTTCTCGGTACTGCTGTTCCCTTGGTGATTCCTGCAACACTATATTGTGAATCATTGGCAAGACAAATACTGGAAATCTGAAAGAAAAATAGAAAATGCTGGAAGTACATAAGTTAGAATGATGCAGAATGATGCCCAATGGCTCAGATTCATTTCCTGTACTGGCTTTGAGTTCATGGACCTGCCTCCTCACCTTGTCCCCATGCTTGCGAGTAGGTACACTCAAGCTACTTATAACTAATTGTCTCTAAATGAAAGATATACCTCAATGTGGTTTGCTAATTATGTACTTAAGTCAAGCAGCATAAGGAGAGGACTTTGATGGCACTATAAAGATGTAGAAAAGAGTAACCAACTGCATTGTTCAAATTAAGCCAAGAGGGTGTGACAAGAGTGCAAGTTTGTTTTCATTATAGCATGTGATTCATTATTATAATGGTATAAATTATCATGTAAGATTGTATGGCTATTTGTACTTAAGTGTGTTATTATAATTGTTACTTTATTGGGTATTTATGGCCATTGCCCCTTAAAATTTCCACATCCAGATGTGGCCCTACTGTCAGAATCCTTGTCCGTCTCTACAGTATAAGTTTTATCATCTGCAGAGCAAATTGCTTACAAATCAAATTAAAATTTAACTACTCATATATAATTAAACATTTCTGCAAACTAGTCCGACAAACTAGTTCAACTCTAGTTGTATTTTCATGCTTTTGGGTACATTATTTGATAATATAATTTGACGTCTGCAGAAGAACTGAATGTGTTAACTCAGTGGAAACTTGTAAACCAGATAAGACAAGAGTTGTAACACTGCATTACCCAAGAATTCCACATACTGCTCTGCTAAACTTCATGCCAAATTCTTCCAAGGTTTTCAACCACATAAGGGCCTCCACACAAATGCTTCTTTTAAACTCCTGCACAACACTCATGATTGTGTTGACATCCAACTACAGCTTTTAAGTTTACAGTCTGGCAGCAGGAGAAATTCTTGAGATGTTTAGCTATGTTTAACTGGAGCCTTTCTTGATTTTCTCTCATCGTGATCAGAGTAGTGTCTTGGACAGTAGGGCCTAGAAAAGTGACTAAGAAAGAACAGGACAATGTTCAGAAGTAATTATTTTATATTAAGCAGCTCAGAATCAATGAAAATAAGGCTCCAATGTTTTTAGCTACTATCTTACAATTTTGTGAAAACTTCTGTTCCCTCAACAGCTAAGCTAATTTTAAACTGTAATCCTCATTATAAAGATAAATTAAAATTTCAAATAAAGTAATCTCATATCACTTTTACAAAATGTATGAGCTGATGAGCATGTCTAGTAAACAGAAGATTTTGTATTTAATATCGGTAGCAGTTGCATTAAGAAACTCTGCAGGCATATATTGAATGTAAATGTGAAAAAGTGCAGGAAAAGTGGCAGTAGTTCACTTAAACTTCAAAATGAATGTTTTTGGCAAAAACCCCTTAGTTTATATTTCTCTCAAGAAAGAAGCCGTTTGACAAATTCAGAGCCACGCCAAAGGCTTCAACCAGAAATATTTTCAAATTTAGGACAACTTACATTCTCAGTGGAAGTAACTTTGGACTATCCACCACCAATCCTCTCCTTCCAATCAATCGGGAATGCCCTGCCTGGATGTGTATTGGAAATAATCTGCAAAGCCATGGAGAAAAGGCAGGAGAAAGATACTAGACAACAAAGTGTAGAGCTGGATGAACACAGCAGGCCAAGCAGCATCATAGGAGCAGAAAGGCTGACGTTTCGGGCCTAGACCCTTCATCAGAAAGATACTAGTTCATGTTGCTTATTTGGAGCACTGGTACAAACATGGTAGCTGAATGGCCTCCTTTTGTGCTATAACATTTCTGTGAACTAGCCCATGTTATAATGTCAAGTAGGGCAGCTTCATCTCAAGAAATGGGTTCAAAACAAAGTAGTCTGAAGGGATATGAAGAAATGCATTCATTCCTGTGCTTTTCTGTTTAAACTGATTGTTCAAAATCATCAAGATGTTTTGAAATCCACAATGTGTGAATAAGGATGCAGATAAAGACTCATTATTAACAATGTTCTAATAAAATAACACAAAAGCATGCTGTTGAGTTTTCAATGAATTAGTGCAGCCCTCCTGTTGCATAATCCACCCCTTGAGTGCTGCATCATTCATTCAGGCTGACCAGAAATCCAACAGCTCTTGGAATCTCAATTCAACATAGGCAAGAAAAATATGACATGCAAGTAATTCTACTCCGCTCATGAAAACTATGCCTTCATACCTCTAGAAATGAATTTTATTCGCATATTCGGATGCTTTCTAGTGCCCTTCAGTTGTTTGTATGTGCACATTCTAGTCCTTTTAGTAACCTTGGCATCCAGTGACTACACTACCAAATCAGTTACACAAGCTCTTATATAGTCCCAACTTTTACGTATGATTAACATTTTTTTTTCTTTACAGCAGTGGAAAAAGTGGGTCTTTTTGGTACTGAATCCAGAGATTCCTATAAATTTGAAATTTCACCATACTGCTTTTGACTTTGATAACAAAATATGGAGGCTTTAACTATTTTCTCTAAAGCTTGTTGGAAGTAGCCTGTGTTGACAACAGCAATTTGTTTTTTTTTTGAAATATTTCTATGGTGTGGAATTTAGAATCAACAGAACAATCTTGCTCTCAGTGACAAATAGAAATGAGCTGTGGTAATAAAAGGAAACTAACATGGTGCGTTGAAATATTGTGAGGAGAGGATGCACATTCAATATAAACATTCCTCCCCTTTCGAAATTGTAATTTGTTTAGTGGGCCTTGCTGCCATGGGCATATAAGCTAACATATACCCCGAGAAAGGCTGGCCCTTGGAATATTGTTATCCTGAGTCTTTTAGCTAACTAGATAGGTGGCAGATTATTTTTATAAGTGCTGATAACTGTGTAACCTATTAATGTCTATTTCTCCTTAAATTACTGGAGAAAGAAAATCCACTATGACTTTTGGGGACTTTTCCATTCTCTAGCTGACAGTTTCAGTTTAAAAGCAACCAATATCAGCATCAAGGGAGACAACAGCTTAAGGCAAAGCTGCAAATACTCTCCCAACAGTGCCTCATTCTCAAGAAAGCAACCGTCAATAAAATAGTGCAATCTTTTCCAATTTCTCATCAGTCAGAGAATAACTTTGTTTGCGCCCCCCTCCTTCCGTGAGAAACATGGTATCCTAAGAGCAAACTACAGCAGATTCTGGAATTTGTCCTGAAAACCAAAAAACACTGGTAATCAAAGGGATTCAGGCAGCATCCATGGACAGACAGCATGCTACTGTTTCCAGTCTAGACGACTCTTCATCAGAGCCGATGAAGAGTCATCTAGACTCGAAACATTAGCTTGCTCTCTCTCCACAGATGCTGCCTGACCTGCTGTGATTTCCAGCATGTCTTGTTTTCAGTACGGTATCCTAAGACATTGATGACTAAATTTAAAAGGGTTTGTTGTTCCAGACGTGTGGAAATCTCTGGGTGAATGCCTACCAATGTCTATGGTTTTTGGCCAGTCAGACAACCTCTGCTCCACCTCTTGAGCTTCCTCTTCAACATGAAGGTGAACATGACAAGAACATCTTTGCTGCAAAGTAATGCTGCCAAATTCCAAAATTCGACCCTGACTCACTGCCTTAGCTTTCTGTTAGTCAAATGTGAAGTTACAGACAATCAGATAGAATTCTTAGAATTTTACCAAAATGGGTGGTCTTCAACACTTCCATTTTCTTAATTCTACCAGCAATGCTTTGCTTATTGCAAATGGTTTTCCATGGAAGATAAATATTTCATGTCAGACCCATTTGTATAATTTCTACTGACGCCAGTATTGATTATTGCAAACACTGTAAGCCTCCTATAATCGGGAAGAAAGGTAAACGAAAAGGCCAATTCAACAGATTTACCTTCACTTACGGCCTCATCCTCCAAAGCCTGAAGAAAAACCTGACACAATGTGTCTGAGTTGCAATGATTTAGCAAAACATTGGCCAATGATGACTAATAAATGGATGCAGCAGTACATTTGTTAGCAATGAAGTGAGGTGACTCACAAAACCAGCATAAAAAAGCAGGGATAATCCAGCAAATTATAGGCTGGCTAGCCTGACGTCAGTGGTGGGGAAGCTCTTGGAGAAGATACTGAAAGACAAAATAGGTGCACATTTGGAAGAAAATGGACTAGTTAGTGACAGGCAGCATGATTTTGTACGGGGAAGGTCATGTTTCATCAACCTGATCGAATTTTTTGAAGACGTGACAAAGATAATTGATGAGGGAAGGGCTGTGGATGTAGTTTATAAGGACTTTAGTAAAACATTTGTTAAAGTCCCACATGGCAGATTGGTACAAAAACTAAAATCACATGGGATATGGGGTGGGCTGGCCAAATGGATACAAAACTGGCTTGGTCATAGAAGACAGGGTAGCGGTGGAAGAGTGTTTTTCAGAATGGAGACCAGTAAATAGTGGTCCACAGGGATCAGTCTTAGGTCCTCTGTTGTTTGTAGTTTAAATAAATAATCTGGAGGAAAACGTGGGTGGTCGGATTAGTAAGTTTGCAGACATGAAGTTTGGTGGAGTTGCTGATAGGGCTAATGATTGTGGAAGGGTACAACAGGATATAGATAGATTGGCGACTTGTGTACAGAAATGACAGATGGAGTTTAATCCAGACAAATGTGAGGTGATGCATTTTGGAGGATCAAATTTAGGTGTGAATTATACAAATGACAGAACCCTTAGGAACATTAATATTCAGATGGATCTGGGCATGCAGGTCCACAGTTCCCTAAAAGTGGAAACACAGGTGGCCAAGGTGATTAAGAAGGCATATGGCATGCTTGTCTTCATTGGCTGGAGAAGGGAGTACAAAGTTGGCAAACCATGTTGCAGCGATATAAAACCCTTGTTAGGCCGCATCTGCAGTACTGTGTACAGTTCTGGTCACCACATTACCAGAAGGACGTGGAAGGTTTGGAGACAGTGCAGAGAAGGTTCACCAGAATGTTGCCCAGTCTCAACAGCATTGGTTTTGAGGGAAGTTTAAAAAGACTACGATTGTTTTGATTGAAAAGACGGCAGCTGAGCGGAGACCAAATAGAAGTCTACAAGATTATGAGGGGCATAGGTAGCGTGGATAGTCAGAGGAATTTTCCCAGGATTGAAGTTTCAATTACAAGGGGGCACAGGTTCAAGGTGAGACGGGAAAAGTTTAAGGGAGATGTGCGAGGGACGTTTTTCAAGCAGAGAGTGGTAGGAGCCTAGAATGCACTGCTAGAAGAGGTGGTGAAAGCAGACACGTTGGCAACATTTAAGCGGCATCTGGATGGTTACATGAATAGGGAGGGAATAGAGGGATATGGACTGAATAAGGGCAGGTTTATTTTTTAGTTTAGTTAGGGCATGATGATTGGCACAGGCTTGGAGGGTCGAAAGGCCTGTTCCTGTGCTGTACTTCTCTTTTGTTCTCTTTATAATGTGGTGGTAGCAGTCACTACACTAACTTTGGAATAGATTTGTTTCCTTCAGCTAAAAATGTTAACCTGTTAACACAAGAGATGCAAAAGTAATACTGTGGATCTTTCATCGGAAGACAGAGTTGATACTGTTGGAATTTAAAATTTCTCTTTCCCCTTCTTCCAAGGACCTTTCCTTGCAAGTTATTGAAAAATGAGCATTCAATTCAGCTGTACAATTTAATATAACAGACTTTATATTTACATTTATAACAACAAAATCTTTCTGATATGAGCTCATTATGACCTTCAGAATTCACTGTTTTCGTGTACCTTGATCGGACATCCCAAAACATTTTCAAATGCTCTGATTTGAGGTGGGTGGTAAAGCTGACACTGATAAAATAATATTTTGCTGTATGCTTATTACTTAAAACAAATATTTAACTATTTTGGTAACAATCAAGGAGATACAATGTTTGCTAAGCTTGAGTGTTCTATGTTTGTAAATTTCTTAACATAGAATGGAAATACATAAATAAATTTAGAATTTATAATTCACCATCCATTGTCATAGAATGTTCTAGGTACTAAAACACTATAAATGCATAACTATTTGGAAAGTGAGAACAATGTTGCAAATTAAGCAGTGTGACTTTTATAAGGCCATGAAGGATCCTGCCAAAGAGATGTCAGGCAGTGGAGAATGCATTCCACTGGCTATTTTATGATTCATTGCTCCGAGATTGGTTTCATTTGAAACTCCTAATCAGCTGATAAATAATTGTTTGGTTTGATGGTGTAGTGAGCCATGCAATGTGCTCAGACCTCTCCATCACCCGCATTGTGGAAGCTGATTCAAATCCAAGCTAGGTAGAGTGATACAGCATGGAAACACACCCTTCTGTCCAACCAGTCCATGCCGAGCATAATCCCAAACTAAACTAGTCCCACCTGCCTGCTCCTGGTCCATATCCCTCCAAACCTTTCTTATTCATGTACTTATCCAAATGTCTTTTAAATGTTGTAATTGTGCCCACATCCATCACTTTCTCAGGAAGTTCATTCCACATTCAAACCACCCTCTGTGTAAAAGAATTTGCCCCTCATGTCTTTTTTTAAAATTTCTGTCCTCTCACCTTAAATATGTTGTGGTAAAAGATAATAATTTTTTGTTCCAAATGGATGTGAAGCCAGCAAAAAACCTATTTGAACATCCAAATAAGTCGTGATATATCTCCAACATTATTTTCCTTCCTTGTGTCTTTGTAACCAGTGGGATTCATTGCTACATAAATGGTCTTCTATAAATGTAAACATAAATTGTTATTATTGCGCGTGCATGGAACTAGATCTCAATTTGGAAGGCCCATTTAGACTTAATTCTTGGACAGTTAAAATGCCAACTGGAAACTGGCTGTGTGGATGATCTAATCTTTCAGAAAATTGTCTTCTTTTGCATGGGAACCACATGTTACAAGGCAAATTGTGTTTACCACAATATTTTCACCCCATTTGTTCTGATTTTTGACAGATTCTTTTAAGATCAAGAGAACTGGAGGAGGAACCGTTTGAGCTTCCAGATGTGGGTGAAACCCATCAGCTCAGCAAGAGTACTTGAGCAGAAATTCAAAACCTCAATGATTTATATTATCTTGGTTCAATGGTCACACCTGCATTCTTAGTCATGAGTTCAAGCTCCACTTTGGTATTCAAATACAGACTAAGCTGTCATAATAGACCTAGTTATGTCCACCATAAGCAGTCATTAAAAGTAATTAACTTTCAGATGAAACATTAAGCCAAGGCCTCATTTATCTGTTCCAGTGATTTAATTAGATGTTAAAAGCTCCAGTGGCACTTTTGAGAGAAAAAAAACAAGAACTCTCCCAATATCCCACAGCATTCAACTCCAGTTTGGTTTAGAAAGCACTGGAAGTAGAAAAGAATGAATCGTTTCAGAAGAAAAAAAAATACAACAAAAGCAAAAGAACCAGTATGTTGAGACAGGTGAAGTTGAGCTATTTGGTCAGAATTTTAATAGCCCTCTTGTGATGGGCTAGGAGAAGGGAGAGCTTGTAAAACAGTGACAGAAGAGAGATGCCTGACATATTCCCATCACCATCAGTGATTGGGAAGGGCAGTTGGGCAGATGCGTATCTACTGGAAGCAGACAGCCAATTAATTCAGTTAATTGGACAATTAACTACCATTTTAAGCTGCTACCAGCAATTTTCCAGCAGTGCAACAATCCCAAATGGATACTTCAACACTCCCAATTGCTGGGGCTTGCCTGGTTAATCATAGCAAATGAAAAAAAAAAATCTCAGAATGAAAATGGTAAGGTCCTGGGGGAGTGTTGCTGAACAAAGAGATCTTGGAGTGCAGGTGCATAGTTTGTTGGAAGTGTAGTTGTAGTAGACAGGATAGTGAAGGTGGTGTTTGGTATACTTGCCTTTATTGGTCAGTGCATTGAGTGTAGGAGTTGGGAGGTCATGTTGCAGCTGTACAGGACACTGGTTAGGCCACTCTGAGTATTGTGTGCAATTCTGGTCTCTCTCCTATAGGAAGGATGTTGTGAAACTAGAAAGGGTGCAGAAAAGATTTACAAGGATGTTGCCAGGGTTGAAGGATTTCAGCTACTGGGAGAGGCTGAATAGGCTAGAACTATTTTCCCTGGACCATCGGAAGCCGAAGGATGATCTTACAGAGGTTTATAAAATCACGAGGGCCATGGTTAGGGTAAATAGGCAAGGTCTTTCCCTTGGGGTAGGGGAGTCCAAAACTAGAAGGCATAGGTTTAATGTGAGAGGGGAAAGATATAAAATAGATCTCAGTGGCAACCTTTTCATGCAGAGGGTGGTGCATACATAGAATAAGTTGCCATAGTAAGTGGTGGAGGCTGGTACGATTGCAACACTTAAAAGGCATCTGGATGGGTATATGAATGGGAAGGATTTAGAGAACTATATGGGCCAAATGCTGGCAAATGGGACTAGATTTATACAGTATGAATGATTTGGACCGAAGGGTCTGTTTCCGTGCTGTATATCTCGATGACTAAGTCCCCTCTTCTTCTCTCTGATCCTCGGCAGTGATGACCTGAATTGTGCCATCCCGGCAAGCTACAGGTTTTCAGGCTGTTCAACTGGGCGGGTGTGGATTGGCCGCTTATCCTGAAGTGGATTGTCCTCAATTCATGTAAAATTTTGCCCTCTAGAATAGAATAGCTATCCATGGCTCTCTAAACAATAACGTAGATGGAACATGTTTCAAATTTCAAAGTCTGCTACTTGTGCTGAATTCAGAATCAATCTTAATCTCTTTGTTAGCCTATTAAGGGCTATCTGAGACAAACCACTCCATCAAAATGTTAAACATTCCACTCAAATCGGTACTTCTGATCAGTCAAACAGAACAGTACCCTGTAGCTGAAGAATTACCCAAGGCTAGTTCACAATCAAATCTCTAGTTCATTACTTTGGGCTTTTGGGTGAGTTTCCTCTCATTACCCTACCAGCTGAAGATATTAAATGAAATCCCTGTGACAAGTGCCTAAGGTACTAGCTTTAAAGGCAGTCAGAGTTGGTAATTAAAACATAAGCAGTGAAGGAATTGCCATTTATTTATAATGGCTAGTTCAGCTAGTAACCAATTTAATTTGTAATGTCAATCATTGTAATCTTAAAATCATGAACCACTTTTAAGACTACAGGCTTAGTTTTTTGAAGCTATATAGATGATCCCAGAATGGAGAGGCTGCAAACTATCAGGAAACATGGAACAGGCAGGGGATCTTTTATTGAGGGAATTGATGGCTGGGACTAGTACTTAATAGAGGAGTTTAAAATTCTGGGGAATCTGGTATGTCAAGAAGAGGAAATGTTTCTACTTGTAGGATAATCTCAATCTAGGGGTTATAAAAAGAAGATAAACAGAGTAAATATATTGAAGATAATTCAACAAGAAATTTCAGAGAAAACTCTTTACCCAGACAGGAGTTAGAGTGTGGACCTCACTATACAATATGGAGTAAATGAGGCAAATAATATACAAGCATTTGAGGCATCCTAAATAAAAAATACGGTAGAGAGGTTTCAGAGGTTATGGTTTGAAAGGTTGGAAGAAGAAAGGTGGTAAGAGGATTTTGTGAACCATAAATATCGAAATATAGCAGCTAGGCTAAAGCATGTAAATACTTTGTAATTCTTAGTAGTGTAATAGAATTTTGAGTTATTGAAATCATTTGCGAGCATTTGAATTTATTGTGAATGTGTCAAAATGTTGCATTTTTATACGTAAACACATGAAATGTTCAAAAATTAAAAATTGCATCCAACATTTAAATAATATATCTGAAATTTCTCTACATCAGAGGCTTTAAAAGTATGCTTTGATATGAAGAGAGACAAGAATGGCATTAAATAAATACACCAAAGATGCAAAAGAATAATGCATCCAAGTGTTTTAGTTTTGCATGCATCATAAATAGGAACATTGGAAACTAACTTTTATCCTCAACACTTCATCTTATTATCCAACTCCTCATGTTCAAACACAGCCTTCGTCATGTCACACATTATCCTCTCTAGTCTGAGCTGCTTGCTGCATTAATACTCATTCTTTCCTATTCAACATGACGTATGCAACAGCACCAGAGAAATAGATGTTCCATTGATGTTTTTTAAATATATAGCAAATCGTTCGTAATCAAAAAAGAGAAAAAAAAAGTTTCATTTTAAATTAGACCCTGAAACAGAACTGATAAAAGATTTTGCACAATGTAAAGAAGAAATATTAGTGATTTCAAGCATTTTAAAACTTTTATTTCAGTATTCACAGTTATCCTTTTATCTCACCAGTTGTAAATTTTTGCAGAATGAAAATTTTGCAAGTTCACAATTCTTCCTGAAGATCATTTCTATCTCAATTTAAAAGACACTAAGAGAAAAATGCTTGTTAGTTTTCCGTACCTTGTGACTTCTTGCTGAAGTCTTGAGACACTGGGTACGTAGAACATCACTCCAAAGAAGAGGAGAGGCTCATTGGCAAATTTGTCGAGTTGTTTTTTTAGGGCTTTTTCTAGCTCCACCCATCGTCCCTGTTGGGTCTTACTGAGGAACCACAGTCCAAAATAATGTGTCTGGCGGAAGAAACAAGAGAGTAATAAGAGAGCTAAGTATTTCTACAACCCTAAGAATCTCTAAACAGGAAATCAAAAAGCTTCACAACATATAGTTTATTTGTATTAATTTGAAGTCATTTTCTCATGAAATTAAATAATTTGAATTAAATATGCAATGACACAACAGAGCGCGTTTACTGCTGAAAAATTAATCTCTGGATAATTTAATGGGTCTTGAATCAAGAGATCACAAGCAAGGATTCCCTTTACTTTCCCAGATGTGTCACTGAGCAGATTTGTTCTTCAAGTGATAAAGACATGAAAACACTGACAACACCAGGCAGAAGCTGACTTCCTTCAAAATAGAAGTCAAAACCATACATATTTCACAAAAATCTCAGCTATTTCATTTAATGAACTGTTGAGCACGACTTCAAATAAACTATAATTACAATTTTGAGATACTTTGTAGCATTCTTCTGTATTTTCATATATACTCTGCAGGTTTACCTGAGAACCACCAAAATGGCAAAAGTTCAACAATTTTTTGTTTTAAGAAGAGAGTTTTAAATTGTACAGTTACAAGGACAACCGAGTACAGAATAACCATCTTATCAAGTATTTTTGTTCTTTTTGCATGGCCCAATTTAAATGCAGCCCAAGTTTGCAGTTTTAAAACAAAGACAGGCTGAGCTTCAGCCAGCAGTTCGGAGATGATCCCACCTTGGCCTCCTCCTCAGGTTCCTAGCATGATAGATACCAGTCTTCAGCCAATTCAATTTATTCCACATGACATCAAGAAATGGCTGAAGGTACTGGATACTCCATAGGCTGTGGATCCTAACAACATTCTGGCAATAGTACCGAGGATTTGTGCTCCAGAACCAACTGTGCCGCTCCCCTAGCTATTACAGGGTAGCCACAATACTAACAGCTACCAAACAATGTGAAAAACTGCCCAGATACATTCTGTCCACAAAATCTGAAGCAAATTCAACCTGACCAGTTTCCAGTCCATCAGTCTATTCTCAATCATCAGCAAAATGATGGAAGGTTGACGGTGTTGCTGGCTAGGCCAGCATTTATTGCTCATTCTTAAAGGCCCAGAGGGCAGTTTAGAGTCAACCACATTACTGTGGGCCAGATCAGATAAGGATGGCAATTTCCTTCCCAAAAGGACATTAGTGAGCCAGATGGGTACAACAATCAGCAATGGGTTCATGGTCATCATTAGACTCGTAATACCAGATTTTTTAAAATTGAATTCAAATTCCACCACCTGCCCTGGTGGGATTCAAATCTGGGTCCCCAGATTATTACCTGGGTCTCTGGATTAACAGTCCAGCAATAATACCACTAGGCTGTCACCTCTCCTTATCGGTGATGCTCTATGGAAGTTTAAAGAATTGGGCCTTTTGAGCCCTCCTATTACTCTAGACCTTGTTCCACCTTTTGAGATATCCACAAGTTGGAAATAGAAATAGTAAGGTGTCGTAACTTTCTGTACTACATCATCTCCCCTCTGACATAATAAGCTCTCACTGGTCCAAACCAGAGTTGCTTCTGTACTGACTACATTCCTTTCTCAATCGCAAGGTCTTCCCACTCATTTCCTGTTGCCACCTCCTCAGGCCTCTTTCAAAAGAAGAGTGTCATTGCTCATTAATCAGCTTTTCTGCTGCTCAAGTTATACTCAAAAGGAAATATTGCCTCCAAAACAATCGAACCTATATATTTGAGACTTCTTGCCTCAGTGGAAAATAACGCTAAAAACAATCAACTTCATAGCTAGTTGTCTCACACAAGCAAATAACCAAGATACAATTAGTTGAAAGTCATTGGAAATCTGGCAAGAGTTCATTTTATGTTTTGCAACTCAGCCACAGTTCAAGGCATTGGAAATTCCTTTTGACAGTCTCTACTATGAGGCTTACTGATGTCAATTACATTTTACAGTATGTCCCATCATAATTCTTGCAAAGCCAGCCTCAGCATGTGACTTTTCTCCTGCAGCCAACATTTTATCAGCACTCATGGAAAAATGGTTAAAGGCACCAGTTTAATGGGACATATCATAATCAGCTCCAAAATGGTGAAGGGCACTTTTTTCCCCTGTTAAATACTGTATTAGAAAACAAAATCCTGAGACAGTGCTGGGCTGATTGATTGAAGCTTTGATGCAGAGTAAAGGTAACATTTCATTAAGTGAGTGGAGGTAACATATTGCCTATGCACAAATATTGTTCTTGCTGGTTTTGCCAGAGAGTTGGTAGAACATATTTGCTTTAAGATACAAATGACATCATGTTGACTACATTTTGCACTTCTAAGTAAAGCGAGGACACTGACTACTTTGGGACCTTAATTATAAATAAATATTGTTCCATTTGAAAGGGTCCTTTCTGATGTTTTATTATGCAATCCTTTGAAGTATTTCCAAATCATTCCCAAGGAATTCTTCATGTAATCTTATTCCATTATCTAAATACATTAACAGGTAGCACAGTCATGCGCTTCTAATTTATTTTCATAGGACCACATTATCAGCCTGAGATTGTTTTTAATTGATTCAAGAACTGTTGGAAGCAGTTAATATCAGATTTTAAAAAGGTAAAGCATTTTATGTAATGCTGGGTGCAGACAGTTGCTAAAACCTACCTGTGCAAGGTTAAGTACACTCTTTATTTACAAGGACTTGTGCTTAGGTTTCATCTTAATACACAAGTTGTTTATTTTAGCCGTGACCTACAATCTGTTACATTCATTGAAGTTTGCATCTACCTGAATGGTTTCTATTATTCTCATTCCTGACATTTTATTTTTTCTCTTTTCTTTGTGTCTGTCTTTCCCTCATTCCATACTTTCTTATTATCCTTGATATTCATTTTATCCTTTCTCAAAAGTGGTGCTTGTGTTTTAAGTTCACAAGCAGAAGTCTGTTTTCTTTTAACTCCTGCATTCAGTATTTCCACTTTTAAACCACAGCTGGTATTCATTTCTCACCATGGCATTTGTTTTCATGTCAATCCAGATTTTTTTTCTCTAAATTTCTTGCTCTCACTATTTGGGCTTTCATAATGGCACAGTGCATTTTTTTCAACCATTACCTCTTTCATCCCCATAATGTTCAAAAACATCATGATCATTTGGCTCATATTTAGTCTCAGTAGAGGAGACATTTCATCCAATTAAGTATGGCGAAGATCACTATTTTAAACCCTTTGCCTCTGACTTCATCCCTCATCCTGCTCACTAATGGAGGCTGAATCAAATTGTTTGTAATTTTGGCATCTGACATGACATTGAGCCAAGTTTCTGATGACAAATGCTCTCAAACACCAGAACTGCCTACTTTCAACTCCATCTCTGCCCTTTCTCCTACAGCCAGACCTGATATTTCCAATGCCCTCACGGTTGGGTCTTCCGTTGGCCATAGCATGGTGGATTTATCTAAAACTCTGTTGCTTTTTTGGGAACTTGTTCCAAGTCCCACTCACCAGTCTCTGCCATGGTCCAGCAATGCTGCAAACGTCACAATTTGCCTTGATGCAAATTCCTCAATAACATCACCCTTCCTCATCTCCACAACCTCTTCCCTCTGACAACATTTGCGTTCTCTGCATTCCTCAGTTAGGACTTTAGTGTATTCTCTATGACATTGCTCTATCAATGGTTGTTGTGCATTTAGCTTCCTCAATCCCAAAATCAGAAACCTACCTCTTGGACTAAGCTTTTCTTAATATCTGCGAAGGAAGCTACAAAGCAAGGTGATTTTTTCCTACACCAGAGAGACTATATAACTGCAATGTCATTTCCATTCTAGCCCTGCTTCAAAGTTTCACTATCTAACTTTTAAGCGTTTTTATTTCCACTTTTAGGGCT
Organism: Rhincodon typus; assembly: GCF_021869965.1. Classification (NCBI taxonomy): domain Eukaryota; kingdom Metazoa; phylum Chordata; class Chondrichthyes; order Orectolobiformes; family Rhincodontidae; genus Rhincodon; species Rhincodon typus. The sequence goes on from NC_063340.1 coordinate 52,883,205, forward strand.
AGATTTCTCCTTGGCAATGGTAAGGGGCGGAGGGAGGGGGTCTGCCACCCTTCCCGTTATAGGAGAAAAGTCATTCACTGGGTTTTTCACAAGGCTGTGCTCTAAACTATCAGGAAGACAGATTCTACATCCAATTAAGGAAGGCAGTCGGGGTCTAAAAGTTGGACAGCCAAGCAGAAGTCTTCCAGCTGGACAGGAATGGCAGGCTGTAATGGAAGGCAAGGAAGGGATAGGGTGCTCCAAAAGAACAGCACCTCTCTCCAAAGATGTAGAGCTGGATGAACACAGCAGGCCAAGCAGCATCATAGGAGCAGGAAGGCTGACGTTTCGGGCCTAGACCCTTCATCAGAA
>NC_063340.1:52883955-52961022 GCF_021869965.1 Rhincodon typus
GCCTAGACCCTTCATCTAGGCCCGAAACGTCAGCCTTCCTGCTCCTATGATGCTGCTTGGCCTGCTGTGTTCATCCAGCTCTACACCTTATTATCTCAGATTCTCCAGCATCTGCAGTTCCTACTATCTCTAGCACCTCTCTCCAATTTGTTTAAAATTTTAACCGAAAAACAAATTGAACAGCCAGGCATGGGAGGTCAGAATGGGCTGCTCCTCATTGCCTTTAGTTTAGTTTTAAGCTTGCCTGGAACGCTGGCCTGATGGAGTTCAGACACCTCATCTGGTCTCTGCCAATGAGGAACTTGGAAGCCGACTGGAAAATTCTAGCTGGCCTCAACTGAGCTCTTAATAAGGCTGATTTGCAGCGAGCACGACGCGTCATTCTGCTGGCCCCAGTCATGCCTCAACAAGAAAATGGCCTGTTGGCGGCCTGGGGTTAGACCAGTGGTGCAGATTCACATTTGGCTCGAGTACAGAGAACTAATCCAAACCTTTGTGTTTTGTTGTTCTCCCTTATTTTAGAGCACGATCTTTTGCTGGATTTCATCCTATTCCTAACTTTTGAAAAGAAAATTTCACTTGGGGAAAAAAAATCTAAAAGCCAGACTTGCATTTGGGTAGCACTTGTGACAACTTCAGGATGTTCCAAAATGTTTTACATTCAATTAAGTACTTTTCAAGCATAGTCACCATTGTAATGTAGATAACACAGTTGCCAATATGGACACAGCAAATTTCTGTAAACAGAAATGTGATAATAATCAGCTTGCATGTTTTTTTGTGACGTTGATTGGAGGATAAATATTGGCCAAACCACTACAGGTAACAACTCTACCCTCCTTAAAAATGGTGACTTTGGATCTATTACATCTACTTGAGAGAACAGTGGGCCTCAGGTTAGGGTTAACATTAGAAGGATAAGACATCCAGGAATGCAGCAATCCTTCAGTACTTCACTGGAGTGTCAACTTGATATTTGTGCTCAATTCCGAGGGTGGAATTTCATGTAAGCAAATCTTGCAAGCCAGCTGGAGTACTGGCTAAAGCCCCACGTTGGCACTTAATGCCCTCACAGAAAATGGCATTCCGACACTTAACTGGGCAGCAGGAGGCCTTGCCTGGAATCAAGGCTAATGTTCCATTCACTGACAGGGGCTAATTCTTTGTTGCTATACAGCAGCACTTGGGACGTGGTGATCTCTGCCAGTGAGACACCCATCCAAGGTTATAGTCACAGAGGGACCCAGGTCACAGGTTAGTGACTGGCAGGAGAGGGAAATCAAAAGATAAGGGTTTACAAGAGACAGGACCCAATGTCAGGTGGTATTGACTATTAGGTGCTAATGCGAATCCAACAGGGTTTGCTTCTTAGGCTTCCCTCAGGGAAATTCACTAACCCATTGCTAGATAAGTACCAGCAGCCATGGAATATGGGCATTAAGTGGGCAATTAATGCTCACTTTAAGGCCTCAGTTGGCAGCAGGAACACCAACCACAAATCTCTCCACCACAGACGTATTTGGGGTAGAGGTAGGAAGCTGGCAAGATCTAACCCACCCACCACCAAAATTACCCAAAGGGAGGACATCAAATTCTGCCCGAGTGCGGACTTGAACCCATAACCTTCTGACTCATCAGCAAGACTGCTGCCAACTGAGCCAGAGTTAACATCTGAAGTCATCTTAAACTTGCCTAAGTTAGCTATTAAACCTGTAAATGACTTTTAACTTTTCTTGTGACCTATTTGTTCACCATTCTCTTCATCCTAATGGCCGAAGCTCCATCTTCCACACTTGTACCTCATCCTCGTATTTTGCAGAGAAGTTGCTAACTCAAAATTCTCTACAGCCCATCATTTCCTGCTGACATTTCAATACTACATCGCTTACTTTGAAGCTTCAATCACCACAAACACTTACCCAACTCATTACTATTAACTTCTCCATAGTTCAACTGCTTCTCTCAACGTTGCCTATTTCCACATTACACAAATATTATTATCTAACTTACCCCTGCAAATGTCCAATTTCTCAGTGACAACGAACCAGCACTCTCTAAAAGGTAATATTTAATAGAAAAGAAAACCAACAAACTGTGAATGCTGGAGATCTGAAGCAAAAACAGAAATTGCTGGAAAAGCTCAGCAGATCCCTTCAATTCCGAAGAAGGGTCACTGGACCTGAAAATGTTTACTCTGCTTTCAATCCAGAGACGCTGGCAGACTTGCTGGGTTTTTCCAGCAATTTCTGTTCGTGTAATATTTAATAGCTTTATTTTACCTTCTACCTAAATATTTACAAAAATATTTACTAAATAGTTCTGAACATCTACTTAACATTTTTCTATACAATTTGCTACTTACATATACTTATAAATATCAGTTTACACATGCCATATTTATTTTTAAATTTCCTTTTTATAAAGAACTCAACTGCTCATTTATCTTCTAGGCTCCAGTTCTGATGAAGGGTGAAGTTATTGCTTGGATCTTGCTTTTATAGCTTCTTGTTTTCCTTTATCATGATTTTCTCCACCTGTAATCCTATTTCTAAAAAGGCTTATGTACTGAACATTTTTCTGTCCTTCCATTCTAATGAGAATTTCCAATCAATGGTACAATCATTTCCTTTTCCCAAAATACATGATTACAATTATTCTTTATTCAATTTAACTGCCCATTCCTTCATGTCTTCACAGTTTCATCCACATCCTTCCACCTGGTTTGTCACATCTTTGGCACATTTAGAAATTTCAATGCCTGTATCAAAAATATTTGTGTAATAGCTGATTTCCTGTGACAACATTGATAGACCAGGGTTCTGTAGCCGGATTTGAATATTCAAACTCAAGATACAAATGTTTTTCAACATAATTCACTTAAAGCCAATCCTATAATGGCACATTCAGGTTGATGACCCAAATGAGCTAAAGTTAATGAAAGGAAACTGCTTATATATCTCTGGGTTTTGCTAATGATTTATTATAATCATTTGCATGTGTGACATCTAACGTGTGATGGATGAAGGCTAACATATGAAACATAGATTTACAGGGCAGGGTATGGTCGAACATAAATTTCCTTAGGCACACTGCAAAATGCAATGTGCAAACTGAAAAGACAACAATTTATTCCTGGTTTCTATGCTTTCAGCAATTCATTTATACCATCCACCACTTTATCTTTAATACTCTTGGTCTGAAACCTTAAGACAGAACAGTTTCATTCACACAGCACTCTTCATGACAACCAGACCTCTCCACATGCTTTACAGCGAATGAAATACCTTTTGAAGTTTTTGCACTGTCATGTAGGAAACATGACAGCCAATTAGTGCTTAGCAAATGCAATCAAAATCATTATGGTGTTGAAGGAGGCCAGTCGGCCCACCATGTCTGCACTGGCTCTCCGAATGGGCATTATGGCTTAATGCCATTCTGCTGCCTTTTCCCCGTAACCATGTATATTATATTTATTCCAATTATCATTAATGTCTGTATGCCTCATTGAGCTGCTTCCATTAAGGCAAACCCAAACCACTTGTGCGAAGGTTTTCTCACATCTCATTTGCTTCCTTTGCAAATTACTTGAAATCTGTGCCGCTTCACTCTCAATTCTTTCATGAGCAAGAACATTTTCCTCCATTTACTCTCTGTTCAGACCCCTCATTGTTTTGAAGGCTTCTATAAAATCTTCTCTCAGCCTTCCCCTCTCCAATGGGAAACAGCCCCAACCTTTCCCATATATCAAACTAACTGAAGTTTCTCATTTCGAGAAGCTTTCCTGCACGTTCTCCAATGTGGTCACAACCTTCCTGCACTCAGAACAGTGTACAATACTGCAGCTGAGACCTAACCACTGTTTTATACAAGTTCGGCATCATCACCTTCTTGCTGTTGTACTCCATACACCTACTAATGAAGTCTAGGGTATTGTATGTTTTATTGGCTATCTCCTGCTCCTCTTTTGTGACTTATGCACATGTACACCCAAGTCTTCCTGCTTCATCACGCCCTTTTGAGTTGGACCCTCCATTGTAGAAGATCTCTACATATTTTTTCTACCAAAATGGATCACTTCACACTTCTCTGCAAAACATCTGCCACGTCTCTGACCACTTCAAAAGGGCATCAACAAGTTGGTGAAGTTCTATACCAGCTTCCAAGTTTTGTAAGTTCTGTAAACTTTGAAATGCTTTCCTATACACCAATGTCTAGATCATCAATATGCATCAGGAGCAGCAAAGATTCCAGTAGCAACCCCTGGAAATCTCCACTACAAACCTTCCTCCAGCCTGAAAAATATCCATTAACCACTATTCTCCATTTCCTATCACTCAGCCAATTTTGCGTCCACATCGCTACTATCTCTATTATTCCACGATCTCTTACTTTGATCTCAGGTCTGTTGTGCATCATTGTATAAGCGCCATGAGAAAATTGATGTAAACCAAATCTAAAGCATTATCCTCATCAACCACTTTGTCACTGCTTCGTTGCCATTTCATTCCAGTTCTAAAATTGATTCTGTCCTTGAACCCTCCAGACATTCAGCACTACAACCAATATAGTAACCTTCCTCCTTTTCTTATCTTTCCTGAAGACTTTGCATCCAGGAATGTAATAATCAGTCCTTCTCTTTCATGCTTGTAACTCAATTTTATTTGGTATACTCCGTGCGCTCTCACACATGCACTGTATCAGTGGTTTCAAATGTTTCAATTTCTCCCTTAGTCCAGCTCCAACTACCTAATTACTATTTTCAATTCTAATGCAAACTTTCTCTTTGTATTTTGTGTTCCTTGATATTCCTCTCTGATTTACTGTCCTGGTTTCCGCTCTCCTGCTGATTTAGTTTAAACCGTCCACAACAGCACTAGCAAGACATCGCACAAATAACTCAGTCCTGGCTCTGTTTAGGTGTACCCTATCTGGCCTGTACAGGTGCAATCTCTCAGAGTCAATCCCAGTGTCTCCGGGATTTGTATCCCTCCCTCCTCCACCACTGTCTTCTCAACCAAGTATTCATCCGTTTTATTCTTGAGACACTGGGAGTCATCTGGAGATTATTACTTTTTAAGTCCTGTTTGTTCACTTCTACCCAGCTCCCTCAATTCTGGACAGCAGAACCACATTCCCCTTCAGTATCCTCTGTAGTTCAGAAAAATGAGAGGCGAGCTTATGGAAGCATACAACATTTTTAGAGGGATCTACAAGGTAGATGCAAAAAGGATACTTTTGTTTGCTGACTGGCGGGGGGGCGTGGCATCTAGAACCAGGGGCATGCCATTTAGGATTGAGATTAGGAGAAATTTCTTCACTCTGAAGTAATGAATCTTTGGAATTCTCTAACAGAGAATGTGCTGTGGAAGTTTAGTCATCAAGTAGGCTCAAGACAGATTGATAGATTTCTAGTTACTGGTGACATCAACGGACACAGGAAGAGCACAGCAAAATTAAATCATAGAATCCCTACAGTATGGAAGCATGCCACACTGACTCTCCGAAAAACATCCCATCCAGACCCACCCTCCAATCTATCTCTGCATTTTTCTCCCTAAATGCTACAGGCAATTTAGCATAGCCAATCCACTTAACCTGCACATCTTTGGACTTTAGCATTAAGGTAGGTGATTAACCATGACCTAGAATGGTGGAACAGGCTAAAGGCACTGAATGTCCTGCACCCATCAACCATCTTTTGAAATTTATAATATTCCAGACCTAAAACATTCATATTACTGAGAGCTAAATAACTGGGCAAAAATTTCGTAAATGCAGCACGGTGCAAAAATGTGAACTTTTGTTCATTTTGGAAGGGAGAACAAAAGAACAGTATTATTTAAATGGAGAAAAACTGCAGAAATCTGCAGCACAAAGGGACTTGGGATACTTCTACAATGAAACACAGAAAGTTAGTACACAAGTGCAGCAGGTATTCAGGAAGGCTCATGATTATTTTAAGGAGTTGGAGTATAAAAGAGTAAGGATGTTTTACTGCAACTGTACAAGGTGGTGGTGAGACCACATCTGGAGTAGTGTGAGCAGTTTTGGTCCCCTTATTTAAGGAAGGATATCATTTCATTGGAGGCAGTTCACGAGGATAATCCCTGGTGTGCAGGGATCGTCTTATGAGCAAAGGCTAAACAGGTTGGCATGCTGGTCACTGGAGTTTAGAAGAATTAGAGGTGATCTCATTGAAACATATTGGATTCTTAAGGGGCTTAGAACATAGAACATAGAACATAGAACACAGAACATTACAGCGCAGTACAGGCCCTTCAGCCCTCGATGTTGCGCAGGGTAATTACTGAAAGGACGTTTTCGCTCGTGGGACAGTCTAGGACCAGAGGTCATTGTCTCAAAATAAAAGGCCACCAATTTAAGACTGAGATGAGGAAGATGGAGAGACTTTGGAACTTCTTGCCACAGAGAGTTATGGAGGCAGAGTTCTCGTGTATATATAAGGCTGGGATAGATTGTTTCTTGATCAGTAGGGGAATTGAGTGTAACAGAGAAAGGACAAGAAAGCGAACATGAGGAACGTCAGATCAGCCATGATCTAAGTGAATGGCGGAGCAGGCTTGGAGGACCAAATGGCTTACTTCCATTTCTATTCCTATTTCTTAAGGTCTTACCTATGTGTTATGAAGCAGTGGTTGACACCTCTCTCATAACTGAAACTGAAAACACTATAAAGCTCACCTCACCTCGTAAACTGTTAAAAGAAATGTGAAAAGTGGTTTACCTGTCCCTCACCTCCCGATCTGTTATAACGGACAGGTGAAATAAAATGAATTCCTGACAGTCACTCTACAATCAACAAGTAACAATTTTATATAGCTAACTCTAACAGTAAACAAATTAACAGAACTACTAACAAACTAAACAATTCCCCCTTATCTGCTAAACTCCTGAATAAAACAAAATTCTAATGGTATGCTGTTCCAATAGATATTTCCCACTTATATAAACAAAAGTAATAAGAAACAAAAACTTACAACTTAGTCTCTCGAAATTACAGCCAGGATAAGTCTTCCAGAATATTCATAGAATCCCTTAAGTGTGGAAACAGGCCATTCGGCCCAACAAGTCCACACCGCCCCTCCAAACAGCATCCCACCCTGACTCATTACTCTACCCCTGCATTTCCCCATGTCTAACCCACCTAACCTAAATATCCCTGGACACTACAGAAAATTTAGCATGGCCAATCCATCTACCCTGCACATCTTTGGACCGTGGGAGGAAACTGGAGCACCCGGAGCAAACCCATGCAGACACGGGGAGAATGTGCCAACTCCACACAGACAGATACCCGAGAGTGGGATCGAACCCGGATCCCTGGTGCTGTGAGGCAGCAGGTCTAAGCACTGAGCCACCGTGCTGCCCACTGCTTTGCCTTCTCTGCTGTTTTCCATTCAGGAATGTCCTTCTCCGTTGAATTCTTGTGTCAGTAATATTAGCTGAGAATGCCGTAGTACTTTTATTTAGAGGGTGCTTACTCTAAGATCTGAGAGATTTCTGTGAGAGCAAGTGTTTTTCTCTTTCTTTAGAGCTGATGGCTGTTGAGAGCTATTCTCTTAACAGATGGCAGTTTGCTCTTACCCAGATTTTCAAATGCCCTCTTCTTTTGTACCCTTGATGACTTGTTAATTTCTTACAATATGATTGGTCCGAGGTTGTCAAAACCATCAGATTTAAATTTACCTGGGCTTTGGTATCTGAAGCCTGGTTTAAATTAATTGGCCAAATTCAAAAACCTGTTGTCTTGGTAAAAATACTGCTTTGTCTGCTAACAGTATAGCCTTGTGTTACAATGTTTCAATTTCAGGAGCACTGTGCATCTGCTGCTGTCTCCAGACTTTTCTCCAAGCCTAAAAAGACACACCTTTTGAAGGGACCACGCACTCTTCCCCCTAACATTTGACAAACAAATTCAGACATCCTGCTTTGCAATCCACAAGTTCTTTACCAACTTTGCAACATTTGACTTCAACCAGCTTAATTCGCCAAATGTGCATTCCAATGTAAAGAGTAGAATTTGCCATCTGTAAATCAGTAGCTGTTTCACTTTGTGGTATCAATTAAAGAATAACTTAGAATAAATGTCTCATTTGACCACATGCTGTGACAGATAGACTTGAAAGGCTTCAAGTTCAATTTCTCATGCAAAGTTAGTTGGAACAAAATAAGTTTTGAAATTACATTTGTTCAGATGCTTCTGACTTGTGGAAAGGGGAAACAGTGTTTTTGTGCTGTCCAGTAACTACCAATAAACTTGTGCAGGAAAATCTGCTTGTATAAATATTGAGGAAGAACAACGTCAGGGTTTTCTGTGATACTTCTGTACCCCCTTAGTACACACTGTAAAAGGACACTAGTTTTTAATTATATTCACAGGCAAGATCTGTTTGGCTTGGTTACCAATGAATGACAGATAGGGTGTTACCTTAATTTTGTTTATTTTTTAAAAAGTGTCAACACAAATAGCACTTTATTATTCTAAAACTGTAACCATCCCCACTTTTTTTCTTCCCTTCTGGCTGTTTCCTCAATTGTTCTCCTTTTTCTGTATTACTCTGCGTACCTCTGTGGTACCTCTCCAATGCGCTGCCTCTTTCTCATTCTCTGTTTCCATTACTTCCAAACAGTGTATTTGTACCACTTCCCTTGTCTGTTACTTCCCTTCTTTCCCGCTCTCTGCTGATTAAAGCTTTGCTGTCAACATACAATACATCCTAATACCAGTTAAAATGGCTTTGAAGCTTGAACTCCAGCTTGCCATTTTGAAGCTCCTTGTTTAAGATTACAATCAACGAGCATTTGGGTGAGTTTCCAGAATGAGTTGGCATTGGAAAAACCCAGGAAAGAAAATGAGTTTAAAAGTGAATCAGGAGGAGCTTCTAGCAAAATTTTAATACAAAAAGCTGGTAATTCATTAGTTGTCAATCTACATATAGAACAATTGTGTAACAGCTATATTTTGAAATTGCCAAGACATTGTGTCAGCACTGTAGAGGATGTAACATAGACAGAATCACTATAGTAACAACTTACACATCTGTAAACACCCACAAACAATCCTACCTTCCCCAAAGTTCTTTAGGTTTAAATGTTTTCAAATGGAACAAATCACATTTAAAACATCCCATTTACTTCAGCATTGTAACAAAAGATGTTTCTGGCATTATTTCAAAGAGTATTTGAAATAACATTTCTTAAAACAATGACAGATTGGAAAATGACAGGCTGTTTAATACATTAACGTGGACAGGAACATGGGAATTTAGGTTGTCTACACTGCAAGAACCTGTGTAATCTCTGCCCCTCATAACAAAACGAGCAAGTAGTCAAACAGTAACATTTTAGACAAGTTGTTTATATCTCAAGAGAAGCTGAATTAGCTACATGTTGTGACTTGTATATGTTGTATGACATTATGTGGTTTGCAAAGGTATAGTAAAACATTTTAAACATTTTGATATTTAGGATTAGGTAAATTATTAACCATAGCCCACGAATAACCATAGGCATGCCTTTCCATTAGGGACAGGGACACATACAATTGATTACACATAGCTTGAGGGGCAGGAGAGGAAGGAGAACCCCAGGAAATGTCACATCTGGTATGAAGATTGATCCAGTGCCATTGACATTGTGGTGCTGGCTTTGTCGTGATAATCACCCAATGCTTCTCTCTATGTGTTTCAGTGACACTTAACCTATTCAGTCGCAGTTTAAAATTAACCCTTCAAGTAAACTTCTAGAGACAGACAAGATTTGAAACAAAAAGCTGCTCCCTGATTCAGGTGCTGGAAGGTACATCAGCAATCATACATCTTTAGGTCATTGGGATTAATTTACTGCAAGACAGATGAAGCTAGAAGGCAGAGGAGACAAGATGAAATGCGAAAATATACTGAAACAAACAGTTGCCAATTTCAGTTGCAGTTTCAAAACCCATTTTTAAAAAAGATTAAAGCTTACTCTCCCATGAAAGATATCGGTGGAAATTTTGCAGAATTTGAGAGCCTCCATTGATCCATAAATGGTGACCCGGACCAAAATCTGGGATTCAAGGTGGGATGAAGGTGGGGGTTGGAATGAGTTGTGCTTGCCTGGTGCACTCCTGATCTGAGTAGCTCCAGTGCAGAGAAGACATCTGCTAGCTCCAAATTCATGGAAATTGCAGGGATCTATCATGTTAATGATAATAATCTAATAATCACTTATCAGGGATTAATTAACTCCCTGAGTTAGTTTTGTTAAAACAGCAAAACACAATACAGTTATGCACCAGACACTGAGATAAATCAACTAATTTCTAAGAGCTTGCAAACTCAAAGCAGACCTTCAGGAAGAGTTACAATATTGCATACACACAGCACGTGATGTCCTTAAAGGTAAACACTTTTAAAAGGAAAAGGAATGGTACACACAGAGCATCCTCTTCCTTTCCAAAAGGACATTCCTAGCTTTTTATGATAAGAGAGCCTATGACTCTCTACACAATGTTGGTGATTGGCTCTTATGTTCCAGATTGTATGATGATCACACTGTTATCAAGTTCCTCTCTCCTCTCATCCCTCCACCCCTCAAACCAATGGAGTGCAGTTGCTGTTCTAGAATTTGTTTATCCTGATGCACCACAGCCAATTTTGGATCCAGATTAGCCACTGACCATTCTTGTTTCTCAAGTGGGAGGTAAATCTTCTTGGCATTTAACTATTTTGACCTTTAAGAGCTTCCAGCTCAATGTGAAGTTTCTGGTTTTAAAGCTTGGATTCTTCAAATTCTACCACTACTTTAGCTTTCTGGTGGACTAGTATATTTTGTCCTTTGGAAGTGGCCTTAATAACTGTTAGTCTCTCCAACTTTTCTTTCTGCTTTGACATTCTAGAAGTCTGAACCTCTTCCACTTGCTGCTCCAGTGCTTGTTTGGTTTCCTTCACGTTCTGTTAAGAGATTTTATTCCCCCCCAATGATCAACGTTACTGGCATTTCTTTCTGAAATAAATGACTTTTTTGTGTTAACAAGGTGTAGAGTCAGATGAACACAGCAGGCAAAGCAGCATCAGAGGAGCAGGAAAGCTCACGTTTCGGGTCTGGACCCTTCTTTTGTGCGTTGTGCATATCCACATGTTTTTGCAGGTCTGGCACTTTGAGAATTGCTTTGAGCACAAGCTTATGTTGCTGTAGTTGCTTCTGCTGAACTGGACTTGTTTCACAGGCAAGTTGCTCCAAATCATGCTCCAGATCATCCTGACTCAAACTGTAGCTAGGATTAGGTCACTGCAATTAACGCAAAGAGGTGATTGCTGATCCCAACAATATTGATATTGTAGAACATCTACGACATCCAAAGAAATTGGTTATATATGCACTTCAGCACTATTGATCCTGCACACAGAATTGGTAACGTTTTGTATTGTGAAACTTATGTTATTTATTTATTGTCACATGTATCATGTTACAGTGAAAAGTGTCGTAGTGTTGCCACTCTCTGGTGCCATCTTCAAACACAGGAAAATAAACCAAAACATAGAATATAAAGGCAGAAAAATGAAGAAAAAGAAAGTGTCTAACTTTACAGTCCTTCTTGTTAAGTGGCTCCATCATTTTACATTCACAGATTTCTCTATTACTTTCAATGTTGCTTCTCATATCTTTGGGTTCATGCATTTTAGAATTTGCAGGACTGATGCATTGCCATTTGCCAGTGTCAATTTTAGTCACCAACAGTCAATAATTTTCCAAGGATATAATTTGATGTTTTCCAAGCAATTTAATGTGGCATTGATGCTTTCCATAAAATTAACAGTGTGAAAAATGTGTCTACAACTCTTTCTGTCATTGTGCACATCAGATGCACTATGTTGATCACGTCATGTATACCTCTCGAGTGGGATACTAGATTAGAGATGTTGGTGTTTGCGCCGAGCTGGGAGGTTTGATAGCAGCTCGGCGAACACACCAACATCTACAACCAGCAAATCATCCCTCAAACCCTGGATACTAGATTATCTTTACTGTAGTTTGAAGATACTCATTGCGTGCCTGTTGTTTGGGTCAGCACACAGATGTTTGCAGCTCTATCAACTTTTGCTCTAGTGCATTACCTTGGCCAATGCCATACATAAAATTGTTTGAAAGCTGGCATTTCCTTAGTGCATGCAGAAGGCCGCAAGTTCCATTTGTCTTATTAAATTTGGGTGCTCTAATGATTAAATCAACTGCTGAATTTGTACATAGGATCTCCAAGTTTAGTCAGTCTGCAAGGATTACTTTATACTTGCATCCATTCTTCAGTAGCTCTTCCATGCCACAAGTCTTTGTTTTATTTAGAAAATCCTATTGTAGAGCTTCCATGGGTGTGGATACAATTACCAACTCAACAATTCTGTTCACTTGCTGAAACTGAAAGATAACAATGTCTCTTTCTGTGCATGTGAATAAAGTGATCTACATATTCTGTAAACTTCTGTCAAAATGATACGAATTCCAGTCAATGAAAATAAAAGTTTAATCTGACTCTCAATCAATCTTCTAATTTTTGAGATCTTTCAGCTCTTTAATCTTGACATATTAAGTCTGTGTAGACCCTTGTATCTAATTGCTAAGAAAATCTTAGTGGCTTGTTTTTCTGTATTGGGCACACCTAAATCTAAAAAAACATAGCTGTGAAGGCTATTTAAACATACCGAATCCGTTAGGAGGTGTGCTGTGTCCCAATTTAAAGAACAGAATTTTATGGGCATTCTGATAATGCGTTTTTAATTTTTCTTTGCTTATTATCAATCTAGCACAAAACCTTATCAGTTGCCTTTTTCAAGTGAATTTGTCTGGTCTCTCAATAGGGAATTATCGGCTTACCAGTAAGCTGTGTTTTCAGCACTGTCTGCAAGGAATATCGAACATTGTTCCATGTAGTTTAGCAAATTTAAGACCGTCAACCAAGTACTTCACTTGCAAATTAACTTACTTTCTGACTTTTCAATCAAAATAGGCCTAATCAGCACAATGGTTCCCACCACTGTTCATGATGTTATGTTAATGCAAATGGTCTAATAAATCAGCCATTCATTAGGGATTAACTCTGTGGGTTAAATTTATTTAAAACAGGAAAACACATTACAAGTTCTGAAGCAAATATTACAGCTAACCAGTGATTTATGTATGAGCAATTTGTAAACCCAAATCAGACTAACTGCTAGGAAGAAGTTCAACATTGTATACCCAGAGTCCTTAAAGGCAAACTCTTTATAAGCCACATACAACAGGGCCAGCTTTTTAAAGAGTTGTAGTTTAGTACACCTCAGATGTCATGGATGAGCGAACCATTTGGAACGGATGTTCTCAAAAGGTCTTACTTATGACCTCTTTATATCTCCACCCAAGAATTGTAGTCCATCCACATCCTCCATGTCAAGCAATTGCACTTCCACGTCCATTCAGCAGTTTACCGAAACAATAAACCTAATCAAATCAACCACATGTATGGGAAATTTCAAATCAGTCAGTTTTTTTTATTTCTTTCTCTAAGGAAAAAACTGCTTCTCCTACATTCCTCTCAACATCTCAATCATTTGGACCTTTAAAGTCTTAATAGAAAATCTACTAGTTTTCAACAGGTCTCTCTTTTGTAAATATTGTGGAATTAACAGAAATTGTCAATGAAGCAATATTTTCCCTTGGGTACAGCTATTTTAACGGACTATTCGAGGTCTGGCCTCTCAGCTATGCCTCAATAAACACTGTGGCTTTAATGAGTTGGCAAGGGGATCCTGTGGGGAGGGTGCAAGGGCTAAATGGCTGTTGTATGTTTGTCATATTACAATTGGGACAAAATCCTAGAATGCCAAGGTGGACCTTTGTTCCGAAGTGCATGGGTACTTTCTTGTGGACTGGGCCCAACTCTAACTATGACTTGAATTCCTGGAACAAAAATCCTGCTCCCAAGGCAGGAGCATTAGGCTGGCAAATTTCTTGACTCCCGCTACCAACTTCTACAATAAAAATCCAACTCATCATCATTACTTTGACACAAAATGAAATTGAGACACACAGAGATTTACTCTCAATATAAAAAGGTCATTTAGTTTTAAAAATCTGATTTTAAATTAAAATGAAAAACAACTACTCCTGGAGTTTTCTTTACCCTTTAATAAACAATGACGCTATTTTCTAAACAACTGAAAAACATCTGACTAAAAACATTGCAAATAAGTTGTTAATTCATCACAGTGAGAAATATTTAAATAATATAGTTTGGGGAGTAACAGAAATGTAGACACTAGCCAGCTTATCCACCAAAACAAAATAAAAAGCAGACCCAGCTAGTCATGAGATTACAAACTTTGCAAATTTTCCAAAGGTTTAAAATAAGGCAGGCTCTGGGTATCTCTCTCTCTCTCATGAGGGGATACAGCAAAACATCCAATTTTATCAATTGTTTAGCCACCTTTGCAATTGACCTTTCAGGCTTAAAGATTAGAGACAAAATCCTGAGGAAGTTTTAGTGAAGTGACACATTCTAGCCAACAGGAGGACTGAGAATCCAGGCTTAAGAAATTAAGAAAAACCGAAAGAACTGTGGATGCTGTAAATCAGGAACAAAAACAGAAGTCACTGGAAAAGCTCAGCAGGTCTGGCAGCATCTGTGAAGAAAAATCAAAGTTAACCTTTCAGATCTGGTGATCCTTCCTCAGAACTGATTGATTAAAATTGATAAATCCCCAGGTTCTGATCATCTACATCCCAGGGTACCAAAAGAAATAGCCATGGAGACAGCATAGATTGTCGTATTCCAAAATTCCATGGATTCCAAAATTGTCCCAGTAGATTGGACGGTGGTAAATGAAAACGGACTACTTAACCAAAAGAGGAGGGGGAAAACAAGGAAATACAGACCATTTAGGCTAACATCAGTAGTTGTAAAACAGTACAGTCTATAAGGAATGCAAGGGGAGGTGACGGCCTCATGGTATTATTGCTGGACTGACAATCCAGAGACCCTGGTAATGTTCTAAGGACCAGGTTTGAATTCCACCATAGCAGATGGTAGAATTTGAATTTAATAATGAATCTGGAATTGAGGGTCTAATAATGACTATGAATCCATTGTCAATTGTTGGAAATACCTATCTTGTTCATTCATGTCCTTTAGGGAAGGAAACTGCTATCTTTACCTGGTCTGGCCTACACATGACTCTGGACCCACAATAATGTGGCTGACTCTTAACAGTTAGAGATAGGCAATAAATGCTGGCCTAGTCAGTGATGCCATCATCTCGTGAATGAATAAAAAAAAGTATACTTATTACAATACTAGTATGTACAAATATTGTGTTTCTCAGGTTGCAAGGTGCTAACACTAAATTAATAAGTTAAAACATTGCAGTATTCTTCCACTACAGTGTCACGCTTCAAGTGATCTCAGAGTATGATGGAACAGGAGATTTTCACACCCTCAGATCACATGTTATAGTGCAGTATGTCTCTTAAAAAGATATATCGACACACTGCCTGTGAAACATAATAAAACACATCATTGAAACGATCTACTCATTGTGGGAAGGAAAAAGAAAATCACCTCTAAAATAGAGGAAAATTATAAGTGCATAAGATGACTTTTCTTGATCCTGAGCTTTTCTTTTGCTTTGCCTTTTCCAGGAGTTACATCATCTGGAGAGATTAAAAAGAACTTTACCATCATGTATCCTGGTTTGATACACCAGTTGGTCTTTTCCTGCCCATTATTTTTGAAGGTTTGCACAAATAACCTTTTTTACATTGCAAGCCTTCATCATAAGCACAGGTGAGATGTGGCAGTTTTCATAATCAAACCTAGTCTACTGTGAACTAATAGATACCTCTCAGTTGTGCTATAGCTCACTATTAGACAATTACATTCAGAGTGAAATGAATTTTCATAGAGTTAGAACAGAGTTTTGGATAAAACGATACTTTATAAACTGCCTACTGCAAAGCTAATGACACGCAGCTCCTATGTTGACTTCTTGAAGTTAGCTTTTTCAAACTAAAGAAAAGAAAATATTCCATCAAGTATTCAAATACGGAAGAATGTATTGTCAACTAATTAAGCACAGTAAAACAGAACTTGGTGAGAGTCCTCTGCTTTGTCCAGATTGTTGATAACTGATTTTTGGTCAAGAAGACCAAATTTTCTAACAAATCTAGTCAAACTGACCCTGGTGCAAAGCTAGTTTTGGGGACAGTGTTGGTGAAAACAAAATCTCCAACTGACTACTTTGGGGTCAGCTCATGTACCGCCATAAATGGTCAGGTAACAAGATGGTGGGAGAAGGTAGATGTCAACCCCTTGAAAATAGTGCTCCCCCCTTGGGTGACTGTCTGTGTGGAGTTGGCACATTCTCCCCATGTCTGCGTGGGTTTCCGCCGGTAGCTCCGGTTTCCCCCCACAGTCCAAAGATGTGGTGGTTAGGTGGATTGGCCATGCTAAATTGCCCGTAGTATCTAGGGGTGTGGATTAGACATGGGAAATGCCAGGTTACACAGAAAGGTTAGGGGAATGTGTCTGGGTGGGATGCTTTTCGAAGGGGTGGTGTGGACTTGGTGGGCTGAATGGCCTGTTTCCACACTGTAGGGATTCTATAAATCCATCCCCTACATTTTGGTGAAAAATTTGGTGCCAGAAACCTGACTTTAGTATGTGTATATGTGGTAAATTAGTTCCAATATAGAAAAAAAACTTCTCTGGTCTTAAATAAATTATATGAAACGATCTGCTTTCTGTCTCACCTATCCAGTTCTGAATCAAGGGAAAGGAAGGGAACAATAGTCATCTTATTTTAACTTTAATCATTTCAAGATCACATGGTTGAAAATGCAGAAATTTTATTTTTTGACACAGAATTAAAAACAATGCAGATAGCCATATGTTGGTAAGTGTATTGATTTTATTTTGAAAAGGAACAGTCGAGCTCTATTGTCAGTTGTTACAAGTTACAATGAAGAAGAAAATGTTTTTTTCATCTTATCAATGTCCATGTTAAAATTACAGAATCCCTGTGGTAATTTTTCCCTCAAGGGAATGTATGCTGCTTTCGATAAAACACCACAGCAAATTTGTCATACCCCCAAATAAGCAGAGATCAAAAGTTTTGAAGATGGCTACTTGCCAAATCACTTATACAATTGTTTTCAATGGTTATTCTTGACTTCCCTCCTCTTCTGATTTTCACTTTTGCACCAGGAATTATTCATTATATCCACACTATCCTCTTTGGTCTGATGATGGGATCATTGTAGCCAGTGTCTTCATCACAGACATGACAGATGTTATTCATTGTTCCAATTACTTTATGAAGATATAAAGAAAGTTCCTCTTCACACATTATGCCAAGTTCAGAATGGAAGTTATGACAATGCTCATGCTTTTTAACGCACAAATAGTTTTTGATTTTGTATAACCAGTATTCTTTGCTGGATACCAAGATTTTTGGTTAACAAATTTTTCTTACTCTTTCAGCAGGTACTTTTAACACTAAAGGAGGACAGGATTGTGTTCAATTGTCCCTTGTTTAGCACACCTAATGTATTTCTAAATAGCAGGGTACTAAATGAAAATGTGCTGAAGAAAAATCATATTCCCCAAATGAAGACATACAAGGAGAAAGGGTTACCATGCTGACCTGTACTTTTTATGCTTTAAAACCTAGTTGCTGTCTTTGAATCTGACTCAGCCAAAATAAAAGCTTCTGACTCACCTGAAAAGGTGCCTTTCTACTTAAGTTGCCATATAAGAAAATGGTTTTAAAAGAGTTAATGTTGAATTTGCATTAGCTCAACACACAACCTGTGGATGTCAGAGTCTTTTGGTTGAAGCTGGGGAATTTTACACAAACCTTCACAGGAAGCAGCTATCTTTTGTAGGAGATCGTAACACGTCCTCACTAATTACGCCTTACACGTCACGCAAACTGCACTTATTGCTAAAATTCAGGAAACCATGGTGCTAAGACAAATGCCTCTTCTGTTTAGACTCACCAGTGGTCTATCCTCTATGGTGAGTGGGAAAGCAGCAAGGGGAGGCCAGGAGTAGGGAGAAACAAGCAGCAGGAAATGAGGCATTTGGAAGAAGAGAAGTGGCAAGTGAGAAGCAGCAAGGCAGATAAAAAAAAGGAAGCAAGTGAAAGGGAATTGGGAGGAAGGAAAAGAAAAGAAAGTGGGGTTAAGAGGGAAAGGAGCAAGGGGTTGGGAGAAATAATAAGTGTGGAAGCGGCAAGCGTTTAAATGAAAACAGACCAAAAATGCACAGTAACTATGCTGACATGAATATGGAGGCATTTGTTAGGACAAGTTCCCAAATTTGAAAAGCACTCTAAAACAAAAAAAAAGTACTATCAGAATACACTTCAAACTGAGGGACCTCTGTACTGGAGTTGCCTTTATACACAGGTAGAAAATATATATGCTGACATGATACAAATGCTCAGAACTAACAGAAAAATCACTAATAACTTCACAGTTGAAGCGAAGTTAAGCAAACCCATAGCCACAGTGGCATTAACTTAGGATTCTACAAGTGACCAACCCAACAATTTCACCGTAAAGAGAACTCTACGTGTGCTTTGTCATTTCTTAGTGGAGACCTTATCAATCAATTTCTACAATAAATACACCCAGCTAATAATATCTATAACAGAGCTGTACACACCATCACAAGGGTCTAGTCTGGTCACTTTCTCCCCTGCCTGAAGAAAACAGGCCTGGAGCAAATAGTTCAAATGCCACACGATGGAATTAGACAAGGGAAATACAGCTAAACAGAATGATTACTACAATTTAATCATCATAAAAAGGACCATTATTCTGACACTGGATAGCATACTCAGCTAAATATTTAAGTGCCTCAAGGCAAGAATCAATGTTTTTTCAACAAATAAGCAATTGGTGAAGAAAACTTTCAGCAGCTCCTTTGGGAACATGTAGAGAAACTCGAGAATGTTTACAGGCTGAAAATAGTACTTGACGTAGATGAAATTACATGATACAAATGTTATCTCTTGGCAATCGCTGTGAATGAATCACAGAGTTTATAGCTGAATATCTCCTAATTCTAACCTTTCATAAGGATACCATGGTGTGTCGACTTTATGGAGTGCCTGGTCACCACGGTCAACCATTACAAAAGATGAGTGAACCTAACTAAAATAAGGTGACTAAGTCTACATTGTTAAATTGACTAAAATACATCGTTGTAATCTTTGAACGTTAATTTCATTACATACTTCAAACTATAAAGTCATAAACAGCAGGATGGTTTCATGATTATTATCTGACTCCATGAATTGCCTGAAGTTTTCTTTTTTATTTTGGGAAGGATCATATCATTGTTTATGTTGAATATTCCTTTCAGGTGTGTCTAATAGAATTGGCAGCCAACTTGAGTTGGCAAAATAAATAATTCTAGGTGTGGTTTCACAATACTTCCTCACAGGAAATTCCATCCTAAAGCATATCGGTCAGTTTGATATTCTCTTAGTATTCTGCTACAATGCTGCATAGAGAAGTGTGCAGTGACGATGCATTCCAACATTACTTTTTTTAAAAAACTTTTCTGTCATACAGCAAAGTCTTCAGACACTAAACCTATTTGAATCCTGACCGCTGTTGGTTGACCACAGAATGATCGTAGCAACAACTGCGGCTGAGATCATCCGGGCCTTCCAAGTGCTTGTATTGGCAAGGGTTGAGAGATTGGGGGGTGTAGCGCACAATTGTACTGCTGGGAAAAAAACAGATAAATCACATTTACAACAGCACAATGGGACAGGAACCATACTTGGCACACTGACACTGAAGCATAGAGCCTGTTGGGCTCTAGATCTTGACAACACTCTAGTCAAAGTTACTGGCCCTCTCATTGCTGTCTAAATGCAGGTATTGGCACTTGCCTCTCATTGCTGCCTGGGCTCGAGTACTGGTCATCAACTTTTTTCACTCTCTAGCCCTAATTACTGGTTTTCACTGCTTGCTATTCACTGGGCTTTGGTACTGACCCTTGCTACTCTCTGGGCTTGGCCACTGACCCTGGCCGCTCACTGGGCTCAGGGTATTGATCCCTAGTGTCAAGGCTACTTCACCTCAGTTACTGTTCCATGTCCCATGCTGCTCTGAAGTTGTTGATCATTAGCCTAAATCCAGACAGGTGTAGAATGGATAGTGGGTATAGGATGACATGGGAAGAAAGTATATTGTTGAAAGAAGTGCTTTTGTCACAAAAATACCAACTTCACCAGAAATGTTTTATGTGTTAATGCTAGTTTAAGGTTGACAGAAACAAAGAACTGAGGAAGTTGCTGTCAAGTTGTGCTGCTTCTCTAGAAACTGTGCTAAGCTGGTATTTTCTCCATGACAAATTCGTGAATCTTTCATCATTTTAAAGCAAATGATCAGATGGACTCTTCAGTCCATTAATGCAGAAATGCTGCAAAGTCAGGATTTGCATCTTTCAGAACACATATTAAACAAAAATCCTTCCTGCCTGCTCAGATGGATGTAAAAACACCCAAAAACACAGTCTGGAAAAAAAGAGTTGGGAAACCTTCCTATGTCCTGGCTATCATACTTAATTTATTTTCGTGGTCTTAATTCAGTCATCACTCATCCCTTCATCGCTTGTGGTGCATGCAAACTGATTGCTGCATTTGCCTACAAAACTGTGATACATTCCAGAGAGTAATTTCATATGCACAGAATGCTCTGGGATGTCCTGAGGCCATAAGGCACAAAAACAGATGCAAGTTCATTCTTTGCATTGAGCATGGGATCCAAGCCCTATTCTTGAAAAATTCCAGTTGTTTACTCACATCTGTACAGAATTCGAAGATCCCAGCAAGCCCACCCTCTCAGTCCACCTCCAGCCTACTCCCTATCTGCTGCAACACCTAATAGCTAGTATTCCTCCATAAAATCGAATAGCTGGAGCCTGTCTCCAAGGGCATCACAGCCTGATCAACCCTGATATCCGTGCCTGCACTTTCCAACATATGGCAGCCACGAGTGATCCAGCCTTTCCTTAATAAATGACACTGGATTAAAATGTACTTCAACCAGGCACTTATCAGGTTACTCAGCACAACAAAAGATTGAATTTAGGCATTTCCAAATCAGAAACAAGCCCCACACAGTGAGTGTACCAACGCGATAAATTGGTCAATGCTGAAAGTATTGAGAAACCTGATTGCAGTTGATAAAAATACTAATTACACTTCTAAAAAAGCCAAAGCAAAACATTTTCCCACAGGATATAGTCATGCAAAGATTATATATTCTTTAAGTTTAATTGGTCTGTAACAGCTATGAGAAAAAAGCAAGTAGATTCCATTCACTTAAATAAAAGTTTGAAAGAAGAAAAGGTAACGGCCCAGATTTCATGGTAAAAATATTAGTGAGGCTATTAGCACTCGTTATTATAATTCAAGTGTAAATTGGACAGGAACTTCTCTCATTTACCTAAGCATTGTTAAATGCAGAAACCAGTGAAAAAGTCACTGTCTTGACTTTGAGACAGATTGTGGCTAGACGGTGGCTCAGTGGTTAGCACTGCTGCCTCACAGCTCCAGGGACCTGGGTTCGATTCCACCCTTGGGTGTGGAGTTTGCACATTCTCCCAGTGTTTACGTGGGTTTCCTCCAAGTTCTCTGGTTTCCTCCCACAGTCCAAAGATGTGCAGGCTAGGTGAATTGGCCATGCTAAATTGTAGGGATGTGTAGATTAGGTGGGTTTATAGGGGAATGGGTGTGGGTGGGATGCTCTGTGGGTCGGTGTGGACTTGTTGGGCCGAAGGGCCTGTTTCCACACTGTAGCAATTCTATGATAGTAAGAACTGCTGATGCCGGAATCAGTGATAATACAGTGTGGAGCTGGAGGAACACAACAGGCAGGTGTTCCTCTGATGCTGCCTGGCCTGCTGTGTCCCTCCAGCTCCACACTGTGTTGTTATCTCTGACTCCCGCATCAGCAGTCTTGACTTTCCCTGCTTCTCCAGAAGCTTTTTTACACTAGTACCTCACTGAGAGACTTGACACTGAAACAGAGTGTGAAGATTCAATACTTAACAATTAAACTCGCCAGAACAAGTTGGGACATGGTCATTCCAGTGAATAAATATTAGCAGGATAATGGAGTCTGAATTTCTGCCAAGCAAACTCAGTGGCATGGAAAATTAACTTATTTCTAGCCTCATTCCTTCACATTTCAATTATTGCTGGAGAATTGTAAAAATGAGTTGAAATAAGCTTCAAGTCTTCGTATCTTTTATTTCCCTCTCATCATCCTTTTCTTTCTGTCTCTTTCTGCACATAACCTGGCAATGAATTAACTATTTGAGTTTACATTGCCCAGTTTTGAATGTGTGCCTCTGTAAGGAGCCATTAATCTGATTGGTTCAGTACATTGTTTGCACTGGCACCAAATCTCCTGTAGAGGGTACTGTGTCAAAACAGCTTTCTAACCAGAGTTCCAGTTAAAAATTAAACCCATGGACAGTTTACAGCCAAGAATAAGAGTAATGAATAACTGGCAGTATCAGTTTGCCTTTAGCTACAAAATCTGATAATCATATAGTCACCACTGATATATGTCCATGCGTTTATAATGACATGAAATTAATTTTCAAACCAAACTTTGTTCATGAATAAAATATCTGAAAACATGTTCATTACCATTGATAGTGTTTCCACCAAATAACAACTATGTACAAGACATGCAATGACAAAAATCATATCATTAATATCTTGCATTACTGTAACTGTATCAAATTCTGATGCTATTGTTAGGAACATTCCATTTGATAGATTGAATTTAAATTGGTCAAACCACATAAAATCTCTCTTCAGGAGAGACTTAATGTCTATGATAGCCCATCAACAGACATTGGAACGATGACTGCAGAAATGTCAAAAGGCAGTTTGAAAAGAAGGAAATCATAATCATTCTCCAGCCACCAACAGTTGTAAAATATCACAACATGATGTTAGTCAACAGCTTTTACGCAGAAGACATCATTAGCAAATCCATTACCAGAATGCTGACACTATGCACTTTAATGTGTCTACACGCACAAGATACTAAATAGTTTCAATTGCTGGTTATATAAAGTAAACTCTCCTGATTAGAGGGAAAAACTTCAAATAAAAAATTTAAAAAAAAACTATTCAAAAGGATCATTAAAATTAGAATGTGCAGCCATGCCACATAAACAGAAAATCTTATTTGGTGAAAAGAGACAGCACAAATCAAGTCATACACTGACATAAGCAGTGAGAGATGAGTAAAAATCACTCAAAATCTGTGAACACAGCTGATTTAGTATTGAAAATATGTTATTTTGATTTGGAAGAACACTTAATCAGTCTTTTAACCTATCCCACACATTAAAACTGCAACTGTCAGTCACAAGCTATCTTGCATAAGAAGAGGCATGGCTCGCTGACTCTTGTTGACCTTCCATCTGTCTTCAACAAAGGCAATAACAAAGCACCTATAATTGTTAAATGTTTCTCAAATGCTGTATAAAATCAGAATTTCACACAGACTAAAAGCTTAATTAAAGGGATAGGTTTTAAAAAAGCAGATAACTAAGATAGAGAGCCAGAAGGTTCCCAGGTTTAGGTTCTTGGCAACTAAAGACATGATCACCATTGGTGGAATGGTGGAGACAACCGCACCATTATCCTTAACCTATTGCTACTACAATCCACCTCTGCATTATTTGGACACTCATCACTCTGTTTTAAACCACTGCATCAAATGTATTATAGTTCCGCCACAGGGTCGTCTTTTTGATGTCCATACAACTAAGGATTGAATCCACAGATTCTCCTCATGATTTCCATCGCTAATTTAAAACCATGGAATCAGTTTCCAGACATATGCCAACTGTTATGAAGGCCTTGTGTTTAACAATTTTTTTGTAGGACTGGCGATTTGAAGGATTTAGAAAATAAAGACTTATTTCAAATTCTGTGGAGAGACCTGACTTTATCTTTCTTTAAAAAGAGCTCAATGAAAGGATGACTGGGGGCAGGAAATTGTGGGTAAATCTACAGCAGAATAATAGGGCATGTTCAAAAATGAATTGAGAAGAGTACAGGCCCAACGTGTTCCCCTTAGGAGCAACAAGACCAGAGAACCCAGGACGTCTAGGAATATTCAGGACTGGATAAGAAGGAAAAGAGAGGCTTTTAAATGGATACAAATGGACCAATCAACAGAGGTCCTGGTGGAGTATACAAAGTACAGGGGGACTTAAGAAAGCAAATAGGAGCGGGAGAACAATCAGGGAAAGAGTAGGACCCATTAGGGATCAAGGGGACAACCATACATCAAGCCAGATGGCACTGGTAGAGTTGTAAATAAGTACTTCACAATCTCTTCATTCAGAAGGAGGATGTTGATACAGTCCCCCTGGAAGAGGGGCTGTGAGGCTCTTGAACTGATTTACATAAAGGAATGGGGTAATATTGGAGGTCTTGGTGGACTTAAAAGTGGACAAATCAATTTCAGCAAAGCCTTTGAGAAAGTCCCACATAGGAGACTGAAAAAAGAAAGTAAACACATACAAGATCCAGTGCATTTAGCAAGTTGGATCCAAATTTAGCTTTTTGTGGTAGGACATTGAGAGTGGTGGTAGTAGGCTAATTGTGTGACTAGTGCCCAGTGTACAGTATTCCTGACTGTGGTAAGTGTAAATGATATAGAAGAGAATAATGGCAATGGGAATTGGGGGTGAGGGTAAGGAAAGAGGTGATAACTTTGTACATAACATGAGGGTTAGCTGGGTGATTGAAAATGAGGAAGAAGGTCTTAAGTTACAGGAGCTTGTAGGCAGATTGGTCAGATGTCAAATGGGCAGATAACTGGCACACGGAATTTAAGTGGGAGTTGATGCACTTTGGAAGAAGTAACAAGGAATACTCAATGGATGGCAGGACACTGGGAAGCTCAGAGAAACAGAAGGATCTTGTGGGTGGGGGGGAGGTACTTGTCTATTTTGTATAGTTTACAAAAGCTGAGAGGTTACGCAGGAACTGTACAGGACTTTGGACAGGCCACATTAAATAATCATCCAACGTGCAAGAGTATGAAAAGACAAAATAGTAAGTGAGGATGCTCCTTTGGAGAGCTGGTGCAGAAACATGGGCTGAACAACGTCCTTCTGCACCAGAATGCTTCTGTGATTCTGTCGAGATGGAAGACTTATCCTGGAGTGATTTATGAAAAATAACCGAAACTAATCCATTAGCATTAGCAGACAAGTTGAAGTTAGAATTAAAAAGGAATAAAGAAAGCAAACACTGGGGTATTGGCATAGCATTTGAAATTGGCCATGGACAAGACAATCCAGTTATTGAGTCAATCAAAATAGTCAGAATCCAGTTGATCATTAAGCAGCTCGAACTGGAAAGTGAAAAATAAAATTTAAAAACACTGAACTTGAAAAAAGCAGAAATTCAGAGAAATGAAAAGGAAATAAAAAGTTCATAAAAGGCTGGAATTGGAATTCCAAAGAGAAAGGAAAAAGAAGCAAGGTGGGAAAGAGAAAGGGAATCAGTGATAGTAGGAACTGCAGATGCTGGAGAATCCGAGACAACAAGGTGCAGAGCTGCATGAACACAGCAGGCCAAGCAGCATCATAGGAGCAGGACGGCTGACGTTTCGGGCTTAGACCCTTCATCAGAAATGGGGGAGGGGAAGGGGGTTCTGAAATAAATAGGGAAAGAGAGGGGGAGGCGGATAGAAGAGAGTGTTGCAGTGGGAGAGAGATCCCCTGAGGTTTGTCCGGAGGGAGGAGGGTAACTTCTTCAGGCTAGGCATCCTTAGAAGAGGCTTCGCAGTGGGGTTAAAATTGAATCAGTGATAGTAGGAAGGGAATACCTGCTTAGAAGGGAGAAAAGAATGTCTTAAGCTCAAGAACATTCCCCAATGGGCAGGATGTGAGGGCAACTAAAAACGTAGCAGGGAGCTATATAAATTTATGCAAGATCTCAGAAAGTCTGACAAAAGGGACTTAAATGATTTTTAATTTGTTTTGAGAAGTTAGGTAAACAGAAGAGGTGGCCAAAAGAAAACTGGACACTTGTCATGGAAAGCAGGGTAACAAGGAAAGTTTATGCTTTGTTTTCCAAGGAGGCTGCTACAGATTATGGGATTGCAAATAAAGCTATTCTCGATGCATAAAAGTTGAACTAAGACTTACAGACAAAAATTTCAGAGTAATAGGCCAGAAGATCCAGGTTCAAGTTCCACTTGCCTTAGACATATGCCTGAACAGGGTGATTAAGAATATCCAGAAATGGAATGGCTTATTTAAAAAGGGCTCCTGTGGTGCAGTGGTTTTACCTTTACCTCTGGACCAGATGGCCTGGCTTCAAGTCCCATTGCTCCAGAAGACAAGTTACAGCAGGTTGATTAAAATTATCTACAATTGTTAAGGATGGTAGTAAATTAACATCCAACAGAAATGTGGAAAGTCAAACATAATCCCACGCTTAAACAAAACCAAAGTAAATCGAGTCCAAGGATATACAGGTTAGGTGCATTGGACATGCTAAATTGCCTCAGTGTCCAGGGTTGTGCAGGCTAGCCATGTAAATGCGGGGTTACGGAGATAGGGTGGGGGATCTGGGTGGGATACTCTGAGGGTTGGTACAGACTCAATGGGCTGAATGGTCTCTTTCCACACTGTGGGGATTCTATGATTCTATGAAATATAATTCTTGTAAGACTGAACACATAAAAAAGCAGTTGGATGCATATAAAAAGCAAGACTTCTAATTAACATTTTACTTCTGTGCATGCAGATCCGCTCCCAACTGTTTCACTCAAATACCCAAATTTCTCCTCCTTAGAAGCAAAAGACTCCTCCTATAAATAAGTTGATGTTGAGAAATTACTGTATTACCATCATGCAAAAGAAAATTGACATACATGGTGATTCATTACACCTAATAGACGCATAGTTCACATTTTATCAGCAGTTCTGAAAATATCTGGAGTATAATTCCAAGGTGTACCTTTATCTGTGAAAAACAAAGTTACGCTTTAAGCCTACGTTTTATTATTAGAAGATTCACACATTAAGTTCACCTACCTCACGTAACTCCAACCGTTGAGCCACGGCCTCCAAGCAATATTGTCCTGTACTCTCCACGGAGAACGTGCACTCAATGACATTGCTATCCAGCAATTGTATGCGTGTCACAAAGCAGTTCTTGCTCAGAACATTGTACCGCCTGGTCCTCCTCAATTTCAGCCTGAAAGGCATGGCTCACTAGCCTCAAAAGCTGCCTCTCCCAGAATGAAATCCTTCAGACAGTTTGCCTGTTGTCTCAGAGCTCCTTTCCTGCTGAGGGTGGAAACAGCTACCCCTTTCCTGGTGACATTTAAATATTTCAGACTTCCTGTGAACAATGAGATCGAGATTAGGTTAGAACCATGTTTGAAAGGACAGTTTTGAACATAAGAAATAAAGCTAGAGGCAAAGAATATTCAAACATCTAAGACTCATCTTAATTCAGGAAAATCCAATTCTTGCAATGGAAATGGATAGCTCTTTTGTAATGGACATATAAACTAACATTTGATACACATTTGACATAAGATAACAAGTATAGTTACTAACAAGTATAGATTGTTTTCAGAAAAGGTTAACAATTCCTGAGAATTTATTCTTTGAGCACTCTTTGAATCATATGTAGAATTTAATGCAGCACAGCTGAAAGTCAGCTTGGAGAATTGTCAGGGCACTTCAGTGCTCAAAAGATCTTGGTCTCACCACAATCACTCACAAAGCAGTATAAATTGGCAACAGCAATCAGGGAAAGTCATTGAAGGTCAGCTTTTGAGGGGGAAGAATATTCACCAATACTGTAGTGATGTTGCAATAAGACAACATAACTTTTTATTGCTCACAGTATGTCGGCTTCATTGGCTCAGTCAATAGTTATCACCCATTTCTAACTGCCCTTGATGGAGAGTTGGCTACTTAAGCCATTGCAATCCCTGTGGTGTACAGACACCCAAAGTGCTATTAAGAAGGCAGTGCTAGGAGGTTGACCCAACAAGTGAAGATAGCGTGGAGCTTGGAAATGAACCCATCGGTGGCGTGGTTCCGATTCATCTGCTGCCCTTTCCTTCTAGGCGGGAGGTCACTGAATTGGAAGGTGCAGCCTTGATGAGTTACCGCTATGCATCTTTCAGGTTGTACACTCTGCTGCCACTGTGTGTCGATCATGAGGGAATGGATGGGATGCCAATCAGAGTTTCTGGCATGCTTTTGGAGCTAAATTCATCTAGGTAAATGGAAAGTTTTCCAGCACACTTGAACTCTGCAGACAGTGGACAGACACTTGCGAGATGGGAGGCGAGTTACTCGCTGCTGAATTCCTGGCCACTGACCGGCTCATACAGTCACTGTTTAAGTGGCTGGCCCAGATCAGCTCTTGGTCAATGGAAATCCTCGAGATGTTCATCCTGAGGTATTCAGCACCAAAAGACACAGGTGGGGTTCTCTTTTTGGAGATGGTCATTACCTGGCAATTACGTAGCTCGAGTGTTACTTGCTATTTAATCACCCCAAGCCTAGATGTTGTTCAGATATTGCTGCAATTGTACATCAATTGCTTCAGTACCTAAGGAGTCATGAATGGTGCTGTTCAATCATTAGGGAACATCCCAACTTCTGACCTTATGATGGAGGGAATGTCATGATAAAGCAGTTGAAGATGGTTGGGCCAAGAATACTATCTTGTGGAACTACTGCAGAAGTGTGTTGGAGCCGAGATTACTAACTTTCAACAACAACAACTTTCCTTTAGCCAGGTACGAGACCAACCAGAGAGAAGTTCCCCTTCAATTCCCATTGAGCTCCTTGATGTTATATTTGGTCAAATATTGCCTTGATATCAAGGGCAGTCACTTTCACATCACCTTTGGAATTGAGCTCTTTTGTCGATACTTGGACCAAGCTGTGATGAGGTCAGGAGCCAAGTGGCCCTGCTGGAACCCAAACTGACATCAGTGAGCAGTTTATTCCTGCACAAATGCAGCTCGATCGCACGGTTGACAAACTCTTCTATCACTTTGCTGATGATCGAGACATGGAACAGTGATTGGTCAGGTTGGATTTGTCCTACTTTTTGTGGACAGAACAAAACAGGCAATTTTCCACATTCCCAGACAGGTGCTGGGCTTTAGGTGAAAAAGGTTTTGCTAGAGGCACGGCTGGTTCTGCAACACACATCTTGAAGTGCTATTGTCAAAATGTTGACATGACCTCTACCTTTCAAGTACTTAGTGCTCTTAGCCTTTCCTTGATGTCACGTGGAATGCATCACATTGGTTGAAGACTGGCATCTGTGATACAGCTAACCTCAGGAAGAGGCCGAGGTGGATCATCCAGTCAGCACACTGGCTGGAGGTGGACATAAATGATTGAACCTCATCTTTTGAACTGTCACAGGGTTCTTCCCTCATTGATGAATGGGGGATATTTGTGGATCCTGTTCTGTCTGTTAGTTGTTTATTTAATTCTCCACCACCATGCACAACTGGATGTGGTAGAACTGCAAACCTTAGATCTGATGCATTGGCTGCGAGTCAGGGCCAATAGGTAGTGGACTGTTTCAATATTGAGATTAACAGTGGGGCAAGATTTTAAATGATTCAAAACTCATTCGTTAACCAGGGTCATAAAGCAGGTTCCTGTGTAAACATGTTCCATTCATAGCCCACATTCTTTATGCATGCCAGTAACATACCACATTAACTGCATATCATAAAGCCATAAAGTCAATCATAAAGTCATGTTAGACTTTAAGAAATGGTACAAAGCTATCAACGGATTTTTAATATACCATTGAGTATTTAATCTATTTGGGGCAGGCTAGCTTGAGTAAATGATTTACCAGGAATTCTTTTCTTTCTATAAACCTCAAATTGCTATTCAACAATGATAAGACATTCGGTTATTAACTCAGCTGTTGACAACTTAGAAGGTGATCATTTGGCCCATCATGTCTATGCTGTTTACCAAAACATCTGAACACACAAATCCCATTTTCCGGCCCTTGGCTCATAGTGCTGGAGAGTATGGCAACACAAACAAAGGTCTAAATGCTGCTTAAAATGTTCCAAGGGTTTCTGATTCAGCCACATTTTCAAGTAGTGAGTTCCAGACGCTCACCACCCTCTCAGTGTAAATATTTCTCAACACTCTTCTTAGCCTTCTACCTCTGGCCTTAAATTTATATGCTTTGATTATTAACTCTCTACCAGTAGAAAAAATGCCATCCTATCGACATTATGTCTCTCAATCACATAGACCTCTATCATGTCCTTTCTTAACCTGTGCCACTCCAAGAAAAATAACCTTAAATGTATCCAATTCTTCTTCATAGATCTGACCCTCCAAGATTCATGCAAACTAAGTCTATCTGATCTTCAATAATTTCCAGAATCCTACCACTCATATACTGTAACCCCTTGCCTTGTTAGCCGTTCAAGTGCGTTATCTCTCACTATTCTGGGTTGAATTCCGCTGTTCTGCCCACCTGACCAGTCCATTCATATCTTCCTATAGTTTATGGCTATCCTCCTCACTATTCACCACCCTATCAATTTTCATGCCATCCTGGAAGTTCTTGATCATATCCTGTACAATCAAGTCCAAATCATCAATGCAATCCACAAAGAGCAAAGGCGTTATCAACTGAACCCTGTGAAACCTCACTGGAAACAGACTTACAGTCACTGAAACACCCATCTCCCATCTTCCTCTACTTCCTGTCACTTCATCAATTTCGGATCTAACATGCCACTTTACCTTAGATCCCTTGGCTCTTACTTTCTTGATTAGTTTGTCATGAATGATTATCAAAAGCCTTACTAAAAAGTATATGGAAATAAATATGGAAATAGTACAATTATTTTAGCTATTGTCAATCACAAGCTTTCAGCATATGTGGTTCTACAGCATCCTTAGCTACAGTTAAGATTGGAGAAATGTCAGTCAGTGGACTTACAGCCTTCGAATTCTGCTTTAAGGCCAGCAGAACTAACCACCCTTTAGCTTCCACAACTTCCCCTACATGCATGTCAAGCAAAATTAAAGAAGAAAAAAAGTTGAAATTATGCTTGACTTTATCAATGCTTTATCTTAAATTGTTTGCACACCTACAACTATGGGCAAACTTGTAGCTCTCGATGCTTTACCCTTCTGCTCAGCAACTCAAATATTCTATCCAGCCAAATCCTAAATTGGGTAGAATTAATACGCAGTTGGTTGCTTTACAACCTGTTCAGAAATCACAGTAATAATAATCATACCCATAACATTTCTGAGTTTTTGACTGTGATTGTACCACTTCTGTCACATGATTCAGGATCCACATTAGTAGCAGTACAATTCCGAAAGCAAGTCCTAATCCTAAGATTCAAGAAAATACTCAAACGGGATTATGCATAATAGTCTCCTGGAGGGGTCATGAAGAATATGCCAATTGGCATTTATATGGATTTTTTTTCATTCATGCTTAATGACCATCATAGGCAAAGATCAATACAGCACAGGAACAGGCCCTTCGGCCCTCTAAGCCTGCGCAGAGGCATTATGCCCTTCCATACTAAAACTGTCTACACTTACAGGATCCGTATCCCTCTATTCCCAATCTATTCACGTATCCATCCAGGTGCTTCTTGAATGTTGCTATTGTGTCTGCTTCCACCACCTCCTCTGGCAGCGTGTTCCAGACACTCACCATCTTGTGTGAAAAACTTGCCTGTCACATCTCTTTTAAACATCCCCTCTCACACCTTGAACCTGTATCTCCTAGTAACTGACCTCTCCACCTTCAGAAAAAGCCTCATCCACTCTATCCATGCCATTCACAATTTCATAAACTTCTATCAAGTCGCCTCTCAACTTCCTGCATTCCAGTGAAAACAAATGCAGTCTATCCAACCTTTCTTCATAGCTAAAATCCCCCATTACCAGGCAATATCCTGGTAAACATTTTTTTTGTATCCTTTCCAAAGCATCCACATCCTTCTGGTAGTGTGGTGACCAGAACTGTACACAATATTCCAAAAGTGGCCTAACTAAAGTTCTATAAAGCTGCAGCATAACTTGTCTATCCTTATACTCGATGCCCCTTCCAATGCAGGCAAGTATGCCATAGGTCTTTTTTACTACCTTATTTACCTGCTCTGCCAGTAGTGATCTGTGGACCTGCACACCCAGATCCCTCTGCATATTAATACTCCTAAGGGTTCTCCCATTCACAGTATAATTTCCACCTGTACTTGACCTTCCAAAATGCATCACCTCACATTTCTCCGTATTAATCTCCATCTGCCACTTTTCTGCTGATAGCTCAACTGATCTATATAAAGGCTAGTATTTATTGCCCATCCCCAACTGTCCTCGGTGAACCATATTCTTGAATTGCTGCATTCTGTCTGCTATAGACAGGTGTTTGTTGTGTAAGGTAGGGAATTCCAGGATTTCGATCCAATTCTGAAGGAGGAATGATATTTCCAAGTCAGGATGCTCGAGGATTTGCATGTCCCACCTGCCCTTCTTCATCTGAAGAATTTGGAAGACAATTAGGACCTTGGAAAGGATGCAGCAGCTGGAGATAGACAGTAGGTTGCAAGAATGTAGAGGGGTTAAGGATTTGTTCATTGGGAGGACAGTGGATGATTGCAGATTTGAAGGAGAGATTTGAAGGTCGGGGGATAGAACATGATAACTTCTAACAATGTCAGCTAACATAAGGGCCAACGAGATTTGTGTTGTGTAGTGATTGAAACAGCTTTGGGGGAAGCAAGGAGGTGAGTCATTTGGCACAGAATCCAGCCTTGATCTGCTCTTGAAGTTACAGTATTTATGTGGCTAGTCAGTTAAGTTCCAAGGCAACAGTGAACCCCAAATATTAATGGTAGGGAAATTCAATAATAGTAGTACCACTGAACATCAAGGGAGATGGATGTATTCTCTCACTGAAAATGATCATTGCCTGGCACTTCCGTGATAGCGAAAGTGCTTTGGGTCATACAACTCCTGTACAGACTGCTTCAGTGTCCGAGAAGTTGCAAATGGAACTGAACACTCTGGAATTATTACTAAGAGATCATTGATGAAACAAAAGATGATGATTTGAGCCTAGGTCACTAATCTGAGGAATTCATGTAGTTGATGCCAAGACTGAGATTACTGACCTCTAACAACCATAACTGATTTTGTGCAAGGTATAATTCCAAACAGTGAAGAAATTTTCCCTGGCTGATTCTCATTGATTTCAATTTTACAAGGCCTTCTTGTTGCCCCACTGAGGTCAAATGCTGCCTTGACACCCTGGGCAGATACTTTAATCTCACTTCACTTATGGATTTAAGCTCCTTTTTCAATGTTCGGATCAGAGTATTTTTAAGGTCTGCAATCCCGTGGCCTAGACAGAATCCAAAATGAACAATGGCAAGCAAGTTATCAGTGAGAATGCGGTCCTCAAAAGTAATGTCAATAAAATCTTCCACTGCCTTCTTGATGATCGAGAGTAGATTGATGGGGCAGTAATTGACCAATATGGATTTGTCCTGTTTTTCTGTGGCTTGGTTATAAGTAGGTGATTTTCCATTTTGGTGGGTAGATGCCAGTGTTGTAGTGTGCTGGAACAGCTTGACAGGAAGTGCAATTGGTTCTGGCAGTCAAATCTTCAGCACTGCAGCTAGGTTGTTGTCAGACCCGATAGCCTTCTCAAAACAAGTAAGCTCAGCAATTTGTTGATATCAAGTGGAGCGAATCGAATTGGATAAAGTCTAGCACCTGTGATGATGGAGATGTCGGAAGAGGGCAGAGAT
This sequence comes from Rhincodon typus, assembly GCF_021869965.1. Classification (NCBI taxonomy): domain Eukaryota; kingdom Metazoa; phylum Chordata; class Chondrichthyes; order Orectolobiformes; family Rhincodontidae; genus Rhincodon; species Rhincodon typus. Next base: position 52,917,865 of record NC_063340.1, read on the forward strand.
GGATCACTGACTTGGCAGTTCTGGATGAAGAGAGCTGCAAATGTGGCAGACAGGTCTTTAGTGACTTCCAATGTTGAGGATGAGGATTTTAATGAAACTTCCTCATTCAGCTATTCAGTTTGCACCACCATCATTGACTGGCTACACCAAGAATGCAGAGCTCCAAGCTCGTCCATTAATTCTGGGATCTCTTAGCTCTGTCTATAGCAAGCCACTATGGCTGTTTAGCATGCAAATACTTCCATGTTCATCAAGTTGTAGCTCGTTTTTGGTTATGGTATTGCTCATGGACTGCAGAAATTCCTGGTTGTGGGGCACCTGAAATGTGGACTCCTTGAGGCCTGGGACACCTTGCACAGAAGATGAACCCTATTTATGCAATTTCTTTTGTTTTTCTAACTCAAAATGGCACCGTATTGTGGCGACAAAACACTTTTCACTATTTTGAGATATGTTACAATAAATAACACATAGCTCAAAAAAAAGGATGGGAATGGTAGACTGATGGATACGGTGGGCCAGGTGATTGCAGACTGTGATTCAATAACAATTCCACTGTTCATGGTCCATAGCAATTCATTGATATACAGCTTTGAACTGCTAAGTCTGTTCAAAACATATCCTTTTTTAAAATACAACATAATGGAGGGTGTTCTCAGTGTGAAAATAGAAATTCATCACAAGGATAGCATGGTGGTTATTCCTACCAACTTTGTCCTGTATAGATTCATATATGACACATAGATTGCAGAGGATGAAGTCATGTAGATTACTCCCTCGTATTGGTTATTCCAACATCGGCTGCAGGCCCAGTTCAGCAGATTTACATGACTTAACCAGCTAGGTCAGCAGTGCTGATCTCGCACCATTCATGGTGTCGAACTATGAAATCCACCATCCCAGTGTACATTTTGTGGCCTCCTATCATCAGTGTTTCCTTAAATTTATATTCAAAATGGAGGAGTAATGATTCATCAGTTTGGGGAACGGGGTTTGGTTGTTAACAACACGTTTCCTCGCTGATGTTTGTGCTGATGTCACATGGCTTCATTGGATCAACAGTCAATGTAGAGGATTCCCAAAGCCATACCTGCTTAACTGTAAATCACTCTAGCACCAGCTCTGGTGATCCAACTTGCCGGTAGGACAAGGAGACAGTAAGAACGGCAAATGCCAGAAGCCAGAGTCAATAGATGCGAATCTGGAAAACACAGCAGGTCAGACAGCATCCGAAAAGCAGCAACGGTTGACGTTTTGGGCCAAAACCCTTCATCAGGATTCGGGAGGGAGAGGGGAGTCCAGGGGTAAACAGAGGGATTGGGGAGTGGGAGTTGAAGTGTGGGTAGAATGGTGATAGGTGGATGCAGGTAGGAGGTTACTGTGATTGGTCCGTGGGAAGGGTGGAGTGGATGGGGTGTCGGCAGATGGACAGGATAGGTCAAGTAGGGAGGTGAGGAGGACAGGGAGGGCTGGACATGGGATAAAGCTGAGGGTGGAGGGATTTTGAAGCTGGTGAAGTCAATATTAAGGCCGCTGGGCTGTAAGCTCCTGAGGTGAATATCAAGCGTTGTTCCTCCAGTTTACATTTGGCCTCACTCTGACAGTGGAGGAGGCCAAGGATGGGAGAGGGAATTAAAATGGATGGCAACTGGAAGGTCGGATTGGTTGGTGCATGCAGAGCGCAGATGCTGCGCGAACAGGTCCCCGAGTCTGAATTTGGTCTCCCCAATATACAGGGGACCACATTGGGAGGAACGAATATAACAGATCAGGTTGGATGAAGTGCAGGTGAATCTCTGCCGGATCTGGAAGGATTGTTTGGGGCCTTGGCCAGAGGTGAGAGGGCAGGTGTACGGTCAGGTGTTGCACCTCTTGTGGTTGCAGGGAAAGGTACCAGTTGTGGTGGAGAAGTTGGTGGGGAGTGTAGAGCTGACAAGGGAGTCAAAGAATGAGCGGTCTCTGTGAAAAGTGGACATGGTGGGGAAGGAAATATCTTTTTGGCGGTGGGGTCTGATTGTAGGCGCTGGAAATGTTGAAGGACAATGCGTTGGATTCGGAGTTTGGTGGGGTGGTATGTGAGGACTAAAGGGACTCTATCCTTGTTGTTGGGAGAGGGGTGTTGGGGGAGGGGTTTTGAGGGCAGAAGTGCAGGAAATGGAGGAGACATGGTTGAGGACATCCTTAACTACAGAGGAGCAGAAATTCCGGTCCCTAAAGTAGGAAGATATCTGGATGTTCTGGAGTAAAACGCTTCATCCTGGGAGCAGATGCGGCAGAGGCAGAGGAATTGAGAGTATGGGATGGCATTATTACAGGAGGGTGGGTGAGGGGAGGCATAGTCAGGGTAGCTGTGGGAGTCAGTGGGTTTAAAATGGATGTTGGTTGAGTGGCAGTGAGTTAGTTTCCAGTGATGGAGACGGAGAGGTCCAGGAAGGGGAGGGAGGTGTCAGAAATGGTCCAGGTGAATTTGAGGGTGGGGTGGAAGGTGTTGGTGAAGTTGATGAACTGTTCAAGCTCCTTTGGGAGCATGAGGCAGCACCAATGCAGTCACCAATATAGCAGAGAAAGCAATGAGGGATGGTGCCGGTGTAGTTGTGAAAGAGGGACTGTTCCACGACTCCTACAAAGAGGTAGGCATAGCTTGGGCCCATGCAGGTACCCACAGCCACCCCTTTGGTTTGTGGGAAGTGGGAAGAATGAAAAGGAAAGATTGGTGAGGGGGAGGACCAGTTCTGGCAAGTGAATGAGAGTGCCAATGGAGGGGGACTGGCTGGGCCTATGTGAGAAGAAGTGGAGGGATTTTACGCCGTCTGTGTGAGGGATACAGGTGTAAAAAGGGACTGTATGTCCATGGTGAAGAAGAGGTGTTGGGTTTGGGGAATTGTAAGTTTTGGAAAAGGTGGAGGGCATGGGTTGTGTCACAAATGTAGATAGGGAGCTTGAAACGTTGACTTTCCTGCTCCCCGGATGCTGCCTGACCTGCTGTGGTGTTCCAGCTTCACATCTATTGACTGCTGGTAAGACAAGATACTTCCAGACAACATTCTGGTAGAATCTAGTACATTAGTTGAAAGATATGATACAGTGTTACTACATGGGACAACTCTCCTAATATTGGCACAAGTGTCCATTCATTATTGTTGTAGGACTAGTTGTGTGATTGGTGTCTCATGATCAGTTTATTTTATAATCACGCAATTGACGTAAACTCATCAATTAATCTATTATATTCCTTTAAATTGTTCCTTGAGATGTTAGCACTGTAATTTCATGTGACCCAACTTGACAAAGGAATGCACCATGGGATTCTGAACAGAAGGAAGGCAACACATTCATTAGTCAAGTATAGGGCAAAGGCCAAGAGATCCTAGTTTAGATGATTTTTGTTTCACAGAGCTACATAGCGAGAACTTCAAGTTCATATGCACTCAACTCATTAAATCCAGACCAGAAATCTGGTGTTAGCAATAAAGGACAGCTAGAAGTAGCATTATTGCCACAAGGCAAGAAAAAATAAGTAGCAGTTGTATCATGCATTAGCTTTGTATTAAATTTAGCGTTTTAGAAGAGAAGCAGTTGCATTTACCTGATTGTAATCTCTGTATTAGAGCTAACTTTGTAACAATAGTTTAACTTGTAACTGTATAATTCTTTCAACTTTTATTACTTAAATCTATGTAGTGACTGAATGTATAGTATCTCACTACCTCAACATTTACACACATTGTTTATTATTCAACTTTACTTTATACATACTTTGTAGAACTTAAGTAGTACCTACTTCATAATTTGTGTGTATTTGTCCGTCGTAGACTGTTTTAATTGTGTTACATAGGATTAAGGTTACAAATAACTTTTTTTTAAACTGTTTTTTCATTTTGAAAGGAAAATCAATCCATTCCAGGTCACTACAGATAAACAAAATCGTCTAACAAATGACTTCTTAAAAAAGTCATATGCATTTGATTTAAAGGGAAACTTGCACTAATTAAGCAAGTTAATGAGTTCAGAGTATCAGTTATGTGGATCCGACAGCATACTTCTCAGTAACCTAAACAAATTGGTAAAGAGATCTAAAAATATCTTTTTACCTTAGCAAGCATTCATAAAGGAACAGAGGCAGACTGAGGTGTATTTTGCCGAGATGCTCCAAAATTTTAAATCAGCACAGCAAAAAAAAACTTTCAATAAATAGCCATCAAGACATAGTTTGAGTTTTTTTTTTGTTTGTCTACAATTCATTCAAATACAAAGGTTTGGTTCTAACACACCCAGAACAGGTTTTCTTTTTCGTTGCCGTTGGCAGATTAGATACATAGGAATTTCAAACTTGGAACCAAGCACTCTGCAATGTACTATGCAAAATTGTTTTGTCAATTTACGGGACTGAAACAGCACAAGCATCTGCACTTCTTACAAATATTTCAGTGGAGAAAAGATGGCTTATCCAATGAAATATGGATATAGCAGGAACAATGATAGGATACCAGCCAGACTCTTTAAAGCAGATAGTAAAGAGAGAGAAAAATTGAAAATATTTAGCCTATTTTCTTTCTGATTGACTTGGGAGATACGTACAATGTCATGTAGCATTTCACCAAAAATAATTTCAAGTTGGAGTAGAAATTGGGCATGCAAAACAGATCCCCCACCACAGTGAGGGCTGGGCAACCACTGGAGTAAGCTTGATGGGATTCCCAGGTGACTGCATCATGAATGGGCTGCCCACCAATTATATGCTGCAATGTTGGGCCAGGACCCATTTCAAATTACCTGTTCTGAGGAAGGGTCACCAGACCCAAAACGTTAACTGTGACTTTTTCCTCACAGATGCTGCCAGACCTGCTGAGCTTTTCCAGCAAATTCTGTTTTTGTTCCCATTTCAAGGGCCTATTTCAAGTGGTAATGCACCATCACTTTTTTCGCTCCGGATCTCAGCAAATACACAGGACACAAGTCCTACACTCCCCACAGGCTCAGTTTTAATAGCAGATTGGAGACTTGGGCAGAACTTATGCTACCTTGTGACAGCCAAAGACATCTTAGGACCAAACTTTGGGAGTAATTATGGATACCTGCTTACATGTCTGAAGGAAACCAATTACAAAAACTGCAGTTGAAATCGCAATCATCAGGGAAAACCAAATGTAATTATGCAGGAAGTACTTGGAAATGGTTTTCAACGTTTCACACATGATCAGTTTTCTTCAGCAACCAGTAACTCAGTAGTTGGAGGCTATATTGACCATAAAAAATAACTAATTTCATCAATAACAGCTCTAATGAGTGGTGCCTCTTCTCACCCGTATGCAAGTTCTGCTCAGGTACAGCATTTTACACCAAGCACCACAATGTAGATTTACATCAATTTTTCATGGAGAACTCCAATAAGGCAGCAACCTCTCTATCAATTCTGATTTTGAGCATGTGAACAGATATTCATCCACTTTTTAGTCTGGATTTTAAACTACATTTTTGACATGTTGAATTTCCACAAATCTGTTACTTATTTTGTTTTCTAACACAAGGAATGCAATGTCTGCACCCAGTATGAGTAATGCATTAGTTAGCACAAGTACCTGTTGTCCAAAGGCATCTACACTGTAATTGTTCTCAAATGGTGATTGGAAATTCATTTTAAAATTGTGTTTTGCAGGAGAATTATATTGAAAAGTCAACCCAGATCTATTGACTAATGTTTCCTTAACTCATTTTTAAGATATTGTCTTTGCAGGTGAAACTGTCCCAGTTATCCTAACTTCAAAATAGATCAATATTTTAAATTAGTGGTCAATATTGTTAAATGAACCAGAGATTAGTGAATGTACAGAAATAATAAATACCTATCAAAAATTTAAATACCATCCAAGTAGATGTGCAGTCATGATCTAACTCAATGGTTGAGTTGGCTCAACAGCCTCAGTGGCCTGTTCCTGTTCCTATATTCTATGTAAGAAATATTTCAACCAGCATTTAAATGTCAAAAGCCATTCTTGTTTTGAATCAGCCAAATAAATTGGCAAAGTTCAATAAAAAGATATTTGCTTAAGTGAAAGCAAACTTTTAGTCATAAATCACCCAACAGGAAAATTTGGTCCAATGTGAATAATGGCCTGAATCATCTGTGATTCAATTTTTTAGAATGTCTGTGCTGGTGCACATAATGATGTATTTCGATGGTAGAAGCGTACACAAATTCTAGGCAAATGTATAGTATGAAACAGAATATCCAGAGCATTAAAAGAAACGTTCTACATGACACCAGTTATAATTCTTCAATAACTTCTCTAAAGAAATACATCAATAAATCAAACTGGAATCTCCCAATTAGTACTTGATAGTCCATGTAATTTTCATACTTGTACCACAACCATAGAAAGTCTAACCTTACTATTAGGAATATTTAAGTAACATAGTAGACTCTTCGCTGACAAAGGCCTTACACTTTAGTGATATTTTGTAAAAGTGAAAATACATACATGTATATGCAGCTGCAATTTATATATGATTCCGTTGGCTTGGAATCTGCCTTTTCGTTACTTTTTTTTAATTCTGATCTGTTGCACAAAGCATTTATGTTGTTACTTCAAAAGAAATTTGCATACAAAACATAAATCAGAAGTAAAATAGGTGCTGCACCAAAGAAATCAACAATTTGGTTCATGTACTTGGACCTCACATGATGTAGCAGATCGCAATTCTGGCAAACCTGATGCCAATACGGAGATCCTGAAGCAAACAATTTCAATACCTTCTTAGGGGTGTGGACTGGCAACCTCTCACCTTGTGAGCAACTGCCTGAGCAATGCAATTATGTTATTCCACAGCAGTAAACTCTTCACAAAGCTACAACATAGCTGGCTCCTTAAAACGTTAACAACGACTGGTATGCAGAGATTTAGCCAGGAAGAAATAGTCTAACTGAATAATGTCAGTGGCTCAATTTTGTCCATGGCTAGTTGTAGTTAACTTATGCTTGTTACAGTATTTCTTTGCAAAGAGCAGTTTTACAATTTCTCTCTCCTGGGGGAAAAGCAATCCAGTTTCATATATCATGTCTGTTCTTGTTATACCTTCTGTTAATGGAATGTTGCTCTGGATACAGTCCAGCATTCCATTTCAGGCAAAACAAACAGAACGATAACTAAAGGTAATGTGTAATCCTGCAACAGACAATTTGAAAAGGCAACCGGTGAGACTAAACGTAAACATTCAGAATGATTTTTGTGCTGGTTGCAGTTTTCCATATGACACCACAATAAGAATGGACGTAAATTTGGGTCAGATATCTAGCCACCTGGAGGTTCAATAAAGTCGAAGGTACTTCAATTTCCTATGTTTCCTGATACACTTCATCAGTTACATTCTCAAAAAGTCATCCTCCAAAGTGACATTTCCTCATACTTGTTATTTCCCCCAAAATATAAAAAGTCACATTTTCCCTGTCATAACACTGAATTAACACAACAGCATGGCATTTGTGTATTAACAGTGGCTCCTGAAAATACAGTTCTATCCTCCTCCATCTCCTTTGCAGCATCACAACTGTGCTTTCAGTTTTTCTCTTATTCGTTGGAAATGAAAGCATGCAAATCTTTTGCATGTTGAAATAACTGCACAGGGGCCAGTATCCCATCACCAAGCTACCCATTATTTATTTGTGTACAGTACACTGGCTATGGCCCAGGCAGCTCAGAATCAGTTCCCTGAACTGAGGAGATTCTAATCTCCTGGTTATAGTGATCAGCCAGGGCTTCCTGATTGGGGTTGTTAACCTGGGCCAATCAAGGACCTCATGGTCAACAAGGTCCACCTGGTTCCAATCATTACATCCCTCCCTCCCTCCTGAAATCCGGGGATGTAGGCCTGGTGTTTATCTTGTAGCTTTTCCAGTGACATTTTTGCCCCAGGACCAGTTCATCTGATGCAGGTGGTGTGTATTGGATCAGAGCTGGTCTCTTGCGTTCAGAGCCTCTCAGAAGACTTTCCTCCTCTTCTTCCAGCAGAAATGGTATTGAGGCTGCATCCATCTTGGACTCCGAAGTTTCCTCAACACTAGATGAAGGCTGTGAGCCTACAGTTTCTGACAGGCCATCTGGCTGTTCTGAGAGGCCAGATATGTTTTGCTTGTGCCCTGTTTGCGAGGTAACAGCTTTCAGGTGATCCATATGTTTGTTCAGGACTGTATCATCTACCTTAACTTTGTAGGTCACAGGACCTGACCTTGCGTTGACCTCGCCTCGTACCCATACCGGGCCATTTCTGTGGTTCTGGCGCCAAACTTCATCCCCCAAGTTAAACTATCTCTCTCGCTTAGAGGAGGTATGTGGCCGGCATTGATGTTACTGCTGCCATTTCACACTGTCTCCCACCAATGCCCACCACCCCCCGCAAAAGGTCTGGGACTATCGCGATTAATCAGGTGTGGAGTCTCCTCCCCATCAGCAACTCTGGAGTTATCCCTGTTGTTGCGTAAAGGGTGGTCCTATAATCGAACAGGAACAGGGACAGTTCGTTATCAGGTGACACTTTAGGGTGCTTTTTCAAGCCTGTCTTCAACATTTGGACTGTTCTCCCTGCCAGACCATTGGACGATGGATAGTATAGAGCTATTCTTATGTGTCGAATGCCATTTGATTTCAGAAAATACTCAAATTCACTGTTGGTAAATGACATTCCATTGTCCATGACCAATGCTTCTGGGAGTCAGTGTATCACGAACGATGCTTGCAGCTTCTCAACCGTCATCCCTGAGTTTGCTGAACGGACTTTATGCATATCCAACACTTTGAATGGGCATCCACAATGACCAGGAGCATTGAGCCCATGAAAGGACCGGCATAGTCGACATGTAACCTGGGTCCAGGGTTTACCTGGCCATTCCCACGAATGTGGGGCTGCCACTGGTGGCACTCTAGACACTACTCCATCAACGCAGCTTTGTCAGCATCTTGGCCCTGGACATAGCTTCTTGCGAGCATCATCATCTTGGAAACCCCTGGATGACCATGGTGGAGTTTGGCCAGTTTCCAGTAGCAATCTTTACTCAGGACAATCACCCTTGCTTCCCACAGTAATATGCCTTCCTTGCAGCGATCTGGTCTCAACAGGTCCTGAAAGGTTTCAGTCCTGGCTGCAATGGCCCTTTGGCGTCTCCCACTACCACCAGCTGTTTTAGTTTTGCTAGGACAGGATCATTTTTATGTCCAAAGTCAGATATTGTCAGCAGTGGCCAGAAGGGTGTCCAGTATTTTCTGAAGAAGGGTCCAGACCCGAAACGTCAGCTTTCCTGCTCCTCTGATGCTGCTTGGCCTGCTGTGTTCATCCAGCTCTACACCTTGTTATCTCAGACTCCAGCATCAGCAGTTCCTACTATCTCCGAGTTTAAAACCAGAACGGACTCTTCCGGGAGAGGCACCATCGGTAGAGCAACTGCCAATGGGAGGCAGCTCGGGGCATCTTGGGTTCCTGAACAGTGTTTCTAACTTGTACTTGTATGAGCTAAGTATAAGGGCCCAACGCTGAATTGAATCGGATGCTATGGGCAGCACTGCCTTGTCTTCCTTCAATAGCCCTAGCAGGGGTATGTGATCTGTTAATATGACAAATTACCATTCTTAAAAAGGTACTGGTGGAACTTACTCACACGTACAATGATGGCCAAACCTTCCTCCTTTATCTGGGCGTATTTGCGTTCAGCATCAGCCAAAGTCCGGCAAGCACATTCTGTTGGATGTTCCTCTCCATTGGGCCATCAGTGAGCCAACACTACCCCTACACTGTACGGGGAGGCATCACAAATCAGCACTGCCTCTTGCTTGGGATCATAGTGGGCCAACAGCTTAGAAGACAACAGTGTTGCAAAGTTGGGTAGTGTGCTTGTGGATTGGGAGGCAGAAAGTTAGAATTTGGTGTTTGTCAAATGTTAAAAGGGGAAGGCAGTGTTGTGGTCCCTTTAAAAGATGATGATATGCTTTTTCTATGCTTAGAGATTCAAATAGGATGTCTGTGGGCAGCAGCTTGTGGGTTTGTATCATAAGGCCATAGTCAGCAGGCCAAGCACCAGTTTTGGTTTGTTACCCGGTCGATAAGTTCTGAATTTAGCCAAATTGAATCAGGCACTTAGATATCAAAAACCCTATTAAATTTAAATCCAATGGTTTTGACAACATAGGACCAATCCTCATATAAGAAATTGATATGTCATCAAGGGTATAAAAGAAGACGGCAGTTGGACAAAGACAGGATAGCCAACTGCTATCTGCCAGAGCTCTCTTCTCTAAAGCCTTACAGAAGGCACCATCTAAATCAAAGAGTACAAACATCACAACTAGCTAATGTTCCTGACAGAAGAATGAAGGCATTCCTGACAGCCGATTCAACAGAGGAGGCAGAGAACATTCTGGATGACATGCAATCTAGCTGTAATTTTGAGAGACTTTTTTTTATTTAAGTGGGACTTATATTTATTGGAACAGCATACCATTACAATCTCATTTTATTCAGGAATAGTAGTTAGAAGGACTTACTTCATTTGTTAATAGTTCAGCTAATTTGCTCACTGTTAGAGAGTTAGATAAATAAATTGTTGCTTGTTGATTGTAAAGTGAATGTCAGGGACTTGTCTTATTCAACCACTAGAAATTGCTGAGAAGCAGGATACACCACTTTTCACACTCCTTTTTAACAGTTTATAAGGCGAGGTGCTCCTGTTTGGGAATTTTGGTTTTAGTTCTCAGAGGTGTTCAATCTCCACTTTCTAACAATTGCTGCTTTGTCAGTACGCTAAAGGCTACTTCTTGGCTATGCAGCCATTTCTCAGGCTGACCCTTTTTCAATAGCAGGGGTATGGATGCCAAGATAGAGGTCAGATTACTTATAAATTTTCTATCATATTTCACTAACCCAAGGAAAGACCCAAGCTCCAGTAGAGACGTGGGAGCCAGGGCTCCTTTGATCGCCCTTACTTAATTTTCCAATGGGTGTAACCCTGTTTTATTGAATCTGCAAACCGAGTAGGTCACTTGGGAATGCCTGGAACATACATTTTTCCCTTCTAAAGGCATACGCCCGCCTAGGAGAAATGGCTAAGCACAATGTCCAAGTGCTCTTTATTGTCCTTCCTGGTTATTAGTACGTCATCCAGATAAATGGCAACCTGGGGTAGCCCTTGTAAAATGTTCTCCATGGTCTGCTGGAAAAGGTCACAGGCTGATGATACCCCAAATGGCAGTCTTGTATATTGGTATAAACCCTTTTGGGTATTAACAGTAACATATTTCTGGGACTCCTCATCCAGTTCCAACTGCAGTAGACGTGGCTCGTGTCCAGCTTCATAAAAGACAGTCCCTCTGCCAATCTTGTGTACAAGTCCTCTATGTGAGGGATCAGGTATTTATCCAGCTGCGAGAAGCAGATTACTATTGCTTAAAAATCCCTACAAAGGCGAACTGAGCCACCAGGCTTCACAATCAGTATGACCGGTGCGGCCCATTCTGCAAACTGCACTGGTTTGATGATTCCTTCACTTCTCCAGCCTCTTGATTCCTGCCTCTACTTTTGCCCACACAACGAATGGCACTGGGTGGGCTTTGCAAAAAAAAAATCACAGAATTGTATCCTGGTCAACATGCCAGCTGGCTTTGGCCCCTTTGATAGTCCCAAGCCATTGTTGAAAAACTCCTGGGTATTTCACTAGGACTTCACCAAGGCACCCCCTGTCCACTCAAAAAATGTTGAGCTAATCCAGATGAATCTTTCTCAACCAAATCTGCCCCAACAGGCATGGGCCCAAGCCTCTTACTACCATCTGTGGTAACTGTATCAACTGGTCCTCATAGGAGATCAGAACCAAAGTCATACCCTTAATTTGCAATGGTTCCCCAGTGTATGTTCTCAGTCTGGCCCAGGTCTTCCACAAACTTAAGGGTTGGAGTCCCGAGTGAATCTTATTAAGCACAGGTTCTGTAACCACAGATACAGCTGCGTTGGTATCAACCTCCATGGGAACTGGGTGACCATTTAACCAAACCTTAAATTTTAAATTGGTCCTGATTTGGACATCGCCGAGCAATTTAATTGCTCCAAGCCACATGTAGGGGGGGTTTCAAGGATGTGCACTCTCCTGCATATCAGCCTACGAGTTTTCTTACTCAAGTCAGACTTTGTAGGACTCCCACGTCTCATGTCTGCATACTGGCAGCAACTATGATGGCTTGCCGGCCCAGATCCTGAAGAGCATTTTAGCCACTTGGCCAAGGCTCGACTTTGTTGTGGGCTGGCCTAGGGTCCCTCTGTTCGGCATATGATCTGTGATTGCCTACAGTCAAGTGGTGTTCCCCAAGCTCAAATCAGACAGGTGAGGGTGTCCAGTTCCATTGGGATGCCCTGTAGTTCCCATGCTCCACTTGCCATATTTTCTAATGACAAAGCCTGTTGCAGTGCCTGCTTGGAATTCAGTTGGGCTTCAGCTAGTAGGTGCTTCTGCATGGTTACGTCCTCAATCCCACTGTCATTGGCACTGAAATAACTGCACAGAGGCTGGTATCCCATCACTAAGTCACCCTTTATTTACTTGTGCACAGTACACTGGCTGTGGCCAGCCAGCTCAGAGTCAGTCCCCCTGAACTGTTTATACTGGTCAGCCAGGGCTTCCTGATTGGCCCAGATCAACAACCCCAATCAAGAACCTAAGTCAATAAGGTCCACCTGGTTCCAATCACTACATATGTAATAGGTTTAAAAACCACAAATGTATTGGATTTTTCTGCAGCACTACATCCCTTAGCACGTATGACACAGAGCCTGTCGAGGATGTTGTCACTGAATATTTCAGGTCCTTTTAAGGAATGCAACAAAGCACAAGGTGACTTCTTCCAATCATACATTTCTATATAGAAAAGGGGAAGGAAAAAGAATTCCTCTACGGTATGTAGTCAAGCAAGTCAATACAGGTGGCACACTTTCCAATATGAAACCAGCCACTTTACACAAGACCAAAAACAAGAAAAGAAATGTCTGCACCGATTTGTTACACCTTTCTTTGAGGAAATTAACTCCACTTCTCAGATGATTCCAGACACAACAGTTACATGGACATACCTTCTTCACAAGATATCCTCACCCCTTTATTCTTTGATTGTCATCGTTATATGTAACATATTTTGTTTTATTGAGTGTGACCCTGGGGTGTTTTGGAATCATTAATACTGGTCTGAATTTAGGATGATATATCCTATGATAAGTGCCCCCAACACTAAACCCACTGATTCCTTGTGCAGTTTCTAGTCCAGTTCAATCTAGTTTTGCCCGTAAAGGGAAATTCTAACATCTGAAGGGATCCAACTAAGGCTCTCAGTTTAGATTTATCACCTTCGCACAGAACCTGGATTTTTTAAAGAGACCTAAACATGAGAACAGCAATGCAGCTGACCATATTATCCTATATGGCGTATGAATATAGATTTATTTGTGCAATTTCTCGCAAGTTGGAATAGAAGACACCGTATGGAATTTCACACCTCCTTGCGACTCAGTAATAGAGGTGATATGGACTTTGAAGCAGACCACTTGGCCATCCTTCTGTCAGATGGATATGGGGAATAGGTGATAGCAAAATAATGTAAAGCCTTATGTGGGTGTTACTACTTTCAACACCATTTAGAAAGCTTCACAACTGATAATAGTACATTTAGAAAAAAAAATTGAAGGGTTCTACTTTTAGAACTCTCCCTTACAAAACACCCCACATTCTTGGCACTCCAATAGCCTTTACATTGGCGTTAGGGGGTGTAGTTGGAAACATCAATAAATGCTTTCCCAAGGCAACACATATAACTTGAATTATTGCTCAGTTCCCAACAGAAACTTGCCATTATTTAAGCAGACTGTGACAACTAATAATTACAACTCAGCTTTAATGCTTGCAAAATTTACGAGGAAAACAAATTCCGTCGATGATACAAATTCAACTGCAGCAGTCAATGAAGCAAGAGTTTTAGAATAATTGCATTACAATATGTTCAATGAGATTCCAATTTTGATAGCACTCCATTTCTTAACCACTTCCATTCCTGAGCTCTTGTGAATGCAATAGAGATAGTAGTTGTTTATGGCACTGAGAGTAAACAGTGTGAAACCTAACAATTGCAGATGCTAATACATGATCAGGTTATTTAATCACTTTATACAGCCATCAGATTAGCCTTTGCATTTCTAATTGTGTTATTCTGGTATACATATACATGGCATATGGCTTCAGGAATAATTAGTGATGGAAGAAACCAGAAAAGTTGTTTATAATTAAGCTTGTAATCTTTTGCGCAAGTTCCTAATCCCTGCAAAAGGTTAATAATGACACACCTTATCTAATAAAATCAATACAGAAGATTTCCATCGTGCACTAATTGGAGTAAAATTTTTAAAAGGTACTTTTTGTTTGTGTATTATTTTGTCACATTTGAAGATGGGGAAATCTTTTCTCATGAGGCGCATTATAAAAGAACCTTCTGCATCACTGCCACCATCAGCAGACATACACAGCAGTACGCTGCATAATCTACATAGAAAGTGTATGTCAGTCATAATAATGCAGAAGGTTTGCTTAATGAAAAAAATTAAAGACCTGAAACTAAATAATTTTGATCTGCTTACATTTTACCAACATACACGGTTACAGAAGAATTATTAACCCAGTCAACCAACAAGAGGTGACCTTGTTTATCCATTAACAGTTTCGTCATACTAATGTTCTTGCAAGTCAATTTCTCGCCTCCACTCTCTCAAGTTTAGATTGTTAAGGCAAGATCTAACTGAAGTGTATAAAATCAGCAAGGGATTTGTCTAGATATTAAAAAATATATCCTCTGAGAAACCCATAACAAGGGGAGCAAACTTAAAATTAAGCAACACAAGTAGTCTCTTCAGCTCCAAGAGATCAGTAGTGGTGATGCCAGAAATTCAACCAGTCCCCCGTGAAGTGGGTAAGGAATGTTTGGTCACCTTAGGGAAGGGGTGGGAGACTGGGCTTTGGAGACCAGGCAGATGGGAAGGAAGGAGAGAGGCCCATGATGCGCCAAGAACAACACCCCAAACGATAGTATCTGCTTTCTTCTTGTCCATTTAGAAACAAATTTCAACTGAAAAAGTGGCCTGCTCATTCCCGTCGGAATGCCCACACAACGATACTTTGGCATGGCACTATTACTCAGGCCAAAAGGCTTGTAATAAGACTAATTCACCTTTAGTTATTCTTTTAAATATGGCAGGAAGGCTATCAATTTCAGCAGCCACTCAGAGTTGAGAAAATGTGTCATTTCTGCTTATGAATATAATAAAGAAGCTGAGCTAAATCTAAGGAAGCTAAGCCTTATAGACTAAGAAAAGCATTGCTTCCATGCCTAACCTAACCTAACTGATTTCATCTGGCCAAGGTTCAGGCGGAGGAAGAAAAAAAATTCAGGAAGATTACCAATCCTGATTGCTATTCAAATGAATCCTGATGACACGTGTGTGGACATCAAACTTGGCTATAACTCAGCATTTGTCAAATGACTTCCCATCATTCAGCTATGACTGTATCCAAGCAAGAAGAAATGAAAATTACAAGAAAATGAAGACTTAATAACAAAGCAAAGATATACAAAACATATCACTCTACAATGTCAGGAAACTTAGTAAAATGTTTTCTTTCACTGGGAGAAAACTTACAATTTTATGTAAATAGTATTATCTGCAGGTCAGCAAAGAATACCTTTCTTTAAAAATCTCATTGAGCATTTAATAAGTCAACTCCTCTGATGCTGCTTGGCCTGCTGTGTTCATCCAGCTCTACACCTTGTTATCTGAGAATTTTAGTTTTAACTTGTTAAAAGTTTATCTAAAGTGCTGTTTAAACTAACAAAATATAAAATTGGGGTGAAACTAGACATTAACGGGAATACAAAACAAGTTTTCACATTCATCTATTTTACAGTTTACCTGATATCCAGTTGATTCCATTGGCTGTGGTAAAACTGGATATCAAGCGTGTTGTACAACTGTCCCCCCAACTCTAATTCTCTAAGTTGTGTTCCAGCCCATTTTCAATTTCACTCCATTCTCTTCTGATTGCAATTTCAGACTCAAAGCGGAGTTTTACAGGGCACCACAGTCCTCATCCCAATGGCTAAGTGTGCATGTGTTTTGGGGAGGTTGGGTGGGGGGGGGGCGCTGTTGCCAACCACCATCCTGAAGGCAGCCCTACCACCCTTTAATGATCTTACGCTGGCAGCAATGCTGACCAATGCTAGGACCAGATGTAGGCTCACATTACCTAAGAGTCCTCTTAAGTCCAGAGTTGAGGTGTCAGTGATGTGGACTGAAGGGCCAGCCTCAGCAGAGTTGGGTGCTTCCAAATGGGCCCACGGGTGCTGCAGAAGAAATTCCGTCCCATCACCTGACACCACTTAGTGAGACTAAAGCTGTGGAGTGGGCTGTCCCAATGCAAGAAAGAGACTCGCAGCAGTGAGATAAGACCTGTAAATGGAATTGCCCACTTAGTGGCCTCTATAGGTCCAAGAATCGGCTGACCACCGATACTTTGTGTAAAATTTCAGTCAGGGAGTGGGGGAAGCTAGGTGGCAAGAAGACATCCCATTTGGACTTTAGCATCCCCTTGTCTTCAAACCCAGTGGCAAAGGAGGTTACAATCCAGCCCTTGGAAGAAACAACCAGAAACTGGCCATTTCCTTGTGAATGACAAGAAATGTTTTTAACTAAGATAATGATTGCAACACAATTAAAACCTGAATAGAAATGAAAAAAAAGGTACAAAATACTTTAACTGCAGATACCTTTAAAAATAATTTCATAATAAAAGAATTCAAATGTGTCAAGTTTAGACATGTCATTTAGCTCCATGTATATGACAAAATATTCATCAGGTTGATGTAATCATGGTTCACTTAAGTCTGGCTAGAGTATAGTTTGTTTAAAAATTTTAACTTCAAGTATGCCTTGTTAAAAATGATTATCACAGCATAAAGATAAACAGACATTCTTCATATTGACATTCGAGAGAGACTGATAGAGATGGAAGCAACACCTTTTTTCGAGCCAATACATGACACTTGCTAAGCTGGCCTAAATTTTCCCGACTCCCACTAGCTGTCTCAAAAACGAAAATGCAAGCCTTCATGCTAAAAACGCATACAAATCCTATTCAACACCAAGTTTCTCTTCAAAATAAAAAGGCATTGCCGGCCATCTGCTTGAAAAAGCAATAATAACGCAGTTTTGTTGCAAACAAGCACATGGAAAAAACTAATTGATCCAAAGAACTGAAGAGCAGTTCCCTACCCAGTGGAACCTCAGCCATTGATCACAGAGTCACCAACAGGGAGATGCAGAAGAACTAGGAATCAGAAGGATATAGAGTTTGAAGTGCAGTGAATGTTCGTAGGCCTGAAAGGAGGTTCATAAGTAAAGAAGCACTTGATAATCATTCATGGACATGCATCATCATGGTAAGAAGACATGTTGAATCTCAACTGTGTACTATTAGCAGGTAGTTTACCTGTTTTGACGGAAGAATAAAGTAGCTAATGGAAGATTTCATTTTTCAATACCGCATAGACTGAAACTCTTGGATTGAGCCTTCCCAGCCACTGAATAATATTGAATTGGCAAGAAAATTGGAAAAGTCAGGCAAGATCAGCAGTAAAGAGTTTCTTGCCATCAAGAGCAAAATGTCCTATTTACCAACCAAGTGCTGAATAACGAGACGAATATCTTGCTAGAGCATGACCAGAGGCCTCTTTAAATGCATTAAAATCTCATGATAAAATTAATCTCGTCTCATTTACACAGTTTCTTATCCTCCCACCCGCCAGGTAGAATTAGGTGGCAATTCAAAACAGAGTCGGAGTGACAACCTGACCATTGCAACTCTCTATTTTGACACCAAGTACTGACATCTCAGGGCACTCCCCATCACAAGCACCCCCATCCGCATACATTGGCATTGGACATGTGCCAGCCTCATCACACATCTCTGATCCATAAACAACACAATTCTGCACTTCAATACTGCACTTCGGAGTATACAGGCACCTTCCATTAAAATGCTGCTCCCAAGACACTTTGTGTCCCGGGATAAGCACCAATTCATGGATTTGAACATTCCTTACATTGCTCTCTTTCTGTTCACACATCTTGCAGCTAGTTGGATGCTTACAGCATCTCTGCTTTGCCTTGCCATTTTGCATTTAACCCCTCAGCCAGAGCTTAAAGATTCACAGTACTTCTGTGTTGACTTGCCTTTTGGCACAAACAAATCCAGGCAGCTTTTCATGGTTGTCAGTAGACGGTCAAGGAGTGGACATGTTGTACATCATAAAAATATCTTTGCACAAATACATTGTCAAAAATTCAGTTTGGCTCTGTACAGTAGAATATCAAGTATACAAACAAATATTTGAGTTTGACTCTAGCCCAACAAACCAAAGGCATATCTTACACACACAAGACTATATTTACCTGCATTGGAGGCTTTAGGAGGGTCCAATAACAGAATGGACCCCCAAATAACTTCAGCACCAAGACCTCAGACAGTGGTCTTTCCCAACTGCGCTTTGACAGCAGCTGTCCCAAGCTTTAGTGCGTTCCTCAGTACGTTGTCCTGGACCTTGGAATGTGCCACTCTGCAACACTGGGTCAAGGTCAATTCTGAGTTCTGGAAGACCAGCAAGTTTCAGGCAGCCCAAAGAGTGTTCGTCACCGAGTTGATGGTCCTCCAGCTGGAGTCAAATGATTCTCTCAGTGTGCATCCCGGAGAACAGACCATAGGGCAGAGTCCTGGGTCACACAGCTGCTTGGGATGAACTTCGACAAAAGCCACTGCATCTTTCTCCAGACTTCCTTTGTATAGGCACATTCCATCAGGAGATGTGTGAAGTCTCAACGTTCCCACAGCTGCTTCGAGGGCAGCATGTGGTGGCTCAGATCGACTGGGTCTAAATGGAGAATCTCACAGGTACTGTCCTTCTCACCACCAGCTAAGCGATGTCTTGGTCTTTGTTGGAAAGTTCTGGCAATGAGGCATTCTGCCAAAAGACTTTCACAGTCTGCTCAGGGGACTACGCAACAACATCCATCCTCTCCTTTTCCATCAGGGTCTCAAGGAGGCTGTATGCTGACCAATTCCTGATGGACTTGTGGTCAAAGGTGTTTTTCTTTGCAAATATCTCGACAAAGGACAGATGATACAGAATAGTCCAACTACTTGGAGTGTTCCGCAGCAAAGAGGCCAGTCCCATCCTCCGCAACACCAGGCTCAAGTGGAACCTTAGTACGTAGTGACACTTGGTGTTTGCATACCAAGGGTCTACGCACAGCTTGATGCAGCCGCACATAAAAGGAGGCCATCAGAATAAGGGCGACATTGGGTATTTACTTCCCTGCCTTCTTCAGAGTTTTGTACATGGAATCCCTGCAGACACGGTCAATCTTAGACCTCCAGATGAAGTGGAAGATAGCTCAGATGACTGAAACAGCACAGTTTCAGTGAATGGGCCAGATCTGCACCCCATACAACAACAGAGACAGTGCCTCACACCTGATGATCTCATACCTGCACCATGCACATGTATCAACCAAATAGTCACGTCTCAAGGTCTAAGGGGAGTAGTCCTCAGTCAAGTCAGGGGAGACACCCTTCAGGCAAGGGGATCCCAGCACAATAAGTCGGGGCAGTTTTTGATGTTAGTCCATTTTGTTCGATATGGTTATTCCTCTCTTAGGAGAGCAAGAGCCAAATGTTGGGCACCCATCACATGTCTTGGTTCTTTATGCCCTAATGTGGGCCTTTTCCTCCTGGAATAAAACAAAAGGAGGGAATGAGTGAGGTGGAAGTGTCTGGCACAGCGGTTAGGTGCAGAAGGGAGAAAGGTGGTGAGGTGTTCTGAGTGAGTGTGTAGGCAGCATAGAGGGCAGCCAGGATTAGTGTTGTGGGGGAATTGGGTGGGACAGAGCGAATGAAGCAAGATGTTTCATGCAATCGTGTGAGTCTTGGTGGGAAGTGTGCACAGTAGGGGAGATAAAGGGAATGTGAAGTGGCAGAGAGAAGATGGTGGCATTGCACAGGAGAGAAGATTGCTGATTTTCTGCCTTGCCTTGCTTGGCATTTGTCCAGATCAGAGAAACAGCATTGACCAGGATGAGTGCCTCAGATCAGGCTGGCAGTGTCTTCTGTGTTTGAGGGAAGAGAATGACTCCCCTCTCGATCATCCCATTCACCAGCACTTAAGTCCCTTTTGGCAAAATGATACGCCAATTTCCCTCTGTCCAACATGTCTGGGGCAATGCAAATGAAATGTGCCATTCCAGAGCTGCCTTGCAATGTTTGACTGTGCACAGGTGGCAGAAATCCCCAGATATCCTGCCAGTGGCAAGAACTTCTGCCTAGAGCAAGAGGGAGGATACAACAAGCACAGTGCATAGGTCATGAGGCGAGTTTAGGAACACACTAGAACTCAGAGAAACTCCTCCACAAAATTCGCCAAAATTAGCATCTGGACAGTTTCTGGTAAAATTTGGCCACTTTGTATGCATTCTGAAGAAAATGGATGTTAGTAAAATGATTTGCTGCTTTGGAATGATAAAGGTAAAGGGCTTATCGAACGGAATGCATAAGAGATTTTTTTTTATGTTGTACTCAGTGTTGAGTCTGGGAGAAAAGTCTGCAGGAAATATGAACATAAATTTTCCACAGGAAACTTGTGTAAAATGTGAACCACACCAAACTCAGATTCTTATTACAAAAATATGGAAAACTTGAGGCTCATTCCTTAAACTGGGAAGACAGCCAATTTTAAAAAAAAAGCTATTCTGCATCATCTTTCGATATATTTCTCTACTATGCTTTTGATTTTCTGCCTCCTTATATATATCACCAAATTCAAGGTCACAGCAGCATTACGCCCACCGACCAGGTTTATTTTGCTCCCCAATACTGCAAATGTCCTCTGCCACTGAGTCCTAATTCCATCCTCAATTTCTCCTGTGAAATACCTAAATACCATGAATGGAAAACAAAAGGACTTGCAACTTGTATCATTGGTCGAGGCTACCAGAGGTAGCAAAGCACTTCGTCAAATGAAGTGTTTTTGAAGTGCAATCAATTTGGCAATGCAGGAAACATGACAAACAATTTTACAACAGCACTCCAATGAACAGCAATGTAGTAACCATCAGCCAATCTGTTTTTGTAATGTTGATTGAGGGATAAATATAGGCCGGGGCACCAGGGATAAAACGTCAAATTGTGCAAGGAATCTTTTACACTAACATGCTTAGAATTATTCTGGTGTTTGATATTCAAACTTAAGGTTGTGTATCTGATTCTTGAAAACTGGACACAAAAATTATTGATATATTAAGTAATCTTGAGAGTGTTACCGAATATTCAGAATAACTAACGTATATTATTAATGTTTTGTGAATCATCTGCCTGTAAAATGTTTGCTATCCTAGTTCACGATTAAATCAGAGCCTTTAAATGGTGGAAATACAGGATAATGGTCAATTAGTGCTGGATCAATGGATTGTGAATCAAGTATTTTTCCATTATAATAATCTTAGTAAAAAGGAGAGAAAGGAAACTAAATTTAAAAAAAACAAATCTGTTCATTGAAGCTCAAGAATGCTATGCATTGGATATCTCCTGCCCCTTTTGACTCACAGTGTAGTTCAGTTCCAGAGGTACCAGTAGCCCAAAGTGGCCACTGTTCTTCTAGAAACCCGCACAGTATATGCTGGGAGGCTATTCCAAAAATGGTAGATGTCACTAACTACAAGAACATAAACGTTTTGCACTCCTTAGTGTAAAGACCGTTATCTTCTTTATTTTTCTGTATTTTTGATTGTGGACTAAAATAGGATTAAAATGCAGGAAAATGGGACTAGTTTAGGAAACCTGGTCAGCACGGATAAGTTGGACTGAAAGGTCTGTTTCTCCGCTTTACGACTTCTAATGTGCAATGGTGGGAAATATTGGAGACTTATAAATTGCTCTGTTGCACCAAGCTGCATTTAAGTACTAGTCATCACCTTAAACAACACAAAAAGGAGGAAAGTGGAGTAAACAGCTGGAGAGGTTTATGGAAAGGAAGGGATTTTAAAGAATGAGAATCAAAAGAAGTGATAAAAATCAGGGGATACATGAGGCAAAACTTGAGAGTATTTGATGTTTGTAAAATGCTAGGGCGGGAAAGAGTGTATGGTCCATTTAAAAGATGATGTGATTTTTTTTAGTCTTAGAGATTTAAAAAAGATGTCTGCAGGCAGCACCAGATGCACAGAATTCTTGAAAGTGAAACATTGTATCAAAAGACTATACTGTTAGCAGGCAAAACTGCATTTTTACCAAAGACAACAGGTTTTTCAATGTAGCCAATTGATTTAAACCAGGTCCGAGATACCAAAAGCCAATTAAATTTAAATCCGATGGTTTTGACAACTAGGACCAATCCTATTATAAAAATTATTAAGTCATCAAGGGTATAAAAGAAGAGGGCATTTGAAAAATCAGTGAGAGAGTCAACTGTCATCTTCCAAGAGAACAGCTCTCAGCTTTAAACGAATTAATCACTGGCTCTCACAGAATTCTCTAAGCTCTGAGAAAACCATCATCTAAACCAAAAGGTACAGCAATACTCTTAGCTAATATTCCTGATGCAAGAATTCAACGGAGAAGGGACTGAGGACCAACAGAGAGGGGGTACAGCATTCCAAAAGGCTTATCCTGGCAGTAATTTGAGAGACTAAGTTTTAATTTATTTTTATTATTACTTTGGTTTATATAAGTGGGACTGGTATTTATTGGAACAGCATAATATTAGAATTTTGTTTATTTTGGAATAGTTAGTAGTTAAGAGGGAATTGTGTGGTTTGTTATATTGTTATTTTGTTGACTATTAGAGTTAGATAAATAAATTGTTACTTGAGTATAAAATGAGTATCAGGGATTTCATTCATTTAACCACTCCTTTATAACAGATTGGGGGAGGGGCGGGTTGAGGCGCAGGTTATACCACATTTCACACTTCCTTTAACAGATTACGAGGTGGGACGAGTTCCTCTGGGTGTTTCGGTTTTAGTTATCAGAGGGGCGTTGTGAGATAATAGAATTTAAATTAGAGGGTGAGATTAGTCAAACCGAGATATTGCCAGACCAGAAGCAAATGGTCAGCATGCACAAAGAAAGATCAAAAAGACAATGGATGAATGGGACTTAATCAGTTAGGACAGGTGCATCAGATAACGTTATTTTTTTCTTACAGTTTGTGAGGGAGTTTTTGTAGTGCAGTGATAGCATCCTTATCTCTGAGCCAAGAGGCCCGGTTCATCTGATTCAAAAATATTTATGGTTGGTGTTCATTCCTGTGGAACAACACTACTTTTGAAAGCCGACGGAAATGATGCAAATCACTCATTTGTTGACCCACAGAACCACATTCAAAAAGGGTCCTGAGAATTCAATTTACTGCCATAAACTGTTTTATTAAAATTGCTTCACTGTTTCCTCAAGTCAAAAACACATCCTTGGTTGACTTGAAAGGCATGTATATGCTCAATACTCAGCAGACAACTGTAATCTTTATGGCATTTCTATACCATGCAGAATTGCCCCAGTTGGTGTATGAATAATGTATCACGTTGACATAGCGGCAGCTTTCACTTGAGTAAGGAGAACATTGATTTGAGCTCTACTTCAAGCCTTCAGCATATATAATCATAGAGTGGTCACACAGCACAACAGGGGATTATTCAGCTAGTTGCATCTGTGCCAGCTCTCTGTAACAGCCAGTTCATTTCTTCCACTCTCCCATCTTTTCCTCAGACATAGAAATGTAGCAGACACAGTTAGTTATCTAAATTCCCATTAGAAAGCTGCAATTGAATCTGCCACAAATCACCCTCAGGTATTGCATTCATTTTGTCTCTGGTTATTTGTCAAACCAGCTTAAATTGGTGTCCTCCATCTCTAAACTTTCCAATTAAATGGAAACAGTTATTCTCAACTATTTCATCCAGACCCATTATAATACTTAGCATAACTAATAAAGCTCTTGTCAATCTTCTCTTTTGTATGGGGAACATATTCTAGATTGACAGTTCTATGGAATACTAAAGGAGTTCTGCATTGATGGGACATTGAAACAAAGTGGAGTGCCCCTTTAGATATAAACTAAGAGTAATACAGAACCAGTCAAAATGAGATCAAAAAATAATCCCAGTATCCTGGCAAATATTTTCGTCCTCAATCAACATGAAATAGATGTTTTGTGATAAGTGGGATCTTCCGTTTATTATGTATTAAAATAACTGAGTGTAAAGCACTTTGGAACATGCTGAAGACGTGGAAGGTGCTATATTAAAACATGCCATTTCCTTCTTTCCTTATTTTAACTGGTGATGGGTGTAAGAAAAAAATTCACAACCTAAGCAAATCATTACAATAAGCAATGTTCTATACAGTAGCATGGCACATTACTAGGCAAGTATTCTGCAGATATTTAAGCAAACAAGGTGATGAGCTGGTTAGCATTCATTGATGAAGACAGAAGAACAGAATTATTTTTTCAGCGTCACTATGATTAAGCCAAATCAAAAGATGACCACAGCTGGTAAAAAGCCAGTGTGTAATATATACAACGAATGCCAACAAATATTGATTGATTAAAAAAACTGCAGATATTCAATGGAACAATGTTGTTTTGACATTATATAATGTAAATTTTCAATTAGATCATATAAAAGCTCAGGAAAGCAAATATCACAATTTTAATATAAGCTATTAAACATAGATGCCATAATATATTCAGAGATAGTAGGAACTGCCGATGCTGGAGAATCTGAGATAACAAGATGTAGAGCTGGATGAACACAGCAGGCCAAGCAGCATCAGAAGAGCAGGAAAGCTGACCTTTTGGGTCTGGACCTTTTTGTTTTTTGTGGAACTAAATTTAAAAAGTAACAATTCTGATACAAAATGTAACCATTCTTGCTCCAGCTCACCAATACTTTCAGCAAAAATAGAAATGTTAAATTGGACTGGCCTCAAAAATGGTGTAATTAAATTGCATGTGTTAAATCAATTATAGGCATCCTGCCACTTTGCATTGCTGCTCATGTTAATGATTTCTGCATACAGCATGTTCTAGTCACTGCCTGCACATGGCACAGCAGCCAATATCGTATGTTCACGTCAAGCTAAGAAGTCACCTTGTACTGCTGAAATGGAAGGTAGTGCGGGAGTCATGCAGGAATTAATCTATATTGGGCAACGGTATGGGAATGCTACATCTTGCAACAGAGCACGTCTGAAGATTTTCAAATATTATACTGGAGATCTAGTACAGAAGTTGGAAAGGAGGTGAGATGTCCACAGAAATCCAGGAGGCTCTCCACACACATGATCAACAAGCAGTGGGAGCAGCTATTACTAGGAACTGAGTCCCAAGGACCCAGATGTACAGCTACAAAAGGTTTTCAACAATGTCGAATGAGTAGTCAAGGCCAAAGGCATCTTCAATCGCCCTATCTTTGCAACTGCACCTGTAGCCTTTGCCCCGGCTTAGTTCACCGCATCCAAACTGCTCACCTACAAATAACAATTACATTTATATACTTCATCTCACCCACACACAATTGCTGTGTGCTTCATGCTCACATCTGAGGTTTCAGATAATGCCAGCTATTCACGACAACCACACTAACCAAGAAGACTAAGCAACACTTACTGACATACTGCTTTCTTTTGTAAGGCAAAAGGTGGGCACTTAAGGGGATACAGTTCTTTATTTCCATCTCTAATTATGTCAGTAAGCAACTTGGTCTTTATTATGAGGGTGGGTTGGGCATAAACAGTAGAGTGTGGCTTTCATTTACCACCCTTCTGCCCTAATTGCCCTCAGATTGAAGCCAGTGAGGGATCTGCATAGCCCAGCAGGCAGGTATCCTTGTTTGCCTGCTAGGTACAGAGCCACTTCTCTCATCTGCCAGGGAGACAGGTAATGGAGCCAGTGCATTTTGAGGTCCCTAAATGGCCTTTAATTGAATAATGAAGGGCCATTATTGGTGGCAATTTGAGAAGGTTGCCCATGGACCTGCTTACCAGAATTAACGTGGAGAGGTGGTGGAAGAGGCCCACCCAATAATTATTTGTCCGTCGTGCCACATTCCTTGCTGTTTTGAGGGAGGGGGGAAAAAAAAAATCACACCCATAGTTCTGAATTCATTAGCATAATATAGCAATATAAACAGACAGGCAAGATAAGATCAGAGGGAAGGAGATGGAGAGACATGAAATGCAAAAAATTACTAGTGATTAGGAGAGCAAAAGATGATGGTATGGTGTTATGACTGTTGGGCTTTACAAAACTGGTATACTTTAAAAGGTTTCTTTTACCTAAGGAAAAGCAGAATTTCTTGCTGGGAGGATGGTGAGCATTCGATCATAGATGGACCTAGGTGATCTAAACAAAAGCTTATTGAAAAATCAACTGACAGTTTTTATACATTGACACAAAGAGAAACAAATACTTTTTGGACAAACACGTGGGGAAAAAAATAAAATGACATGGGGAAGCAATTTCTGCTGTAAAGAGCATGGTAAATTGTTTTTATGTTAACAAACAAGCATAATTCTTGTAAAAGTTTGTTTTTTACTTGAAAGCGATGGAATTTATTGCTCTACGCACAACGTGCTGGGGCAGGCAACTTCAAGTGAAAAACCCATCCGTACCAGTGAGGAAAGTCGGTAGGACCAGACATCAATTAAACACACGAGTTTCATCCAGCAAACTTTTTGCTCATTCAGGAGTCTCTCACTGAAATTCTATCCTGTCAGAGGATGGTGGATTTGTTGATTTTAGTTTGTTTGTTGCAGTAAAAGTGTTTTCAAAAGTGAAATTTCATTCATTTTGTCACTTGATGGGAAATTCACTTTTTAAAAGAAACAGATTGGTCTCTGTAGAGATCATAACAATGAAAAGGACAGGTAGTGGGAAACTGAAGAGGATGGAGACAAGACTTCCAAAATTAGGTGGACTTAGTTTGGAAAAGCCACTTCTGGTGAAGTTGGATCCGTGTTTGTTTTTCAGGTTAGTTGCAAGGTACATCGGAAGAAAATGTAACTATAGGGGGAAAGGTGATACCTGCATTATCATAGAAAGTCTTGATTGTGTTATGGATAAATAATATTTTTGAAATCCAAGTCATTAATTTGTTTTTACACATATAATGCAATGACATAGAGCCTCTGTTACCTTTGCTTTTTACTCAAACTAACAGCCTTCCAACTTAATCCAAATAAATGTACGTGCAATAAAATGTTTTTATATCAGCACTAATTTACTTTGAATCATGATAGAACAGTTTGTCTGCCAGCTCCACAGATTCCTTATTCTGACAGCTATTTTTTTTTTCGCTCTCACTATTCAAACTAACATAAAAAGCTAATCTGTCATCTGACTCCCCACTCCCCGACTAAAGCTTACTTAAAGTCCATAATTCAAAGCTTTTTTAATAATAAAATTTAATAGTCAATATCATGGCTGATTTCAACACAATAATTTAAAAGCAGCGCAGGGCAGTGTAATAAAACAAAGAACTGCAGATGAAGGAGCAGTGTTCTGAAAAGGGGTCACTGGACTTAAAGTGTTAATTGTTTTCCTTCTGAAAATGCTGCCAGGTCTATTGAGCTTCTCCAGCAATTTGTTTTTGTTTATCATAGGTCAGTATGATGGCACTAATAACTTCTTTCAGCTCTCACAAGTCCTTGCATGTCCTGGTATTTTTGCTGTCTTTACTCACGAATCAACATTAGGCTAGTTCCTGAAAAACAATTTACACATCTGGAATTTTGAATTGCGTTGAAACGATCAAATAAATCAACTTCTACCAGGACCATCCCAATTAACAGCTTTCAAGTGCATCTATTATTATCCTAACAGGTGTTCTGCAATGTGTGTGGTTGGATATAGTATTGGCTTTAACATGCCTCAGCAAATCTTACTAAGTTACCAGCCACAATTAGCACAGGTTTCAAGAAAGCCAAATGCTTATTTAAACTTGCAATGCACTTAAGATTACATTTACCCAAGGGGAATGCCACAAATTTAAGTTTGGAAATGCTATGTTCTCAAGCAGTACGGTCTGTAGAAATATACAATATAGTTCTCCCACAACCCAGATGATCACTTTTGTTTACTGCATTTCCTTTGTAAATGTTGATTTCCTTGAGACTATTTTTTGTGATATGTTTTGAGGTCGATGTTTTACATGAATAATATTTCCAAGGGTTTACATGATTGTGGACTCACAGAGTAGGGATAAAAAAGGTCATGGCAGGCTGAGACTGGTGGGGCTCTACAAGGATCAATACTTGGGCTTATCTGTTCATAACACAGTCATTGGGGTCGAAAGCATAGAAAAAGGCCCTTTGGCCTATGGAGTCTGCACCAGTCATAAAAGAACCAATTATTCTAATCTGATTTTCCAGCACTTGACCTGTAGCCTTTTTAATTTCAAAAATATACTTTATTCATTACAAAAATCTCTTGTATATATACATTGTCAAAAATTCAGCTCAGTTCTATACAGTAGCGGATCAAGTAAGCAAACATTTGAGTTTGTCTCTATTCCAACAAACCAAAGGCCTCTCTTACACATACAAGACTATATTTACATGCATTGACGCACCAGGAGGGTCTGATAACTGAATGGACCCCCAATTAACTTCAGCAAGAAGACCCCAGACAGTGGTCTTTCCCCTTGTACGCCTTGGCATTGCAAGTGCACATCTAAATACTTAAAATGATCAGTGTTCCTGCCTCTACCACCCTTCAGGGCATTGAGATCCAGGTTCTCACCATTCAGTGAAAAAAGTTCTCTAAATCTCCAGTCCCTTACCTTAAATCTATGCACCCGGCCACTGATCTCCAACAAGGGAAAAAAGCTCTTTGCTGTCTATCCTATCGCTGCCTCTCAATTATATACATCTCAATCCTGTTACCTCCCCATTCATGCTCCTCTGCTCCAAGGAAAACAACCCCAGTCTATCCAATCTCTTCGTAATGAGAACTCTCCACCCTAGGCAACATCCTGGTAAATCTCCTTTACACTCTCTCCAGTGCAATCATATGCCTCGTTTAATGTGGATTGTAGAACTGCACATAATACTCTAGCTGTGGTCTAACTAACTTTTCATACAGTTTTAGCATAGCCTTCCTGCTTTTAAACTCTATGCCTCAGCTAATAAAAGCTGGTATCCCATATGCATGCTTAACCATTTTTATCTGTCTATCCTGCTACCTTAAAGGATTAGTGGACATGAACACTAAGATCCCTCTAATCTTCAGTACTTCCCAGCAGCCTACCATTCATGTATCCCTTGCCTGTTTTGTCCTGTCCAATTGCATCATCTCACACCTATCTGGATCTGAATAGGGGCAGCATGGTGGCTCAGTGGTTAGCACTGCTGCCTTACTGCACCAGGGACCTGGGTTTGATTCCAGCCTCAGCCGACTGTGTGGAGTTTGCACATTCTCCCTGTGTCTGTGTGGGTTTCCTCTGGGTGCTCCAGTTTCCTCTCACAATCCAAAGATGTGCAGGTTAGGTGAATTGGCCATGCTAAATTGCCCATAGTGCTCAGGGATGTGTAGATAAGGTGCGTTATAGGGGGATGAGTCTGGGTGGGATGCTCTGAGGTTCAGTGTGGACTTGTTAGGCCAAAGGGCCTGTTTCCACACTGTAGGGACTCTGAATTCCATTTGACACTGATAAGCCCATCTGACCACTCCATTTATATCCTCCTGTAATCAGAGGCCATCTTCCTCGCTACTGAGCAACCCACCAAATTTTTAAATCATCCACAAACTTACTGATCAACCCTCTTACATTCAAGTCTAAATAGTTTATATTTACCACAAACAGCAAGGTTCCAACTCTGAACCCTGCAGAACTTGACTGGACACTGACTTCGAGTCACAAAAACACCCCTAAACCATCACCCTCTGTTTTCTGCCACTCAGCCCAATTAGTCAAATTTCTTTAGATCCTATGGACTCTTGCCTTCATTATCAGTCTCCCATGCAGGATCTTATCAAAAGCCTTGAAGAATTCAAATTAGATGACGTTGGATGCGCTTCCCTCATCATCAATCTGATCTCTTCAAAAAATTCAAGTGAACACAGTCAGAGAGAACATCCCTTTAACAAAACCATGCCAAATATTTTTGATTAATCTATATTTGGAGAGTAGGAATGAATTCTATCCTTCAGAATTGCTTCTAAAAGTTTCCCCACCACTGAGTTTAGACTGAGTGGCCTGTAATTTCTTGGTTTATCCCTTGCCCCCTCCATTGGCTGTCCTCCAGTCATCTAGCAGTTCTCCTGTGGCCTGAGAGGAATTAAAAATCATTGCCAGCGTTCCTGTTATTTCCTCCCTTGCCTCACTCAACAGCCTGGGGTACATTTCATTTGGCCCTGCTGATTTATTTACTTTTAAGCCCACCAAATGACTCAAGTTCCTGCGTATGCTAATTTTTAAAATTACATCACAGTATTTCTGCCCGATTTCTATACCCACATCATTTCTCCTCACCAGTGCACACTGACACAAAAGTATTCATAATCCTATTTCCTCTGGCTCAATGCACAAATTACCATTGTGATTCTTAATGGGCCCTACTCTTCCCCTAGTTATCCTTTTACCTTAATGTACCTGTAAAATAACTTAGGATTTCCCTTCATGTTCCCTGCCATTATTCTTTCGTGCCCCCTCTTTGCTCTCCCAATTTCCTTAAGTTTTCCATTGCACATTCTGTACTTCTCTAGTGCTACAACGTTTATGAGCCCTCAGCATCTGCCATAAGCCTCCTTTCTTCTCTTCATCTAATCCTGTGTATCCTTCGGTATCCAGGGTTTATTGGATTTGGCTTTATTAGAAGATGCTAGCCTTGTACTCTCCTTATTTCCTTCTTGAATGTTTCTCACTGCTCTGACCCAGATTTACCCAAAAGTATCTGCTCCCAGTCCACTTTGGTCAAATCATATCGGATCGTGACTTTTAAAAAAAAAAAAAAAATCAGCCATCCCCTGGTTTAGAACTTCAATTTCTGGCCCATCCTTGTCCTTTTCCAAAAGGAATCTTGAATCTAACAGATTCTGAAAAACACTCCCCACTAATTCTTCAACCACTTGGCTAGCTTCATTACCTAAAATTAAGTCTGCGACTTCCTCCTCTTCTAGGGCCCATGTCTTGTGTGTAGTCTTGTTCTTATTTAGGAAAGGTATTATCACCACAGCAGGCATGCAACAAAGGCTCACAAGATGGCAGGACTGTCCTATGAAGACAGATGGGACAAACTGGGCCTGTATTCTCTATAGTTTCAAAGAATGATAGGTGATCTCATTGAAACTTACAAAATACTTTTTCAAAAAAAAAAGGGACAGACAGGGCAGTTTCAGGTAAGATGCTTCTCTGGCTAGACTAAGGGACACAATTTTAAAGTTAAGGGGGATGCAACCTATGTCCAAGATGAGGAAAAATATTTTTACGCGGAGATTTTTGAACCTTTGAAATTCTCTACCATAGATGGTTGTGGAGATTCAGTCTCTGATTGTGTTTAAGATAGAGATATACTGATTTCTAATTACCAGCTGCATGCAGGGTTATGGGAGTGAGATGAGTCAAAAGCATTGAGCCATGATTGTACTGAATGGTGGAGTAGGCTCGGCAGGCTAAATGGCCTACTCCAATTCCTACAGGATTGTGCACATGGATTGGCAATCTAGATAAGTCCAGGAGTTTGGGCAATTCCCCCGGCCTGTTGTTTCATCATCCAACAGAACATCACTGGGGGGAGAGGATGTTCCCCAAGATAGCCAAACGTTTGAACCAAGTTGATGGATGTATGGTTGACTGTGAATGTGAGAATTTGTGGCTCAATGGTTCTTTTACAGACTTGTTGGAAGGTCGACATGTTCTAAGGCCTCAGTGCACCAGTCAACAAGCAGAGAGATGTCCTATTGAGTACATAAATTCTCATAGCAATCATTGGCAAATAAGGGTTCATTTAATAGTTGTTCAGTTGACTTTGTGCGAGCCTTCAGCCTTTGAAGATTGAGGTTCGGGATAAATTGTAACCCCTCCAACCTTCAATGTAGGGTATATAAACATGTAAAATAAAAGCTGCTCTTCGAAGGTCTTTTGCTGGCCAGTTAAAATGATATGAAAAGCAGGTTTCCCATTAAAATCAATTTAATAGTAAAATAAATGTTATGAACATTTTCCGTACCTATGGACCACTGTTTAATTACTGCAGTTTATTCAATAACTGAGAAAAGGCAATATATCTCAAAATCTAGCAAAATGAGTGCAAGAATACATCATTGCCCAGTTTATCCAAATATTCTGTTCTTTCCAAATTCCAAATTTGCTATTCTACCCACATTTCATCCATTTGCCTCTCTGCAAAAAAAATTAATCAAGTTTAACTCATTGCTGTCCAGAACTTCAAAACTGTAGAATTTTTAGCTCTGTCAGGCTTCCCCATCTACTCCAATCTTAAAAGCATTTAACAGCAAACACTTCTTGATTTATCTGACTCTTTTCAATCTTGGTGATGACCAGCGATATGGATCTTAAATAAAAGTTCTGAGGAACAGTCAATACATGTCAGACTCAAAAAACTTTAACTATTTGCTCATTCCATAGATGCTGCCAGACTTGCTGAGTTGCTTTCTGATTTCCAGCACCCCCAGTATTTGCTTTTATATGGCTCTTAACCTTTTACTCAAGTTTTCTCAATAAATAAAATGCTCCTTTAAAAAAAGATGATTTTAAGTACCATTGCACCACATAATATTTCCTAAACAAGATGTGATTTGATAACAAACTTCTACCAGTTTAATAAAGGTTTATTTAAGCAGAGTGAAAACAATTTGACTGTTAGCCTGTCCTTCATTCAGAAATGCCATCAGACTCTATAAAAAGAAAGTTAATTAAATGGCTTTGTTCGCCTGCAGAAACTAAATCTAAAGCCACAACATTGCTAATTTAGTTAAGTTTTGGTCTTCTCATAAAGTTAAAATAACACAATAATTCCACAAGAACAGCCACAATTGTAGGGATGAGCGAGCAGTTTGGGTCTGGCTTGCAAGTCCTTTGAAGCTCTTTCTTTGATGTTTTGTCCCTCCTTTGAACAGGCAGCACTAACTTTACTGAGACACCTCTTTTTGGAAACCAAAAATGAACACTAAAACATCAAAAGAGAAAGCATCAAAAGAATAACACCCTTGAAGGAGCAGCATACCTTAAACCTAAGGGAAGATTTGATACCAGTCTAATTGCCAATTTGAATTGACTGTAAGAAGGCAACTTAAGCTGATTGAAGAAAGACTTTTTTTTAAAACGCAACTCAAAACAGGGTTCCAGTTACTGCTCAATTTTCATCCATCTTTGTTCTTCCTTCACCTCAAAACCACTACACTACAGCTTTTTCTGATAACCGAAGTCAAAGATGCTCAGCTCTTTTATGTGCTAATGAAGAAAAGGTCTGAATTTCAATTTTCAAAAGGCTGTGGAATTCTTGGCTCCTAAAACTATATCATTTTTCCAGTCCTTTGCTCAAGACCATGGATACTGAAACCCAGTAATGTTAACATTTTACAGCAGGCGCAGCACAGTTGAGAACATAAGCGTGGCCCCGAAGAAGCGGTAAAACTAAGTCTTGTGTCGGCAAATGGAGCACACTGTGTCTGTTTAGTTGGGGGCTCAACGAAAAGTCAAGAGCAGTTTGTTGGGGGCTGCGCTGTTAAAACTGAATTGTCTACTAACTCCTGAAACTTCAGTCAAAAAGTGTTTGGGTCAAGGCTCCAAAAACATTCCTGGGAGCTGTGGGGACTCAGCAGAAACCGCATGCTATTAACAGTTTAGTGCATCTATGAAGGAGAGTGAAGGAAAGCCACAGCAATATTTGCTTAATGCAACTGAGCAAGATAAGAGTCAAGGAAAAACATGAAGGTTGAGTTCTGTTAAAGACAGAGTTCGCCCTTAAGACCTCCATAAATATTTTCCAATCAACAAGTTAATACACACCTCCAGAAAAGGGGGGGGGGGGGGGGGACCTTCAACCAGGGCCTCCTGGCTCAGACGTGGGGACATTACCACGATGCCACATTACCGCGCCCTCCCCCATATGCTTTGTCCATACAATGTTCCAGTTCTACCTAGCAATCGTTCTGCTGTGCATCTACAAGCTACACACATGCAGAAATCAGTGGTAATGTAATAAAAACTGAAAGAACTGCAGATGCTGTAAATCAGGAACAAAAACAAGATTGCTGGAAAAGCTCAGCAGGTCTGGCAGCATCTGTGAAGGAAAAAACAGTTAACGTTTTGGGTCCGATGATCTTTCCTCAGAACTGTTCACTGGGAAACAGTCAGAACTCTGTTCTGAGGAAGGGTCACCGGACCCGAAACGTTAACTACTTTTTCCATCACAATGGTAATGTAGTGGTTCTTTCATAATTTTTAATGTGTTTTACTGTTGTAAACAGACTAACCTACAGAATTGATCAATCCTTGATGATCAGCTGCTCAGTAGATCATTATCATTAACATTATCATTAACATGACAAGGCAAACAGCATTAGAAAACATGACGATGACGATGACGATGAGGCCCATTCTGCTTGAACAGTCAGCAAGCAAGTTAACGTTGCTGCTGAAGATGAAACACATGGCTGACACACTCAAGTTATGCTGAAGTATTTAAGACAATCCTTAACGTTTTTGTTTATTGCAGCAGAATGTGTGTTTAAAACACAACTTGCTGGTAAGCAGGCAAATCCTTCATCAAAAGTCCAGTTTAGTTCACTTAAGCAAGGCAAATGATCAGGCTTTGTGCTGGATCGATAGCAGCAAGAAGTATATTATCAGTATGTCCATAAAATTTCCTTGTCTAAATTGGGATATGGATCTTACAGAATGTAAAACTTTTAAAATAACCTTCAGAATGATGATTTCTAAATTAATGCATGCTTATTGCAGAAAAGTAAGTTGTTAAGATTTGATTAGCAATTAGGAATGAAGGTCTACACAGTGCTAAAACGTCAGACCTAATAGCTTATGACCTAAAAGATCTAAATTAGTTATGCAGAAATGAGCTATAATCTATAGAAAGAAGAAAATATTGGGCTATATCAGCATGGCTGAGCAAAAAAAAGTAATCACCTGTGGCAATGAATGGAAGCTGTTTGAATGCAATAATTATGAAAAAAGGTCATTAGGGATAAAACACAGTCACCAGGAGCCACAGCACATCCAACTGTGGGTGAAGGAGGTCTGCTCACTGTTACAAATAGTGGCCCAATTTACAACTTCTGAAAGAAAGAACAGTCTTCTTTGATGTGACAGAGCTGCCTTTCATTACCCAGAGACAACCCACTTCGAATAGCATTTGTCTGTCAACTCCTCCTTTATTTCCTTTCTCTTCCCCAACATAGTACGTGGTTTGAAGATTGGAATAAGTATCTTTTATCAAAGCAAAATAAATTAACATTTTTAAGCCAGAGGAAAAGGCTTACTTTTCCTGGTCCCAGTCCACCACCTATTGACTTGTGGAGCTTTTGTAAATTCTGCAGACTATTTCCCAGTGAACAAAATACCTGGGCTAGGTGCTGTCCTATTTGATGACGAGACAAAAGGGAAAGGCACAGCAGTACATAGCTGGCTGGACTAGGATCTCAAAGTTTTCGGTATGGACACTGGATTCTTTGAAGTTTTCTGGCTTGTCAAACAAGACCAAGAAAACCTCCTGGTCTCAATACCCGTTGTTTGGCAGTATTCCATTTAGAAGAAGAATTGTGGAAAACAAGGGCATAGCGTGTAAATCAGACTTCAAAAGGTTCAGAATCAAGGGTGCAGGGCCACCACTAACTAAAAATTGGTCCAATCTCGAAGCACAGTACTGCAAGACCAGACTTTCAGGTAAAGAAGGATCCAAAAGGATCATCCGCAACCATTTGGCTATCTGGAAATCCTTTGATCCACAACAACATTAGAGGGAGTAATCACCACATAAATCTATTGAAGACAAAAATATTATGACAATAGTGTCATACTACATGTCAGGCTAAGATCAGAGCTTGCAACTCATAATTGACATCCATGCAGCTAAGTTATCAGCTTCTACAGAATTATACATTAAAGTACAATTTCTAATGTGATAGAGGTCTGGTGCTATCATCACCAGCTGGGGAATCGTCGTGCATGTTTGGAAGCCGAACATTGCACTACTTGAATTTCATGACAAGAACTCTCAAGAAAATCTTCATGCCTAATTATTTTCAGCCTCAATAATCTGCCAATCGTAATGTCAGGAATATGGCTGTTAATTAAAAATGTCATGAATTTTGACTCCATTCACATCATCTCCAATGTGCCAAACTATCAATTATAATTTAACTAGAAACCAAAAGTGTTGTTGTAGTGGTTCATCCTTCAGCAGCTACAGTAACCCTTCACACTTCTTCAAAGAGTCTGAACCTAAAGGGCATAGGTTTAAGGTGCGAGGGGAAAGATTTGAAAGGGACCTAAGGGGCAACTTTTTCACACAGAGGTGGTGTGTGTATGGAATGAGCTTCCAGAGGAAGTGGTGGAGGCTGGTACAATTACAACATTTAAAGGCATCTGGATGGGTACATGAATAGGAAGGGTTTAGAGGGATATGGACCAAATGCTAGCAAATGGAACTAGACTAATTTAGGATATCTGGTCAATATGGATAAGTTGGACCAAAGGGTCTGTTTCTATGCTGTACATCTATGACTCTACAACCTTGATTCCTGTCCTGTAAAGCCAACAAAAATACTATTGCTTTTCGATCTATTTTGCAGCTTCCGTAATGCCTGTGATTTCTAGATACAAGTTTCACACAGTGGCTGGCAACACTTCCACAATAAATTTGGGCTAGCTGTTGTGGATACAGGGTTTTTTTTTTGGAATGGTTACTTGCAGCTTCAGGTTTCATGAATCCAGAACACTTGCTTTGAAGTTGAAACTGAGTGTACTGGACTTATATCTGGCACCAGCACAGCACAATTATATTAAAAAAAATTAATGCAAAGCTCCACATTAACAGATTTCAGTTTGGGAGCAGGAGATAAAAATAACTTTTTTTTTTAAAAAACAACCTTTTACATAAACTCAAAACATAGCTTGGAAACAAATGCTTGGGAACATGGGCAGCTCGATGGCACAATGATTAGCACTGCTGCCTCACAGTGTCAGGGACCTGGATTCGATCCCTGCATTGGGTAACTACCTGTGTTGAGTTTGCACATTCACCCAGTGTCTGTATCTGTTTCTGCCAGGCGCTCTGGTTTCCTCCCACAGTCCAAAATTGTGCAGGTTATGTGGATTGGCCTTGCTAAATTGCCTAGGGATGTGCAGGCTAGGTGGATTAGCCATGGTTAATGCTGTGTTATGGGCATAGGATGGGGGAGTGGGATGCTCCTCAGAGGGTCGGTCCAGACTCGATAGGTTGAATGGGCTCTATCTGCATTGTGGGGTTACATGCAACAATTTTTTTTAAAAATTAGGCCCATGATACAAACCCAGCGAATGATGCAAGAATTCAGAGCACACTGAAGAGTTCATTCTTAACGCACATACCTGTGTGCACATCGCCCAAGTGAGTAAGTACTCACAGAGTCTACTTTGTTTATACAAATGTTTCCCCTTGTAAAAGATGACAATGGAATAAAAAAAGTGAAATACTGTGGGTAGAGGAATACCTGTAATAAACAAACAGAGAACACTGCAGAAATTCAGCAG
Organism: Rhincodon typus; assembly: GCF_021869965.1. Lineage (NCBI taxonomy): Eukaryota > Metazoa > Chordata > Chondrichthyes > Orectolobiformes > Rhincodontidae > Rhincodon > Rhincodon typus. The sequence goes on from NC_063340.1 coordinate 52,955,749, forward strand.
GCCTGGCAGCATCTGATGGGAGAGAAACAAAGTTAGCATTTTGAGTCCAGTACGACTCTTCTGGGTTGAACAAAAATCAGTTTTCAAACAAACACTTTTCTGTTCTGAAGAGGAGTCATACCAGACCCAAAATGTTAAACTTTGTTTCCCTCCCCACAGATTCTGCCAGAACTGCTGATATTCTCCAGTACTAGCTGTACTTGTTACAGATGACAATTATTAGACTTTGTTGCTGCGAAACCATTCTTTACATGACATTAGTCATATTTTATGACATGTAAAATTATAGTCACGGTGGGGGATGGGATGGAGATTCCTATTATTTGGGTTGTAAGCAGGCTGGCACGGTCAATTCCACTGCAACAAAGTGCTGGAAGTCAGAAATTCTCAGACTGATGAAACAGAACAAAGAAATTGTTTGGAATCTGTGAGATGAAAACAAATTTGGCAGACCTTGGAACTGTACACAGAAAGGCAAGCAAAAAACAAAACAAAACAGATCTGTATGGTTTGAATCAAGCCAACTCAGGACTTCTACAGCTGTTGCTGAAAATAGACAACACAGATGTGAAAGGAGATAGTTATTCATAATTGGCCTCAACCTCCATGGACTTGACAAAACAGAGAGCAAAAAAAAAACACCCTAGATTCTTACCACAAGAATTCTAACCCAACCATTATGCAGTCACATTTTCGTTATCTGGAACGCTTCGAGAATAGGTGATAACCAAAAATCTGATCAGTCAAGAAGAAATAGGTGCAGGAGTAAACCTGTCAATCCTCCGTCACCAGTTGATATGATCATTGCTAAATTCAACTCCACCTTCATGTCTGCTTCCCATTTGTCTGGATTCCTTGAGACATCAAAAAATTGTCTGTCACAGCCTTAAGTGCATTCAATAGTGAGTGTTCACAATTCTTGGGGAGTCCTAAATGGAAGCCCCTTCCATTACGGCTGAGATCCTGTGTTTTGTTTCTGCTGGGAATCAAATCTCTAAGCATTGATCTTATCAAGACCCTTCAGAATTTATGCCTCAATGATATTGCCTCTAAACCGAATATAATCAATGGATCAGATCTAAGCTCTACAGTCCTGCCAGATCCAGCTGTGAATGGTGGCGACAATTAAACAACTCTTTGGAGGATAAGGCTCCATAAATATCTCCATCCTCAATGATGGAAGAGTCCAGCACATCAGTGCAAAAGACGGCTGAAGTTCTCTCATTAATCTTCAGCCAGATGTACGAAGTGGATGATCCATCCTGGCCTCCTCCAGTGGTCCCCAGCATTACAGATATCAGCCTTCAGCCAATTCAATTCACTCCACGTGATGTCAGGAAACGGTTGGAGACACTGGATACTGCAAAGGCTACCAGCTCTGACAACATTCTGGCAAGAAGTAGTGAGACTTGTGCTCTAGAACTTGCCACTCCCCTGGCCAAGCTGTTCCAGTACAGTTACAACACTGGTATCGACCCAACAATGTGGAGAATTGCCCAAGTATGTCCCGTACACAAAAAGCAGGACAAATCCAACCCGGCCAATTACCGTCCCATCAGTCTCCTCTCGATCATCAGTAAAGTGATGGAAGGTGTCATCAACAGTGCTATCAAACAGTACCTGCTCAGAAATAACCTGCTCAGTGACGCCCAGTTTGGGTTCCGCCAGGGCTACTCAGCTCCTGATCTCATTACAGCCTTGGTTCAAACATGGACAAAACAGCTTAATTCCAGAGGTGAGGTGAGTGTGACAGTCCTTGACATCAAGGCTGCATTTGACCGGGATTGGCATCAACGATCCTGAGCAAAACTGGAATCAATGGGAATCAGGTGGCAAACTCGCTGGTGGTTGGAGTCATAGCTGACACATAGGAAGACAGTTGTGGTTGTTGGAGGTTAATCATCTCAGCTCCAGGACATCTTTGCAGTAGATCCTCAGGATAGTCTTTGGCTCAACCATCTTCAGCTGTTTCATCAATGAACTTCCTTCCATCATAAGGTCAGAAGTGGGGATGTTCGCCGATGATTGGACAATGTTCAGCACCTTTTGCAACTCCTCAGATACTGAAGCAGTCCATGTTCAAATGCAACAAGATCTGGACTATATCCAGGCTTGGGGTGACAAGTAGCAAGTGACATTCGTGCCATACAAATGCCGGGCTATGACCATCACGAATAAGGGGCAATCTAACCATTGCCCCTTGGCATTTAATGGTGTTACCATCACTGAATCCCACACTACCAACATCCTGGGGGTTACCACTGACCAGAAACTCAACTGGACTCACCACATAAACAGTGGGTACAAGAGCAGATTAGAAGCTAGGAATACCGTGGTGAGTACCTCCTGACACCTCAAAACCTGTCCACCATCTCCAAGGTACAAGTCAGGAGTGTGATGGAATACTCCCCACTTGCCTGAATGGGTGCAGCTCCAACAACACTCAAGAAGCTGGACACCATCCAGGACACAGCAGCCTGCTTGATTGGCACCACATCCACAAGCATCCATTCCCTCCACCACCGACGCTCAGTAGCAGTACTGTGTACTATCTATAAGATGAACTGCAGAAATTCACCAAAGATCCTCAGACAGCACGTTCCAAACCCACGACCACTTCCATCTAGAAGGACAAGGGTGGCAGACATATGGGAACACCACCACTACCCCCAAGTTCCCCTCCAAGCCACTCATCAGCCTGACTTGGAAATGTATCGCCGTTCCTTCCCAGTCAAAATCCTGGAATTCCCTCCCTAATAGCATTGTGGGTCAACCCACAGCAGGTGGGCTACAGTGGTTCAAGAAGGCAGTTCACCACCACTTCTCAAGGCCAACTAGGGATGGGCAGTAAATGCTGGCCAGCTAGCGATGCCCATGTCCCACAAATGAATGAAACAAAAAAAGAAAGGCCAATTTAGTCAGTTTCCAATTGTAGGACGTATCCCTCATCTGAGGGTACAAGTTAGTGACTCTTTGCTATACTGCCTCCAAAACCTTCAAACACAAGGACCAAAATTGCAATGAGTACCCCAGGTACGGTTTCACCAAAATAAAACTTTACAACTTTAGCAGGATCTCTTTATTGTAAAGGTGTTGGGTTACAGAAATAAAGACCAAATGGTTAACAAGGAGTTGAATGACTCTGGAAACAAGACAAGGTGCCCAGTCTCCCTGTCGAGGAGAGACGAGAAAAGAGCTGGGCAGCAGGGAATCACAGTAAAACCACAACAACTGAAGACTGTTAGAGTCCTGGCTGATTTTTCATTGTTTTGTTTTACTATTTTATCTATTTTGATTTGGAACTGTGAACTGTGACTTAAAGAAGACTTTAGCACAGTGGATAACAGTTTGTGTTAGAAAGAAAAGCAGATTAAAACAAGCTTTTGTTTATTCTTTAGGCCAGGCCTGGAAGTTAATTGGAGGTTGGTACCAGATCAAAATTTCCATAGATAATTCACCATCGGGGAAGAGCATTATATTTCAACAGATAGCAGAAGTTGTTTATCATTTATATAAATGATTTGGATGTGGATACAGGAGGTATGGTTAGCAAGTTTGCAGATGACACAAAGTTGGTGGTGCAGTGGACAGTGAAGAAGGTTACTTCAGAGTACAACAGGACCATGATCAGATGGGCAAATGGGCTGAGGAGTTTAATTTAGATAAATGTGAGGTGTTACATTTTGAAAAGGCAAATCAGGGCAGGACTAATGCACTTAATAGTAAGGTCCTGGGGAGTGTTGCCAAACAAACAGTACTTGGGGTGCAAGTTCATTGTTCCTTGAAAGTGGAGTCACAGGTAGACAGGGTAGTGAAGAAGGTATATGGTCAGTGCAATGCGTACAGGAGTTGGGAGATGACGTTGCGACTGTACAGGACACTGGTGAGGCCACTTTTGGAATACTACGTTCGATACTGGTCTACCTGCCATAGGAAAGATGTGAAACGTGAAAGGGGTCAGAAAATATGTACAAGCATGTTGCCAAGATTGCAGGTTCTCAACTATAGGGAGAGGCTGAATAGGGTGGGGCTCGTTTCCCTGGAGTGTCAGACGCTGAGGGGTGACCTTATAAAATCATGAGGATCATGGGTAGGGTGGATAGCTAAGATCTTTTCCCCAGGGTTGGGGAGTCCAAAACTAGTCGGCATAGGTTTAAGTGAGAGGGAAAACATTTATAAAGGACCCAAGGGGCAACCTTACTATGCAAACGGTAATGCATGCATAGAACGAGCTGCCAGAGGAAGTGGTGGAGGCTGGTACAATTACAACATTTAAAAGGCATCAGGATGAGTACATGAACAGGAAGAGTTTAGAGGGATATGGGCCAATTGCTGGCAAAAGGGACTAGACTAGACTAATTTAGGATATCTAGTCAACATGAACAAATTGGACTGAAGGGTCTGTTTCCATGCTGTACAATTCTATTACTCTAAGTTGGCTATTAACAAAGTCAGTATCTGGGAATTGGTTCCATCAAATAGAGAAAAGGCCTTATACTCAAGTAGATGGCAGTTGACGAAAGGTAACTGGGACCTTGTGAAGGAGGTGGTTAGTCTGCAAGGGAGCGATCAGAGTTCAATTTGGGCTTTGGACTGTGTTTTGAGAAAGGAATCGGGCTGTTGATGCTACAGGATGATCCGATAACTGAACAGACCTACACTGTACTTCAGTAGAAAGACGTTAGCTGGTGGTCTTTCCCCACTGTGCCTTGGCCGCAGCTGACCCAGACTTTGTGCTGAAGGATGCACTACAGTGCTGGACTTTGGAATGTGTCAGCCTGCAACACACAGTCAAGGTCAATTCCTTGCTCTGAAAGACCAACAAGTTTCGGGCAGACCAAAGAATGTCTTTCACCAAGTTGATGGTCCTCCAGGCGCAGTCGATGTTTGTCTCAGCATGCGTCCGGGAGAACCGACTGCAGAGCAGAATCCTGCGTCACTTGGCGGCTCGGGACTATCCTCGACAAAACCACTGCATCTCTCTCCAGACCTTCTTTGCAAAGGCACATTCCTGAAGGAGATATATGACAGTGTCTAAACACATTCCCCCCACCCCTGAAACCCCAACAGCCACTTCAAGTAACTATGTAGAGGAGCAGAGCCCTCCTGCATATAAATACAGTCTTGTTTAGGTAAGAAATGCATTTGGTTTGTTTGTTCCCCATACATAAAGACTGTGTACAGAATCAAACTGCTGTAGTGACTAAATAAAAACCAAAAGAACTGCAGATGCTGTAAATCAGGAACAAAAACAAAGTGCTGGAAAAGCTCAGC
>NC_063340.1:52961422-52988434 GCF_021869965.1 Rhincodon typus
AGGAAGGGTCACCGGACCCGAAACGTTAACTCTGTCTTCTCCTTCACAGATGCTGCCAGACCGGCTGAGCTTTTCCAGCAACTTTGTTTTTGTTGCTGTAGTGACTATGTAGGTACATAAAGATTTTTATGAATAGAATATACTTTTGAAACATAAAAATGTTGATATGTTGATACCACAGTCTGAAGATTTGAAAGCTCCATGCCTATCCTCCAATGAATTAACACGTGGAAGCTCAGAATAGAAAACTAAGCATTACTGCCTTTAACTGAGTGTAAAGTAAAAAGCTACCCTGATTGACATCAGAAAATTAATCAAGAAACCAGCATCCAGGCCTCTGGAACAATGCATCATGAAAACCATTTGGATAATATGGCTAATTTTGTTGTTTTCTTTTACTTATCCCTTAAAACATGTTGCTGGTCTGTGTAAATTGGGCTGAACACAAAAATATTTCTGAGTTTATTGCACAAACCAGTTAGAACACATTGTTTAAATTTTGTTTGACTAAAGTAAGTGCATTGTTAATAAGTTACTAAGTCTTTTTCTTAAATTACAAACCAGTATCGATAATTGATTATTCGCAAAGTCTGGGATTCAAAAGTCTGGTTATGAGCCATTGAAGTCAACTTTGAGGGTCTTTTGATGGTTGCAATTTTACTGTGTTATGAAGCTTTCACAGCACTGCGCCTGAAAGCTTGTGATTTCAAATAAACCTGCTGGACTATAACCTCAACCGTGTTACAAATACAGAGGTAGAAAGGCTCATTTGACTGTCTCAATGTCATAACAAGGCCAAGATGACACTGTGACCTCCAGGTTAGCTTTTTGTAAAGTAAGAATTGAGCTCTTAATTTCACTTGCAGTTGTTCCAAGCAGTACATCTTTCTTCAATCACAATAGCCAAAACCAATATTTAATAACTGCAACATAAAGCCCAAGAATAACTTCTGCAAACTCACAAGTATTCGATTTTTAAAATAATGCATCATCTGAATACTGAAAAAGAGCAGTTTAAAAAGAAAATTTTGCATTGTCAGAAGTTCCAGTGACTAGAGAATTCTGATTGGTACAGAGCCAGATCACAAAGTTCTGCCATACAATACCAACAGATCAAAAGGAATTCATTGATGAACTAGTGTTTGGGAACACCAAGGACATGAATCATGCCATCTTTTCTTTCAAGACCTAGATTGGTCATCAGAAATCCTGGATTTTCTTGAACTACCAAATCTGTCCTGCTCTTTTTCCCTGCGAATCACCTAGCTGAGTTCCATTCTCCTGCTTATTCTTCCCAAGCAACTATCTAACTCAAATTTTGATCAAAGTGGAAATAGACACAATAACCAGTTCATTTGAACAAAGTTCTTTTTCACACGCTTCTAATTATTTTTACGCTTGATGTAAATTGTGCTCAGTTGCTCCTTCATTGCACTGACCTATAGGAATAATTCTTTATGTATTTTTGTTGCCTTTCAAAGACATGAGAATATCAATCATTCACTATCTGAAAGATGTACAATTTGTAAATTTTATATTCCTGTAACCTCATCCTTGGTAGCATCATAATGAGCATATTCATCTTTTTCATCATTTTATACCCTTCCAGACAGAGAAAGACTCAAACAGCACACAATATTTTAAACGTCATCCAATCCTATACAAGGTTAGTATTACTTGCTTTTGTATTCTATTTCTCTCAAAACAAATCCAAGCATTCCATTTGCCTTTTCAACAGTTTATCTATTTACTTTGCTGTTTTAATAACTGGTGTATTTGTGTACCAGGGCCTATCAGTTCCACTACATCATTTAGAATAAAAAGTCAAAATACAAGGAATAGTCAGTCTGGATTTCAGAAGGGAAGGTCATGTTTGATTAAACTTACTGAATTCTTCAAAGTAGTAACAAATACTTAGGCTTAGGTAACGCAGTAGATCTAATATTTTTGAATTTTGCTTCATAAAATACCGCATTGTGAATTCATAACAGGTGTTACGATCCTGGATTGGACCGTGTTAGAATCTGGTTAAGGCTAATAAATTTATCTTGATTGGTAAAACAAAACTTGATTGAACCCTGGGTACTTACTAAGAAAACAAAGCCACAAACAAAATAAAACCTTAACTTTGTGCATTTTATGGTAAAGGTTAATTTTGGTTCAACAGTCAAAGTGTGGTCGAACAACTCAACAAATACATCAACAGTAGATGCGATCAAGACAAGCTGCACAAATTCTGCAGTAGCCCATCCTGTACTTTAACATTATAAGATAATTTACATAGCACAAATGGATACAAAAAAAAAATCAGTGGACAGGTAGCAAAAACTTGAGAGGAAATTCAGAATTTGCTGGAGAAACTTAACAGGTCTGGCAGCATCTTGGATAGAAAAGAGGTTTAACGTTTCAAGTCCTGTGACCTTTCTTTGGGACCAGTAACAGATCAGAGATGGCATTTAAACTGACAATGGGCAGAGTGTACAGGTAGGTGGCGGGGGAACATATAGCAAGAGTGACAGATAAAAAGACATTAGACAGAGACAGGGATTGTTATTAGTGTGCCAGGGAAGAAGAGAAGCTAGATAGATGATGATGGGGACTGAGTAGTTGAAAATGGGTTGGCAGTACTGAAAACAACCCATTTCATGACAGGAGACATGGAAAAGAGTGGTCACACCCTAAAATTATTAAACTCAAGGTGGTAAAGAAGGCGTACAACATGTTTGCCTTCATCAGTCGAGGAGCCGAGCAGAAAAGTTGCTAAGTCACATTGCAGCTGAATCAGACTTCAGTTAGGCCACATCTGGACTTTTCCATCTACTACCACCCTCTGTCTTCTATTGGACAGCCAGTTTTGTATCCAGGCAGCCAAATTTCCCTGAATCCCATGCTTCCTTACTTTCTGAATGAGCCTACCATGGGGAACCTTACCAAATGCCTTGCTAAAATCCATATACACCACATCCACTGCTCTGCCTTCATCAATGTGTTTTGTCACATCCTCAAAGAATTCAATAAGGCTTGTGAGGCATGACCTGCCCCTCACAAAGTCACACTAAAGCAATCAACCACATTCGATTATTTCTAGAGGGATACAATTTAAATAAAGACAAAAACATTTGTGAAACTTTCATTAAACCTTAAAATACAAAAAGACAGTTCTGGTTCCCACAATATTAAAACATGTTATGGAGACACTGTCAGTAAAACAAAAAGGCAGAAGAGTTATTCCCAGAAGAATAGAGGATCTCAGCCAAGCATTTTGGCAAGAAGATATTTACTTCAATGGTTAGCTCACTGTTTTTAAGATTGATCTGGCACAAGTATCACTATATTGTCTTAATGGTATACCTTTGTTGAAGAAGCTGACACAATGCAATTACATGGTCCAGGAGATCTAGCTCTTGGGATTAAAAATAGATATTCTACAGCCAACTCTGCAAAAAAAATGGATTTTATATGGTAGAGATCATATACATACATCACAACAAACAGCTCTAACTCTTGAACATCCATGTGGGTTTTGACATCTATCTTCTTTAAATTATGAAAGGAGTGAAGTTAATAGACAATAGAGTCAGAGTCAGAGTCATACAACATGCAAACAGACCCTTCTTTCCAATTAACCACAGCATCATAGATGTACAGCGTGGAAACAGACCTTTTAGTACAACTCATCCATGCTGACCAGATATCCTAAATTAATCTAGTCCCATTTGCCAGAATTTGGCCCATATCCTTCTAAACCCTTCCTATTCATGTACCCATCTAGATTGCCTTTTAAATGTTGTAACTGTACCAGCCTCCACCACTTCCTCTGGCAGCCCATTCCATACACTCACCAGCCTCTGCGTGAGAAAGCTGCCCCTTAGATATAAAAGGGACCTTTCTCCTCTCACCTTAAACCTATGCCCTCTAGGTTTGGACCCTCCTACTCTGGGGAAAAGACCTGGGCTATTCACTCAATCCATTCCCCTCAATTTTATAAACTTCTACCTAGTCCATGTCAAACATGTTGCCAAACCAAACTAGTCCCACTTGCCTGTGTTTGGTCCATGTCCCTCCAAATTTCTCCTATTCGTGTACGTACCAAATGTCTTTAGGTGTTGTAACTGTACCTGCATCCATCACTTCCTCTGGAAGTTCATTTCACACACAAACACTCTTTATAGAAATGATGCCCCTCATGTCCTTTTCAAATTTTCTCCTTTCATCTTAAAAATATGCTCTCTAGTTTTGAAATCCTCCACCCTAGGGAAAAGACCCTTGTCATTCACCTTATTTACAGCCCTCATGATTTTATAAACCTCTATAAAAGGTCCCCCCTCAACCTCCTACGCTCCAGTGAAAAAAAGTCCCAGCCATGCAGACTCTCCTCATAACTCAAACACTCCATTCCCAGCAACATCCTGGCAAATCTTTTCCAAACCCTCCTAATCTAATTATGTCCTTCCTATAACAGGGTGACCAGAACTGCATACAGTACTCCCAAAGAGGCCTCACCAACATCCTGTACAACCTCAACATGACATTCCAATTCCTATAAAGATCTGAGCAATGAAGGCAATTGTGCTAAACACCTTCTTAACCACCCTGTCTACCTGTGATGCAAATATCAAAGAATTATGTACCTGAACCTCTTGATTTCTGTTCTACAACACTACCGTGGGCCCTACCATCCACTGTACAAATCCTGCCCTTGCTTGTTACACCAAAATGCAACACCTCACATTTATCCAAATTAAATGCCATCTACCACTGTTGAGCTCATTAACCCAATTGATCCAGATCTCTTTGTAATCTTAGATAACCTTCCTCGCTGTCCACTATACACCAACTTTGGTGTCATCCACAAACTTACTAACCATGCCTCCTATATTCTCATTCAAATCATTTATATAAAATGACAAACAAAAGTGGACTCAGTACCAATCCCTGTAGAACACCACTCGTCACAGACCTCCAGTCCAACAAACAGTCCTCGACCACTACCTTCCACTTCCTGTCATCAAGCCAATTTTGTATCCAATTGGCAAACTCACCCTGAATCCCATGTGATCCAAATTTTCTAATTAGTTTACCATATGGAACTCAGTTGGAATCCACATGGGGTGAGTCTGAGGCTTAGAAACAAGTTTTAGCAAATACTTGGATTCCAACTGAAGTTTCATCCCTCACGTTTTGAATCCTCCTATCATATCCTATTGTTTACTCTGTACCCCATCTCCCTCACTTTTTTCTACATATAAACTGACGTTTTCCCAGCCACCATCAATTCTGAGGAAGGGTCACCAGATCCAAAATGTTAACTGTTTCTTCCTGCACAAATGCTGCCTGACCTGCTGAGCTTTTCCAGCAACTTTGTTTTTGCTCCTGACATAGACAACCTTGTTGATCTTCAAGGGGTCCTATTCTCTCTCTAGTTGTGTTTAATGTACTTGTGGAATCTCTTTGGGTTATCCTTAGTGTTATCTGCCAAGACTCTCTTTGCCCTCATGATTTCCTTCTTAAGGACTCCCCTTGTACTCTTCAAGAGATGCACTTGATCCCTGTTGTCTATATGTAATATGTGATTCTTATTCTGGACTAGAACCTCAATATTTTTATTTATCTATTGTTACCTATTCTTACCTGTCTTACCTTCACTCTAACAGGAGCATCATGACCCTGAACTCATTATCACACTTGCGAAAGCCTCCCACTCGACAGTTGTCCCTTACCTGCAAACAGTTGACTCCAAATAACTTTTGAAAGTTCTTGTCTCATAGCATTAAAATTTTCCTTATTCCAATTAAGAACTTTAACTTTTATGGAAGGCTTACCCTTTTCGATAACAGTTTTAAAACTAAGAGAATTATGATCACTAGTTCCAAAAAGTATTCCCCTACTAACACTTCAGTCATTTGCGCGGCCTTATTTCTCAAGAGATGGTCATGTTTTGCTCCTTCTCTAGTCGGTACATTTACAGATTGATAAAAAAAATTATCTTGAACACTTAAAATTCCTCACCATCCAAGCCTTTAACAATACAGCAATCCCAGATAATGTTTGGAAAATTAAAATCCCATACTATTGCAGCCCTATTATTCTTACATATATTCAAGATCTCTTTACATATTTACTCCTCAATTGCCCCCTAACTATTGGGGGCCTATAGTACAAAACCATCAAACTGATCATCCTTTTCTTATTTCTAATTTCTATGTATATATTTTCACTGGACTTTCCTTCAGAAATATCCTCTCTAATTACAGTAGTAACGTTTTCCTTATCCAAAAACGCCACTCCACCTCCTCTCTTGCCTCCCTTTCTATCCTTCCTATAACATCTAAAATGACTGTTTCTTAGCCAGTTGTCACGGAACCACAGATCAAGAAAATGTCATAATGTGTCTTGACCAGTTGTTCACAAACAGTGGAAGAATTTAAAAAAATAGCAGAGTTTTCTAGACTTCTGTCAGAGCCTAAAAAGACAGAATTAACTGACATTAGCTATGTTGGCATAGGAGAACTGTTTCATATTGTCAACAAAATCAAAACCTACAACAATAAAAATGTGTTGGCAAAAATGTTTTCTGATCCTATCATACTGAAGAAACTTCAGACAGCAACAATCAGCTACGTTTGAGAGGAGACGCAAATACTCGGAAAACTAATGAGCATTTTACATCATTAGAGCTCATTGTTGGATATTTAACCTCCTGGTGGGACTTTATCAAAAGCCTTCTGAAATTCCAAATATACACATTCAAATGGATCACCCATATTGACTTTGGTAATCCTCAAAACAGCCTAAAAATTGAAATGCCATCAGGATTGTTAAACATAACATCTCCTTCAGAAATTCCTAAATATTCAATAATCACATATGTTATAACAGATTCTAGTATTTTCCCCTACTATTGTCGTCTGGTTAACAAGGCTGTACTCCTCTATTTATTTTAATTTCTAGGATTTATAAGCTTTTTTTTATGCACACTGTATTGTAGTGCAGACTATGATTGCACCTAGGTATTTGTTTTACAAAGGGTGTCGATAGTATACTCATCATATGATCCAGTTTAAGCTACAGGATAATGGTCAATAACCTAGGGACTACATTTATTTGTCCCAACCTGTTGGGCAAGTGGATTTTCCCAACACAGCCTTTAGGAAACCCTGCATTATAAATACTTTAACTGGTAATGTCTAGCCAGTCACATAAACCAGACACAGGTTTGATTTTGAATTTGCTTCACTTGGTAAATCATGCTTAACCACACAATAAAGCTATTCAGTCTTCAATAGCATTACACACTTCTTCAAATGCACAACTAGAACAGCTCCTATAATTTTCTGCAGATTAGTACTGTGCATTAATAAGTATAAGCACAATACGTTCTTCAACATACATTCTGAGTAAAGCTGCACTTGGTACATATCTTCCTATGCACAAATACAATTATACTTCATGACAGCAAAACTAAATTCTGCTCTTACTTGGAGGCAGAAAGAGCATTTAACTAGTGGAGTGGTGGCAAACCTGAATCCCGTTGTCTTCTTGCGTCTGCCACAATCAGTGGTGAATTAATCACTTAAGGGCCTTATCCCACCATTGCTGGGATTAACCCAACTACAGGGTGATATGTTGTCATCAGCCCACATAATAGGTGAAAACATACAGCTTGCTCATCACCTCTGGGCTCTGGAAGTTTCCTTCATTGCCTCCCCAAGTAGGGCTGCTAAGCACAAGAGCTGCTGATGCCAAATGGCCTTCATTTCTCTCTCCCTCTCTAGGTCAGATTAAGGTCTTATTTCGAAAGGAAGACCTACTAGTGGCCTTGCCACTGACTGTTTGGCAAGTAATTCATCAAGCCTTCCTGGGAAGAAGCAGTGCCAACCTCTTTTGGTTCTCCAGCCAGCAGGTACAATGACTAATGCCACAAAATTCCTTTTCTTGTGTTTTTGATCAGCTACTAACAGAATTGGAATCCACTTTAACAGTATCTGAACTTTCTCGCTGTCACGTCACCAAAGTCTGATTTAAATTATGCCCAAGACCAAGGCATGCCTTGAAGTTTTAGAACCCCACCCATCCTTTGATTACCAATGATAAAATTTAGTGATTTTCCCCAAGCAAGAATCCAGTCCCATCCCAGAGGGGTCAATATCTCGGCTAAGTTATTGAAATATTACCAATCCTTAAAACATTACTTGGCCAAATCAAATGAGAAAACATTGACAGTTTCCATTTTTAAAAATTATAATCTAATCCTCATGCTCATGGTGGTGAAGCGCATTAGTATAGTTCATTTTTCCCTTCTGGAGATACAGCTTTGAATTTAGTCCATAGTGCTGTAATTAAAAGGCTGTTCTTCTGTGGGCTATAACGCAAATGTCTGAGCCCTTGTGGATGTAGGAACACAGAAAAAGTTTGCAATCATATTCAGAAAGGCCTTAAAAATAATTAGTTTGAGAAGTTAAGAAAATATACCATTACTTGTATATTAAACAGGCAACCTTTAATAGTGAGCTCAAGAGACATTGCCAGGCTCTGGATGGTTGTATTTTGCATGTGGCAGTTGCTGTACCTACCCAGTGATGCTCAATGTTAGCACTGGGTTTCAAAATTGGATGAGCTAAAATAGCACATATTTAAATGGCTCATCCACAGAATGTTCCAAGTGCTTTACAACCAGTAAAGTACATTTGAACAACAATCACTGCCATAAAGTAGGGAATTGTGGCAGCTTCTCAGCAGCTGTAACATTGTACTGTACACGTGCATCAGGGTAACAGAACAGAGTGCAGGATACAATCAGCCTGCAAAGCACACAAGACAACACTTTTCACTGTACCTTAGTACACATGACAGTAATAAGTCAAATCTAATTAAGTCAGTTAATTTGCACACAATGTCATTCAAACAAATAAAATTCAAAGACCAAAAAGCTTATATTAGATATCATTCATCTCCTGCTGGAATGTGCCTTTGTAAGGAAGGTCTGGAGACAGTGCATGTGGGGGGGGGGGGGGGGGGGGGGGGGGGGGGAGAGAGCGAGCGAGACACACACACACACACACACACACACACAAACACACACACAGAGAGAGAGACTGTAGTTGTTGTCAAGGTTCATCCCAAGCAGCTCCGTAACACAGAACTCTGTGCTCTATGGTGTATTCCCCAGAATGCACATTGAGACAAACATCGACTGTGCCTGGAGGACCATCAACTCAGTAGAAACACTCTTGAGTCTGCCCGAAACCTGTTGATCTTCCAGTGTTAAAAGGCAACCCCTTCCAGGTGTTGGAGACTAACACATTCAAAAATCCAGTACTATGTGCTGAGGGATGTACCAAAGCCTGGGACAGTTAACACGAAGGCACAGTGGGGAAAGACCACCATCTAAGGTCTTTCTGCCAAAGTATAAGAGGAATCCTTTCCGTTGTTGGACCCTCTCATTGCCACAAAGTACGTAAATACTATCCTACACAAGTAAGAAATACCTTGGTTTTTGCAGCTGCAGGGAATGTCAAATTCCATTGTTTGTTTTTCTTGATACACAAAGACTGTATACAACTACTTTAGTTCCTGTGAATGCAGATAAAAATTTTATGAATAAAATACATTTCTACAATAAAAAAAAAGGGTCATCAAAACTGGACAGGGCACTTGGAGAACATCTTGATCTTCCTCAAGTCATGTTATCAGACTGCTTGCATTCAAAGAGGGTACATGTCACTATTTTAACCTCTCATTTTGAGAAACAGCATCTCCAAATGTTGTAGCACACTCTAACAGATACCATGAAGAGCCAGTCTAGCTTATGTACTCATCTTTTGGGCCCACAATTTGCTTACTGGTAGCCCGAGCCTTGGCTATAAATCAAGTCACCACACATTTCCACTAATTTATGGAACTGTTTGTCAAAAATTAAATGTAGAAAAAAGAATACATTGGAAAGAAAAAAAAACCACAATAGTCAAGAGAGCTCCATTTGCAGAAGAGAACAGTGGCTGAGTTGTTTAAACTGAATACACTAAATCTCACACAAGCTCTACAAATTCAACTCCTCCTTCCTTAGGAATGCTGGATGGACTATAACCTCCATCTCAAGCTTTCTGATTTCGCCCCTGCCATAAGCTGTGCTTAGAATGACTGTCATTCAGACTTCCACTTCATTTCTAAATTTGAACAAGCATATCTGACTGTGTGCTTCCCATACACAACAAATTACAGCTCTGATGTTGCAGCATGAGGAAGACAACTAGGTTGAACCAGAGAACTAAACCTCCAAATACGCTTTTGCTTTGACGTATGTTCTGAATCAAGATACGGATGTTTTTCAGAATGTGTTACTTACAATCACGGAATTTTTACAGCACGTAAACAGAGCCCTTTGGTCGATCATGTCCACACCAGTCATCAAAAAAGAAACCCATCAATTCTGAGATAGTAGGAACTGCAGATGCTGGAGAATCTGAGTTAACAAGGTGTAGAGCTGCATGAACACAGCAGGCCAAGCAGCATCAGGGGAGCAGGAAAGCTGACATTTCGGGCCTAGACCCTTCTTCAGAAAATTTCTGAAGACGGGTCTAGGTCCGAAACGTCAGCTTTCCTGCTCCTCTGATGCTGCTTGGCCTGCTGTGTTCATCCAGCTCTACACCTTGTTATCTCAGATTCTGATCCCATTTTCCAGTATTGGGCCCATAGCCTCATGTTCTGTGGTGTTTCAACTGTTCGTTTGAATAATTCTTAAATGTCTTGAGGCTTCCTGTCTCAACCATCATTTTAGTTAGTATCCGATTTGCCTTAACTAGCTCATCTACTTGTCCTGCTGTCAAGGATGGACATGCACAGTAATTCTATTCCGTTCAGAAATGAACCATACAAGATGTTTTTTAAAGAACGAAAAAGGTTGAAAAGATCAATACACATCACAGAAAGAATTAATATTAAGTATGAAGAAGCAATCAGTCACTTTTATAGCATGTAAAGTCTATTAAAGTCAACCCCTTTGACAAAGATTGGAGCTGCCATAAATACCATGGCCTGTCCAACAACTTGAATCTGTAATCAAACGTTTCAAAATGTGCTTTAAGACTTAATTAGACTTCTATTTCACTGTTTTTGCTCAATGTCCCATTGAAGTTGTTATTTGTTGTTCCACTTTTGTTTAGACTCCATAAGGAGCAATTTATAATATTGTTACAAAACTTGAATTCTAAAACAAGGACTGTGTCATGGAGCAACAAGACTGGTAGAAAGCAGTTTAAATATTATGATGCTGAAATTTTATCATGAAAAATTCTTGAAAATAAAAAAGTGTTTACTCCTCGAATAACATGGAGCTCATCAAATGTAAGCCTGTTTCAGGAGAAAACAGTCCCCAATTATATTTCAGATTCTTTGATTATAATCAAGTCACATAAATAGATTCTTAAATATTCCTAGGCCTATTTTTATAAACAAACGGCTTTGAGTAGTTTCTTGTAGAAGTTTTCAATTTTTAAAAAGGTCTTTCAAGAAGTAGTATTGCAATAAATATCCTAATTTAGCTGCAAAAGTTTTAACTTTGATGATTTTGTCCAAAGTGCTTGTAGCTAACCATCCTATCAGCTGCACTCCAAAGTGGAAATGTCCCATGGTGTGGGAACCGATGATATTACAGACCAACAAAACATGTGTCTAAGAATGGATTATGAAATAAATATGAGGAGCTGGCTCCCGCATTTCCACTAACAGCGCAACAGGGTGCCTGCGTTCCAAAGTGAAGTTCAACACCCAGCATCAACTTTAAAAATAAAAGGCAGGGTACAGAACAGCAAGACTGCTTTTACTAGTTAGATGGGAAACAACTGCATTACAGAAAAATGTTTACAAATGTCACATCACCTGATCATAAACAATAATGTATGTTACAGAATTAAAAGTAAATTTCGTCACAATCATAAAACATTATTTCTGATGTTGGATGGTGAAGAGTTGGGCAGGGTTTTGAAGGAGAAGAAGGAAAATAGGATTTTTTTGGCGTGCAATTTGTAAATGTGATGCTACTTGCATCTTGTGTGTCTGAAAACTATGAAAAAAGATTTTCTACACACTTCCCTGCTTTAAATAAGAATGCTATTAATGCATTATAGGCATCTGAACTTAAAGCTTGGCAAGGAGTTAGTACTGCCAAATCTAAGCACATGTTAAAAGTAAAAGTCTTGTTTGAGATCCCATCAGGAACCTATTTACTAAGCAAAACTTGATTCCATCACATTTTGTGTAATTACCCCTGGCAAAAATGGGCCAGGACTATTTAGCACAGCAAGGCAATTGTGCCAGGGAACATTTAATTTTTGCTTTGAACTATTTAATGTAACAAATGTAAAACAAAAGAACTAGGGCAGGTATGTCAGGTCATGAACTACTGAGTAAAATTTAAAAGTACCCACCAGATGCGCTTTTAAATAAGAAATGTCATGATTTGAAGAAACTGATGAAAGAGATATTGACACGGTTTAAAAATAACTAACGTAATTTTTTTTTATTAAATTTGTTACTGCTGATCATACCGAACAATGAAAAAGAAATGTGAAAAAAAGGTCAGGGGAGAGTGAGAAAAGGATGGAAAGATCAAAAATAGACACCAAGAGAAGCTAGCCAACTATGCTTTAAAAATGTTTGAAATACGCTAGTAAAAGACCCATTTCTTATATTAAGTGCAGGAGAGATAAAGACACACACATGACAATCTGCTTTGCCATTTTTAAAGTTTATTACTCTACATTACATTTACGACAACTAAAATAAAGTCTGTCCTATAGATTTTGAACCTAACTGTTAAATGTTTGGTGGTGAATCATATTAAAAAAACTGAATGTCTTTACTTTAAGATAGGAACAAAATAGATGGTGGCTATTAATTTTCTGAGCATATATGGAACATTAACACTAAAGGGAATAGAAGGAGCTGCAAGACTGAGCAATCCAATAAATTTTATCCATAACTCAAGGTATCTTGGCACTTTCAACTTTCTGACTAGTCTGGATCCAGATTAACATGAACTTTGTCCTCATTAATCATAAAACACAGAAACGTAGAGGTTAGGAGCAGCACGAGGCCATTCGACCCCTCGAGCCTGCTCTGCCAATTAATATGATAATAGTTGATCATTGAGCCCAAAATCCTAATCTCACCCTTCCCCCATATCCCTTTAGCCGCAAGAGCTATATCCAACTTTTTCCTCATCTCAATCCTAAAATGTTTACCCCTTATCCTTAAACTACGACCACTGATTTTGCACTGTCCCCATGGGGAACATCCTTCCTACATCTAACCTCTCTAGTACTGATATTCCAGTGAATACAATCCTAACTGACTCAATCTCCCCATATATATCAGTCTGGTTATCCCAGGAATCAAATTCGTAAACTTTCGCTACACTCTCTCTATCGTCAGAATATCCTTCCTCAGACAAGGAGACCAAAACTGCACACAATATATTCTAGGTGCAGTCTCATCAATGCCCTGCATAGTTGTAATAAGATATCCTTGTTCCTGGACTTGAATCCTCTTGCTATGAAGGCCAACAGATGATATAACAAAATTATGTTGTTCTTTCAAGTGTTTTAAATTGTGTATAGTGAAAGTTAATTCTGCTTCCTTTACTTGACCTCGTGTCTCCTTCCAGGAATTGGTTTCAATTCTGGTGATTTGGCATATTCTTACCATGTTAAAGATGCTACATAATCAGCGTTCCCTCTAATTATTTTGTCAGGCAGCAGCCTCTAAGAACGGAAGAACCAGCTTGTCAACCACTGGGCACAGAACCTCCCAGCGGCCGTGCAGCTAAGAAAGAGCAGGGTATACAAGTCCAAGCTGTTATTTGTCATCACAATTGGCATGTAAATACTGCCCTGAACAGACTACCCAGTAGTGGTTTGAAATGGTCCTATGCATCTGTGGTTGGCAATGACTTCACCTTTAACATGCAAGATAGAGCATTTTCTCAGACAACCTGCACGTCAGGAAGCATGTGTTGTAAATAACTGCTCACATATGTAATATTAAAATGCACTCTCATATCTGATCCATGAGGTGGATGGATATGCTGCTGAGGTACCATCTAAAAGCAGGCTAAGTGCAGCCCTAGCCTCACTTTTGAGGTTTGCAAACTATAGCATACTTCATTCGTTGAGGAATCGCGACTATTTACTGCTTCAGGCCAACCTTGTACATATGCAGCTGTATAAAATGTGCCTCTGGCCAAAACATACTTCATTTGGCAATTTGCAGCAAAAACAAGGTATGAGCGACCACTGCTCTTTCTTCTTCAGCCACTGTCCCCACCCAACACCTCCCACCTCAACACCACCCCACCCCCAACATATTGATTACACCATGGTGCAGTCCTACTGCTATGTTAATGAACACATGATATTTCCCAAGCCTGTATAGATTGGTCAAAATCCTCCTCTCATTTATTTCTCTTGGCAGGTTTTTTTTTAAAAAACAAAAAAGGTGGGTCAATAAATTTGTTTCTGACATTAAGAAATACACACACGTATCAAAAAAGCTGGCTAGAGAAGCTTGAAAACAAGCTGCAATACTACCACAGCATTCCTTGCACATCTATACAGATCCTCCAATGTTGCTGGTACTTTACAATCCCAGCTAAACCGTCAAACTTGCCGATTGCTGTTTTACAGAGTTTCCAACCTCATGAACAAGGGCGCATTTCTTACTTATAAGTATTTCTTACTTATAAAACTTTCTAACTGTGCACCAGCTCAGTGGGATTTCTATTTCTTGCTTGGCCCAAAATATTTTCTAAAGGTGGCATTAAAAATGGGAAAATTAATCCATACATACTCTAGGCACATTAGCTGGTAGTTTGTACTTATGACATTGGTGAACTAAGTAGTGAGATTGGAGGCAGGAATGATGGCTCTATTTCCTCCCTATAACCAAATCAACAGACTTAATCTAATGCGCACAACAGGGGCTTCCTGAAACAGTACACCACTAATTCTAATGTTAGGCTCTACATTGAGCATAAAGATACAAGTCTGCTTACCATTCACAGCAATTCCAAATGATATTTGGCAAACATTATTTGAGTTAATAGTTTATCATTAGCATTTTCAAATTTTGCAATGTGTCCAAAAAAATGTATACTTTGAATAAAAGATATTATGACTTGCGTAATGCTTAATCATGTTTCCATGTATGTAAAGGCAGCAAAATTTGCATTCACTCTCCAATGGTAGGGTTGAACAGTAATCATTTAAGAATCCTACTTGAAATGTTACTGCACAGAAAACATAAAAAATGAATGCAAACTGAAACACAAGCAAGCATTTAGAAAGTGACCTTTTGAAATCTTCTGAGTGTGGAAATGGTCAAATAAGGACATACGTTATATTGTGCTTATGCTTTGTTTAGTACAAAAAAGGGCTTTGAAAGGGAAAGATGTGGGTAGTGGTGGTTAAGGGTTGAAAATTTGAAAATGGTATAAAATCAAGAGCTAAGCTACACAGTAAGCAGAGGTGGTTATCTTTTTTCTTTACTGACTGAGTGAAAACCCCTATATTTGGCTGCAGTATCACTTAGGTTCAGAGCAGGAGGGAATTAGAGCTCCTCAGAATTCAAATGTCCTCCCCTGTGGGGAGTCTTGGTAGTGCAGGGTATTTAATCAGGCAGAAAAAAGGCAGGTGGTAACCCTGCTGCTTTCCTGACTCCACTGTTATTGATTCAGCAGTGGACAGGCCTCTGGACAGTCCTCCTTCCTTTATTGCTATCCGAGTTCCATACGTGGGCAACTAGTGCCAACTTAAACCTTCAGCAGTGGACCTTGGGCTTACCACGGAGGAACCACAAGAAGAATCCAGTACCAGGATGTTTAAGGGCTCCCTACTCAAATGCACTCAGTGCCTCATCCAGTGACCTAACAGCTGGTAGAGGGGCCTGCAGGGAGCAACCCAACTGCCTTTACATTGTGATACCCAAGCCACCATCACTCTTCTTTGGTTTAAAATCCAGCAATGAGCCTATGTGTTGGGTAGATGTTGCACTCAACAGCCATCATCTCTTCGGTGACACTGGATTCAATAGAGCAGACAGCCAATCCAAGGCGTGGGGTTAGTGAGCATGGGATAGACCTGCCACTGTCCAGCGATGATCATATTCAGGTTCAACGGACAGAATGGCCTACTCCTGTTCCTATAAAAAGGATGTGTGAGGTAATGCAAGGTGGGGCAGGAATGAGCAGATAAGCAGACTGTATGAGGAGCCATAGCAGTTGCATACAAGGGCACAGACTGGGCGTGGGGAATAAGAGCATGGATACATTTTCTATTTTGATTTTTATTTTTACATTTAAAAGTGGAGCTTGCAAGTTAGTTTTCATTCTGGCCTACCTCTGGAACTAGCATTTTTTTTAAAAAACTCTTCCTGGATCACCCTGAGCAACTCCCAATCCAGTGCAATCCCAGCCCCAGAAATGAAATTTGGGCCCACGATCTACAATGAAGTTAGACACAATACACACAAATTCTCTGTTGGTGTGTTTTCCATTGTTAATTCACCAGACTCACTAGCTAGAGGACCAAGACAAAATTTAATTACTTGTAAAATCTCTTACCAATGACTTTTATCTTACCAACCAGCTTTCTCTTATAATCTACTTCCTCCTTTTCGTTTAGTAATTCTTTGTCAGTTCATAAAACTTTTTATTTTGCTTCTTTCTATTTTAAATTATTCTTAACTCCCATATTTAAAGGTGGACAATGCATTTTTTTTTCCATTCATAGTATGTGGGTGTCATTGGATAGGCCAGCATTTATTACCCATCCCTAATTGGTGATGAATTACTTTGTTGAACTGTTACAGTCCTTGGGGTGGAGGGATGCCCATACTGCTGTTAGGAAGAGCATTCTAGGATATTGACCAGGAGAGTGAAGGAACAGTGAGGAGTTCTTCATTAGGATAGTGTGTGACTGGAGGGAAACTTGAGGGTGTTGTTCCCATAAATCTGCTACAATTGTCCTTTCAGGTGATGGAGATTGACAGTTTTGATGAAGCTTTGTCCTGGAAGGAGTCAAGCTTCTTGAGTGTTGTCAGAGCTGCATTCATCCAGTCAGGTGGACTGTATTCCCGTACAATGACTGACCACCATCTACAAAAGGGAAACAGTAATTTGCTGCAGAATTCCTGACCTTCTCACAAGTCTTTCTTTCTCACAGGCATAAGGCTTTATTGAGTTATTAAATGTCCCCATTAAAAGCAACCACTGCAATGCCAGATATTATCTTTTAACTTTGTATCCGAGTTCACTTTAGCTAGCCTTGCCCTCAAATCTCTATAATTATCTTTATCTGAGTTTAAAGTAAAGTGCAAGTCTTTGACTCTCACTGTTCCCCATGAACTGAAAGTGAAATTCATTCATGTTATGATCACTGTCACCGTAGAGACTCCTTTACCATGAAGTTGATGCTTGATTTGGTCTCTTTTCTCATTACCAGTTCTAGAATTTCCTGCCCACTGTTTGCTTCTAGAATGTACTAAGAAATTGTCCTGAACATCTTTTCTGAACTAATTTTCCAGGCACGTTTGTTTGTCTGGTTCACCCAATCCTCATGTAGACAAACACTGCACATGGTTATCATGTTATCTTTCTTACACAGCCTATTTAGGTCTTCTTGTATATTCTGTTTTTTAGTCTAACTACTGTCAGGGGTTCTTTAAAACTTTTTAACCTTCCTTATATCCTATCTCTACCCAAACCAGTTCCAAATCTTGCTCTTTTGAGCTAAGGTCATCTCTCACTACTCCATTTTTGTTGTCCTTAAATAACAAAACTACACAGTCACCTTCTCTGCGAGCCTTATGTCAGCGGGGAATTATTGGAAAAGATTCTTAGGAAGAGGATTTACTCACATTGGAAAATGTGGACTAATCAGGGTGATAGGCAGCATGGCTATGGAAGCTCAAACTTGACTGAGTTTTTTGAGGAAATGACAAAGATGATTGATCAGGGCAGGGCAGTAGATGTTGTCTATATGGACTTTAGCAAGGTCTTTGAAAAGGACCCTCATGGCAGGCTGATACAAAAGTTGAAGCTGGTTCGATGGACACAGAACTGGCGTAGTCATAGAAGACAGCGAGTGGCAATGGAGTTTTTCTGATTGGAGATCTGTTACCAGTGGTTTTCGACAGGGATCAGTGCTGGGACCCCTGTCATTTGTAATATTAAGTGTAAGTGATTTGGAGAAGAATGTAGGAGGCCTGATTAGCAAGTTTACAGTTGACACAAAGGTTGGGGGAGCTGTGGATTATAAGGAGAATTGCCAGAGGATATAGATAGGCTGGAAACTTGGCCAGAGAAATGGCAGATAGAGTTTAATGTGGACAAATGTGTGGTGACGTTTTGGAAGGTCTAATGCAGGAGGGAAGTGTATAGTAAATGGCAGGACGTACAGAGGGATCTAGATGTACAGATCCACAGTTTCCTGAAAGTGGCAACACAAGTGGATTAAGTGGTTAAGAAGGCAGGTGGCGTGTTTGCCTTTAACAGTGGGTGCATAAAGTAAAAAGAATTGGCAAGTCATGTTGCAGCTGAACAGAACTCTAGTTAGGGCACATGTGGAATATTATGTTCAGTTCTGGTCACCCAACTACCAGAACAATATGGAGGCTTTGGAGAGAGTAAAGAAATGGCTTACCAGAATGTCGCTTGGTTTGGAGGATATTAGCCATGAGGAGAGATTAGACAAACTTGGTTTGTTTTCACTTAAAATCAAAGGATGAGGGATGATCTGATGAAAGTTTGAAAAAGTTATGAGAGGCATGGATAGAATAGATAGTCAGAGTCTTTTTATCCCCAGGGTAGAAATGTCAAATATTAGGGGACAAAGGTTTGAGGTAAAAAAGGGAGAAAATTTAACGAAGATGCGAGAGGCAGGTTTCTTTTTTCTACAGAGACGGTGATAAGTACCTGGAATGCACTGCCAAAGGAGGTGGATACAATAGCAATGTTTAAAGGGCATCACGACAGATATATGAATAGGCAGGGAATAAAGGGATGCAGATTCTGGAAAGGCAAAAGGATTTAGTTTAGGAGATAGTAGGAACTGCAGATGCTGGAGAATATGAGATAACAAGGTGTAGAGCTGGATGAACACAGCAGGCCAAGCAGCAACAGAGGAGCAGAAAGGCTGATGTTTCGGGCCTAGACCCTTCATCAGAAATGGGGGAGGGGAAGTGGATTCTGAAATAAATAGGGAGAGAGGGGGAGGCGAATAGAAGATGGATAGAGGAGAAGATAGGTGGAGAGGAGACAGACCGGTCAAAGAGATGGGGATGGAGCCAGTAAAGGTGAGTGCAGGTGGGGAGGTAGGGAGGAGATAGGTCAGTCCAGGGGGGACAGACAGGTCAAGCGGGCGGGAGGAGGTTAGTAGGTAGGAGATGGGGGTGGGGCTTGAGGTGGGAGGAAGGACAGGTTAGGGAGGCGGGGACGAGCTGGGCTGGTTTTGGGATGCGGTAGGGGGAGGGGAGATTTTGAAGCTTGTGAAGTCCACATTGATACCATTGGGCTGCAGGGTTCCCAAGCGGAATATGAGTTACTGTTCCTGCAACCTTTGGGTAGCATCGTTGTGGCACTGCAGGAGGCCAAGGATGGACATGTCGTCTGTGGAATGGGAGGGGGAGTTGAAATGGCTCGCGACTGGGAGGTGCAGTTGTTTAGTGCGAACCGAGCATAGGTGTTTTGAAAGCGGTCCCCAAGCCTCTGCTTGGTTTCCCCGATGTAGAGGAGGCCACACCGGGTACAGCGGATGCAGTATACCACATTAGCAGATGTGCAGGTGAACATCTGCTTGATGTGGAAAGTCTTCTTGGGGCCTGCGATGGGGATGAGGGGGGAGGTGTAGCACTTCCTGTGGTTGCAGGGTAAAGTGCTGGGTGTGGTGGGGCCAGAGGGGAGTGTGGAGCGGACAAGGGAGTCACGGAGAGAGTGGTCCCTCCGGAAGGCAGATAAGGGTGGGGAGGGAAAAAGGTCTTTGGTGGTGGGGTCGGATTGCAGATGGCGGAAGTGTCAGAGGATGATGCGTTGGATCCGGAGGTTGGTGGGGTGGTACATGAGGACGAGGGGGATTCTGTTTTGGTTGTTATTGCAGGGAGGGGGTGTGAGGGATGAGTTGCGGGAGACACGGTCAAGGGCGTAGGGCAGTTTTTCCGCCGCCTCCGCCTCCACGCTTACTTCTTCAACCATGAGCCTAACCCTCCCTCTACTGACCCCTTCTCCCGCCTCCAACACACTCCCTCCTCCTGGACACCACCCCAAGGCCTCCTACCCTCCCTCGACCTCTTCATTTCCAACTGCCATTTCCAAATCGCCTCAACCTCTCCATCCCTCTCACCCACTCCAACCTCTCCCCTGCAGAATGTGCAGCCCTCCGCTCCAATGCCAACCTCACCATAAAACCGGCGGACAAGGGAGGCGCAGTTGTAGTATGGCGCACAGACCTCTACATCGCTGAGGCCAGGGCCAACTCTCTGACACCACCTCCTACCACGCCCTTGATCATGACCCCACCCCCGACCACCAAACCATCATCTCCCAAACCATCCACAACCTCATCACTTCAGGTGACCTCCCACCCACAGCCTCCAACCTCATCGTTCCCAAACCCCACACCGCCCACTTCTATCTCCTTCCCATCCCCACAAACCTGACTGCCCTGGTCGACCCATTGTCTCCGCCTGCTCCTGCCCCACTGAACTGATCTCCACCTATCTGGACTCCATTTTCTCCCCCTTGGTCCAGGAACTCCCTACCTACATCCGTGACACCACCCACTCCCTCCACCTCCTCCAGAACTTCCACTTCCCCGGTCCTCAACACCTCATCTTTACCATGGATGTCCAGTCCTTATACACCTGCATTCCCCATGCAGATGGCCTAAAGGCCCTCCGCTTCTTCCCGTCCCGCAGGCCCGACTGGTCCCCCTCCACTGACACCCTCATCTGCTTAGCTGAACTCGTCCTCACCCTCAACAACTTCTCTTTCAATTCTTCCTACTTCCTACAGACAAAAGGGGGTGGCCATGGGTACCCGCATGGGCCCAAGCTATGCCTGCCTCTTTGTAGGTTACATGGAACAATCCCTCTTCCGTAGCTACATTGGCCCCAAACCCCACCTCTTCCTCCGTTACATTGATGACTGTATGCGCGCCGCCTTGTGCTCCCACGAGGAGCTCGAACAGTTCATCCACTTCACCAACACCTTCCACCCCAACCTTAAGTTCACCTGGACCATCTCTAATACCTCTCTCTCCTTCCTGAACCTCTCTGTCTCCATCTCCGGCAACCACCTAGAAACCGATATCCATTTCAAGCCCACCGACTCCCACAGCTACCTAGAATACACCTCCTCCCACCCACCTTCCTGCAAAAAATTCCATCCCCTATTCCCAACTCCTTTGCCTCCGCCGCATCTGCTCCCAGGATGAGGCATTCCACTCCTGTACATCTCAGATGTCCTCGTTTTTCAAGGACTGCAACCTCCACCTCCCCCACCGCCACCGGTGGTCGAGAATGCCCTCGACCGTGTCTCCCGCATTTCCCGCAACTCATCCCTCACACCCCCTCCCCGCAATAACAACCAAAACAGAATCCCCCTCTTCCTCACGTACCACCCCACCAACCTCCGGATCCAACGCATCATCCTCCGACACTTCCGCCATCTGCAATCCGACCCCACCACCAAAGACATTTTTCCCTCCCCACCCTTATCTGCCTTCCGGAGGGACCACTCTCTCCATGACTCCCTTGTCCGCTCCACACTCCCCTCCAGCCCCACCACACCCAGCACTTTTCCCTGCAACCGCAGGACGTGCTACACCTGCCCATACACCTCCCCCCTCATCCCCATCACAGGCCCCAAGAAGACTTTCCACATCAAGCAGATGTTCACCTGCACATCTGCTAATGTGGTATACTGTATCCGCTGTTCCCGTTGTGGCCTCCTCTACATCGGGGAAACCAAGCAGAGGCTTGGGGACCACTTTGCAGAATACCTATGCTCGGTTCGCACTAAACAACTGCACCTCCCAGTCGCGAGCCATTTCAACTCCCCCTCCCATTCCTCAGACAACATGTCCATCCTTGGCCTCCTGCAGTGCCACAACAATGCTACCCAAAGGTTGCAGGAACAGTAACTCATATTCCGCTTGGGAACCCTGCAGCCCAATGGTATCAATGTGGACTTCACAAGCTTCAAAATCTCCCCTCCCCCTACCGCATCCCAAAACCAGCCCAGCTCATCGCTGCCTCCCTAACCTGTCCTTCCTCCCACCTATCCCCTCCTCCCACCTCAAGCCCCACACCCATCTCCTACCTACTAACCTCATCCCGCCCCCTTGACCTGTCCATACTCCCTGGACTGACCTATCTCCTCTCTACCTCCCCACCTACACTCACCTTTACTGGCTCCATCCCTGCCTCTTTGACCGGTCTGTCTCCTCTCCACCTATCTTCTCCTCTATCCGCCTCCCCCTCTCCCTATTTATTTCAGAACCCCCTTCCCCTCCCCCATTTCTGAAGAAGGGTCTAGGCCCGAAACGTCAGCCTTCCTGCTCCTCTGATGCTGCTTGGCCTGCTGTGTTCATCCAGCTCTACACCTTGTTATCTAGGATTTAGTTTAGAATGTCTTGGTGGGCCAGAGGACCTGTTCCTGTACTGTACAGTTCTGTTCTTTGTAATTCCATGGGGACTGTGACATGTCATAAATATAGAATCTGCAGTTTCAAATAGAAGTTGCTTTCAAAAGGAAAACAGCATTTACTTAGAAAACAAGGTGTACAGCTGGATGAACACAGCAGGCCAAGCAGCAGAGGAGCAGGAAAGCTGACGTTTCGGGTCTAGACCCTTCTTCAGAAAAAATAGCATTTACTCAATTGTTTTCCTAGTCACGTTACAATAAAGTTTTAAAAATGTGAAATCTTACTGTGTTTTCTTTTCAGTTATCAACTGGAAGTTTTTTAAAAGAAGTTTAAACCTACAGAATCTCTGAGAGATTCTAACAATCTTGATTATTTTCGGTGTCTCCTTCCCTTCTCAATTTCCTCCTATTTTTGATGTTTCTTTCCTTCTACTTTGAAACAAAATACAAAACTGCGTGTTCAAAAGTCGCTGTTATTTCTTTGTTACCCATTATTAATTCCCAATCTCATCTTCTCGGGGACTAAAGCTCAGTTCAACTGCTCTCTATGTTTTTATATACTTTCAGAAGCTTTTGTCTATTTTATATTTCATGCTAGCTTTCTACATTCTCTAATTTCTCCTTTTGACAACATCTTTATCTTCCTTAGTTACCAATGAATGGTACATCATCTGCAGTCTTTTTTTCCCCTCCTCAAAATGAAATGTATCTCCTTAAATGACCGTCATTGTTTCTCTGCCATCTTACCTCTCCCCTTTAACCTATTTCTCAGGCTATTTTTTCCAACTGTCTTCATACCTTTGTAATTACTTTTAATTAAACTGGAGATGCGATTCTTAAACCCACATTTCTCACTCTCAAACTGAATGCTAAATTCTGTTATGTTATAATCACTCTTGCCTAGAGCTTGCTTTGAGGTCTTCCAGCTACAGGAAAGATATTGTGAAACTTGAAAGGGTTCAGAAAAGATTTACAAGGATATTGCCAGGGTTGGAGGGTTTGAGCTTATAGGGAGAGACTGAACAAGCTGGGCTATTTTCCCTGGAGCATCCGAGGGTGAGGGATGATCTTATAGAAGGTTATAAGATCATGAGGGGCATGGATAGGGTGAACAGCCAAGGTCTTTTCCCCAGGGTAGAGAAGTTCAAAACTAGAGACCATACGTTTGACAGGGACAAGATTTAAAAAGGGACTGATGGGAACTTTTTCATGCAGAGGATGGTGCACATATGGAATGTGCTGCCAGAGGAAGTGGTGGAGGCTGGTAAAATTACAACATTTAACAAGCATCTGGATGGGCACATGAATAGGAAGGATTTAGAGGGATATGGGCCAAATACTGGCAAATGGGACTGGATTAATTTAGGATATCTGTTTGGCATGGATGAGTTGAACCGAAGGGTCTGTGTGCATGCTGAGCAGCTCTATAATTCCACGACTCTAAGAAACCTTTAATTAGTTGGTGTCATTATATATTAACTTCTGTTAGCTGACTACGAACTTGTCACCAGTGGCTTCCTTCCTGTACTATTGTGCATCTCCACCCAAACTTATTCTACAATCAATAATTGGAAGGAATCTAGCTGAATTTTTCCCTTTCTACTGCTTGACAATTTTTTTTTTAGATAATTTCATCACAAAAATGACATTTAAGCCCTAAGCAGCTACAATAATTTTCAAAGCAGTCTCGAATAATATGTATGCACAAGGTAATTCCCCCCATAACAGAAGAGGATTAATAAAATGAAAAACAGCAATACTACAAACACTTGCTATCATTTCTAGTGTATGCTGGAAGACTACGCAAGATCAAGCAATAGAATAGTTTAGTCAAGAACGACCAACCATTTCTCTGGAATTGCACTGACATATGGAAGTCCTTGGAATTCCCAACCACAGACAGGTGTGGGGGCAGAGATCTTGTATATATTTAAGGCTGAGATAGATTCTTAATTAGGATGGGAATCAAAGATAATGGGGAAAAAGCTGGAAAGTGAATGCAAGAAATGTCAGATCAACCATAATCTTACTGAATGGAGGAACAGGTTCGAAAGGTCAAACAGCCTATTCCTATTCCGATTTCTTATAGTTATATTGATTTAGACTAAAACATTACTGATGTTGAGGAGAAAGTGAGCATTCAAAATGTTTGAAAGGACTACAGGGGCAGGGTGAATTCTTACACAATTTAAATGCTCAATAACATGTACTTCTGTTAAACTTTGAACATAGACAAACGTCTCAAAATCATGATTACAGCTCAGAGATCTTCAGTTGACAGCTTGAACATCTGGGTTTAGCTTTTACATAGGGAAAGCCAAAGCCAATAATGTAGAAAATCTTAAAGTTAAAGAACATAAATGAATTCGTAATTATGATACACAGAGAATGATGCGGGGCAAAAATTTCCACAATTTTTGAGATCTGGGAAAAGAATTACATGTTTTGAGATTGAAAGAGCACGTGCAAAAGAAAAGAGGGTTAAGAGAGACACAAAAGGGGGTGAGGAAAAGAGAGACACAGAAAGGCGGGGGGTGCGGAAGGACAGCGAGAGAGCGCAAGAGAGAGTGAGTGTGTAGGATATAACAGCATACGTGAATTACAACCAAGTCCACAGGTTATCACATTCTTCAGTGACTGCCTCCAGCTCAGACTCACCCCACCTGGATTCCAACTGAAGTTTCATCCCTCATATCTCCGTGATATTCAACGTTCCATGGACAGCTGCTCTTGCCGCATCCAGAGATCCACATTCAGTGCCATGCAGCGTCACATGCACACTCTCGACCTTTCTCTCCAAAAGCACTGCAACACACTGGCTCAGGGTTGTACCACTCCACTGTTCTACTTCATCCTTCGGCTCATTCATCGTATGAACAAGAAAATTTTTCTTTCCCTTTCAGGCATCAAGGCCCACAAGATGCAACAACTCAAAGATACGCATGGCCCTCTGGAACCTTCCTCTCCTTCCCTTCCCTCTGACTCCATCCCCTTCCCCCAACTCCAGCTCCTGTCGGGTATTCACCATCCCTCCTAACCTTCTGCTCTCCGATGCTGAGTACAGAATGTTCAGCAAAGGTCTCAGCTTTACTCCTCTGTGTCCCCATCTTAACGAATTTCGGGCACAACATGACGTTGAACTCTTCTTCCACCATCTTCGCCTCCGTGCTCATTTCTTTGGACAAGAGTCCTCTCCCCATCCCACAGACCCCTTCACCCAGTTCCAACATTCTCCCTTCACCTGGACCCCTCCCTCTGGCCTTTTACCTGCACTCAACCTGTTCATTGAGAACTGTCGATGTGATATTGGTCGCCTCAATTTGTCTGTACCCCCCTTCACCCAATCCAACCTATCTCCCTCTGAACTGACTGCACTCTGTGCTGAGATCCAACCCTGATTTTGGTATTAAGCCTGCCGATAAGGGTGGTGCTGTTGTGATCTGGCCTACTGACCTCTACATGGCAGAGGCTGAGTGTCAGCTCTCAGATACCTCCTCCGGTCTTCCTCTGGACCATGGCCCCACCACGGCACATCAGGGCATTGTATCAACTATGGTAACTGACCTCATTTCATCTGGTGACCTTCCCCCCACTCCCACCACCCCCACCACTGCTTCCAAGCTGATAGTCCCCCAGCCCCACACAGTTCACTTCTACCTCCTTCCAAAAATCCACAAACAGGACCGTTCAGGCAGACCCATTGTTTCAGCCTGCTCCAGCCCCACAGAACTCATCTTTTCCTACCTTCTCTCCCCTTGTCCAGTCCCTACCCACGTACATCCGTGATTCCTCTGACACTTTACGCGGGGTTTCAAAACTTGCAGTTTGCAGATTCCAGCTGCCTCCTCTTTACCATGCACTTACAATCCCTTTACATGTCCATTCCCCATCAGGAGGGTCTTAGGGCTCTCCGCTCCTTCCTGGAGCAAAGGCCTGAACTGTTCCTACCCACCACCCTCCTCTGCTTGGCCGAGCTCGTCCTCACCCTCAACAACTTCTCTTAACTCCTCTCATTTTCTTCAGGTAAGAGGGGTGGCCAAGGGTACCTGCATGGGTCCCTGTTGTACCTGTCTCTGTGGGGTACATGGAACATTCCTTCTTCCAGTCCTATTCCGGCCCCCACCCACAACTCTTTCTCTGATACCTCGATGATATCATCAGTGCTGCTTCCCTCTCTCGTCTGGAATTGGAAAAGTTCATCGATTTTGCTTCCAATTTCGACCTTGCCTTCACTTTCAACTGGTCCGTCTCTGACTCTTTCCTTCCCTTCCCCGACATCTCTGTTTCCATTTCTGGGGATAGACTGGCCATTAATATCC
>NC_063340.1:52988834-53044327 GCF_021869965.1 Rhincodon typus
CCTCTGATGCTGCTTGGCCTGCTGTGTTCATCCAGCTCTACACATTGTTATCTGAAAAAATTATAGTGCATGTTTTTGTTCAACAAAGCGCTGTTGGTAATGGTGACCAGAGAGATCAAAGACTAGAAAAATAGCTGAGTGGTGCTCAAACATGGACAGTAATCCATATGTTAATACAATGAAGTTGTGGGCCAGGTAAGGCTCCTGTTTTTGTAAAGATGCTCAATTTGCATCCGGATGCAAGAGGCCAGTGTCTACGATTAAAACTGGCTCACTGATCCATACTGTAACCTATTGATTTAGTTTGTTAAAGGAAGAGAAACTGCTAAACACCAGAAGCCATGTTATTGATGTTAACCATCTGAAACTAAATTATAACATTTTGTTTGAATTGGAGGAGAAGTGCTTTGCAAATGTTTAGTGTACTGGTCAAGTCATGCATGACAGTGATCTCAGAATTCCATAAGCCTTTATTTAAGAAATCAAAGAAATTCTGGCCTGTGCCAGCAACCAAAATGTATTCTATCTTGTCTTTTTATTTCCAGAATATTCCAAGTTTGGAGAATACAGAAATACATGTTCCAAATGATCTCAGCCATGTCTGCTGATCCAGAAGTATTAAAATGTACAGAACCAATGCGTTAGGATATGCAAGGCAGCTGGAAAATGCCAGGTCAGTCTGGAAATTAGAAAGGGATTTCAAGAAAAAGTGAAGTACTTTTAAAATGAGGTTTGAGCAGGGACGTAGGATTGCTGTCAAAAGGAATATAAAAGGAAAACAAAAGTGAATATTTCATGCAGCTTTGAAAGCAATGCAACAGCAACCTTTTTCTCACCCCCAAAACAAGAAATTTGGATGAATACATATAAAAATGAAGAAATAATTATGGTATCTAAAATAACACGACGGCCATCTTTGCACTGGACAGTATATGCAGTCAGAAGCACAGCTCAGAGTTGAAGGAGATGCTGACATTGCTAACGGACTGGTTTAGGCTGAGATAATAATTCAGGAGGAGGGTGATGTGGTGGCAAGGGTAGAGAGCTTGTAGCTGTAACTGAAGACAATTCTTTGATCCTCCTAATGTTTAACTGGAAGAAACAGGAGTCCATCCCTGACTAGGTAGTGGTATGACAATGTCGTTTGCGCAGCGGAATGGTCAAGAGAGGTAGTACAGAAGTGCAACTAGATTTTATCAACATGTAGCTCATTTGATGTCTGTGAATGATAATGCTAAGGAGCAACATATGGACTAAAAAAAAAAGAAGAGAAGCTTGATGATAGACTCTGAGGGGACTTAGAAGGCAAATGGCACAGGTGATAGGAAAAAAGCCATTGCTGAAGATTCTCTGTAATAACTGGATAGATAATGATAAAATTATATCACAGCAATCCCACGAAGCAGGACAATGGAGAAAAGATATTGGGAGGGTGACAGTATCAAAGGCTGCACAAGTGTTAAGGTGTGATAACGAATCCAGTCACAACCATAGAGAATATGAACACAGCAGGCCAAGATGCTGCTTGGCCCGCTGTGTTCATCCAGCTCTACACCTTGTTATCTCAGACTGTCCAGCATCTGCAGTTCCTACTATCTCTCCAGAACCATAGAGAACTTCATTTGTGATTTTGGATCAGCTGCTTCAGTGCCACGACAGGGATAGCCACCTGGTGAGATTCAAATTTAAGAGTTGCTGGGAAGATGGATTTAGAAAGTAATGCCACATTCTTGAGTTCTGAAGAGCAAAAGAAGGTTGTATTTAAAAAGCGCTATAGACAGCAATGTAGATCAATGCTTTTGTTTAATTCGGTTGGGGCGCTTTATGATTTCTCCAGATGGAATAGAAGAAGAGATTGAGAGAATAGTCGAAGTAAGTGAGAAAAGGAATAGGCAACTTAGGGATGTGGGGGAAAGAGAGAGGGAGAGAGAGAAAGGTGCAAGTAGCAGACAAAATATTGATGCTAATCCATATACATGAAAGAAAGCCTGGAAAGAGATTACTAACTGGGTTAGTGTTAGGCTCACTAATACAGAAGAAGCAAAGAAAAAAGGTAGGAATTTCCAGCTTTCGTATTAAGAGCATTGTGCGGCACACTGCAAGAGATTAAAGTGCTAACAACAAAGTAACTACTTTAATAGTCAGTTTCCAAAACCAAACAATTTAAAGACCCCAACAGACAAAACTCAACCAATGAAACACAGCAAGATTGGGAGATTCTTTTAAAATGTTAGAAGTATTATCAATGTGTGGTATTTCACTTTCAGTGATACAGATTTAAGACCTGGATTCCATAAGAATGCTTGAAAACCTCTGTTTTGTTGGTTTATATCTTCTTGACTTCTTCACCCAAAAAATGTTTTCGGATATTTTTTATTTTCTTTGAATTTCAAGAGTAGAAATCAGACCAGCAACAATCCTCATGTATTAAATTTCAACCTCACGGACTCTCTGACTGTCACAACACTTAAGGGAATGTCAATTACTTGTTTTATGTTCCAAGAAATACCTATTTTAATCCACTTAGTAAAGTTAAGCACTAAAAACTATCATTACTATTGGACATAAAATGCTGATTAATAGTAAATGTACGTCTACCAAAAAGCGCAAAAATAGACTTGCCATTCTTTTCCAGAATGACTGAATAAGTATCTACAAAACAAGCATTAGATGGAAAAAAAATTGAGCAAGCCCAACCTAACTGTAACCTAAACAAAAATACAAAAAGAACTGCAGATGCTGTAAATCAGAAACAAACACAGAAATTGCTCTAAAAGCTATGCAGATGTGGCAGCATCTGTGGAGAGAAATCAAAGTTAACATTACGGGTCGAGCCACCCTTCCTCAAAACTGTAGTTCTCAGGAAGTGTCACTCCACCCAAAACGTTAACTCTGACTTCTCTCCACAGATGCTGCCACACCTGCTGAGCTTTTCGAGCAATTTCTGTGCTCGTTTCTGATTTACAGCATCTGCAGTTCTTTTGGTTTTTGAGAAAAACAGTTGGACAAACAAAGGACTAGGTAAAAGTTAGCCTGGGAGAATGAATAGCAGTCAAATGGCAACTATTGGTAGCTGAAAATGGGTTGGGTGTGGTAGCAGCCCATGTGAATAACAAGGCTTGGTGTTTCAGGTTTGGGCTAAGGACATGGGAGAAGGTGCAACAAGCCCCAAAATTGTTTAGCTCAATAGAATTCAGAAAGCTGCAGTGTTCCTAAGCGGAAAATGAGGTGCTGTTCTTCCAGCTTGCTCCGAGCTTCACTGGAGCACTGCAGCAAGCCTAAGACAGAGACGTTTGCCAGGCAACATGATGGTGTCTCGAAATGGCAGCCAGCTGGAAGCTCAGGATCATTTCTGCGGACTGAACATAGGTGTTTTTCAAAGTGCTCACCCAGTCTGCGTTTAGTTTTGCCCATGTAGAGGGGAACCTAATTGTAACCTACTCGAGTAGTATCCACCTTGTTTTCAACCATGTTACATAACAACCAGATGAAAGTTCTCAAAAACAAATCTACATACAAAATAATAACAATGCGGTACAACAAAGTTGTGGGCCAAAGACAGCATTCAGAGCTTAATTTTTAATCACAGCACCTCGATAATTCTGTTCAAAGTCTATTATCAGATGGAATTTCAACAACATATTTGAAAGGAATAAATAAACAGAAATCTAAAGTTAATGTTAAGTATTATGAAAAAAAAGGCTAGCATCCAAATTCAGTGGGTAATACAGAAGGAAAATGGATTGTCAACTTTTGTTTCAAAAGGAATGGAGAATAAAGAAAGAAGTATTGCTAAAACTATACAAGGCACCTTGAATACGGAGAGCAGTTTTGGTCCCCTTGTCTAAGGAAAGATATGTCAGCCTTCCTGCTCCTCTGATGCTGCTTGGCCTGCTGCGTTCATCCAGCTCTACACCTTGTTATCTCTACTGCCATTGGAGATGTCCAGAGAAGGCTCAATAGGCTGATCCTGAATTTGGAGGGATTTTCTTACAAGGAGAGGTCAAGTAGTTTGGATTTGTATCCATTGGAGTTTAGAAGAATGAGAGGTGACCTTTTGAAACATATACGATTCTTAGAGGCTTGACAGGGTAGATGTGGAGCAGTTGTTTCCCCTTGTGGGAGAGTCCAGGACCAGAGGGCATAGTCTCAGGGCAAAGGGTTGCATACTTATGACAGAGATGAAGAGGAATTTTGTTCAGAGGGTAGTGTGTTAACAATTCCTCATCACTGACAGCTGCCAAGGCTGGGTTATTATAAATATTTGAGGATGAGATAAACAGATTTTTAAACAGTAAGGAATGAAAGGTTGAGGAAAAGGCAAGAAACTGTAGTCAAGGATTATCTAATCAGCCATGATCTTATTGAATGGCAGAACAGACTCAATGGGCCAAATGGCTTAGTTCTGGTCACATGTTCTATGATCTTAAGCTTACTAATAGTTATTATTCTTAATATATTTATTTATAAATATATGCAAAATGCAATACACTGAAGTATATATATGTAACATTTTCCAAAATATCCCAGAAGTACTGTAAACACAAGTTTTAAAATCTATATAAACTAAACACACATGCACAATAGATCCTTTGCCACAAACACTTTCAGGAGGAACTAACACAAACATGATGATGATCATAAATGACTTGCTAATCTATACTAAAATTTCCCTTTACCATAAATAATTCAACACAGCTAGCAAGACACATCTGCAACTTTGCAAGTATGTGGCCATCTGTAAGACATCAACAGTTTAGCCTAAAGCTATCTGGGGTCTACAGACTAGAAACACATATCTTAATACAGATATCAAAAGGAACAGGAAATAAAGGAGTGGCAAAGGGACAGGGAGCTAGGTAAAGTAGGAAGAGGAAAACAACAAGGCAAGGAAGAAAAAAAAGCAGGAAATGTTTTTTGTGGGGGGGAAATAGAAAGGTACCTTGATTGCTGGGATTGGAAAAATACACCAATAGGGCAATTCACAGCTGTTAAAAAAAAAGAATAATTAATGTGGGGATGGGGGTGTGGAGGAGTGAAGACCTCCCAATGCCCCTATGATTAGAATCGATTAAGTTTCAACATTGAAGAATTTTAAAAACTAAATGCATCTGAACTGTACTACCTTTAATAGGACATTTCATTTCAAATGGTAAAACAGGTTTTCTTTTCCAAAAAAAATCAGGTTTTATTATTGTCAGTATGAAGAGGTTTGTTTTAGGATTTTATCAATTACATTTTAGACCACAGAAAGGGATTGTTCCATCCAGCTTGTCCTTGTGAATGCTTTTACTCCATAGGAGCTTCTTGCCATTCTAATTACCACCTGATGCCCAACTCTCTCTCTCTCTACTCCCTTCTTCCTCAAATCCCTTTAATGCATCAATACTGTTTCAGCCACACCACATTCCCAAAATTCTGTGTGCAAAGAAAAACTCTAAAATTTTTTAGTAGATCAGTAATGGGTAATATCATGTTTATGCCTCCTTACTCAGATGAGTGAAAACACTTCCTTCATATTCACAACTTTCCAGACCACAATTAGATCTCCTCTTAGTATTCCTTTCCATTTAAGAAGGAAAAGCCTCAGACTCCTCAATTGTTTGACAATTGCTTCCTCACCATGCTACTAACATTTTTACAGTATTGGCAACACTTTTTCTGTGCTTCAATATTATTTTTGTAGTGTGAGATCAGAATTGTATACATTACTCAAAGTATGGTTTAAACATGATTCCTATAAAAGCAAAGCCTACGTGTATTGACAAGATGTTCTTGCATCTGATCGAGCATTAATTTCTCCAAGAGAGATAGTAAGAACTGCCAATGCTGGAGTCAGAGATAACACAGTGTGGAGCTGGATGAACACAGCAGGTCAGGCAGCATCAGAGGAGCAGGAAAGCTGACGTTTCGTGTTGGGACCCTTCTTCAGAAATGGGGGAGGGGGAAGGGAGCGTGGAAAAAAACAGAGAGTGGAGGGGTGGGGGTGGGGCGGGGGAAGGTAGCTGGGATGGTGATAGGTGAGTGCAGGTGGGCAGTGGGGATTGGTCAGTGAGGTGGGAGGAGCAGATAGGTGGGAGAGAAGACAGACAGATTGTGTCAGATCAAGGAGGTGGGGATGAGAGGGAAGGTTGGTCATGGGTTGAGACCAGGGGTGGGGAGATTTTGAAACTAGTAAAGTCCACATTGAGA
The DNA here is from genome assembly GCF_021869965.1 of Rhincodon typus. NCBI lineage: Eukaryota > Metazoa > Chordata > Chondrichthyes > Orectolobiformes > Rhincodontidae > Rhincodon > Rhincodon typus. Next base: position 52,995,027 of record NC_063340.1, read on the forward strand.
CCATTGGGTTGTAGGCTCCCGAGGCAGAATATGAGGTGCTGCTTCTCCAGTTTCCGGGTGGCGTCGTTGTGACACTGGAGGAGGCCCAGGATGGACATGTCGTCCACGGAGTTGAAGTGGTTCACGACTGGAAGGTGTTGTCGTTTGTCGCGTACAGAGTGCAGGTGCTCTACAAAGCAGTCTCCGAGCCTCTGCTTGGTCTCACCGATGTAGAGGAGGCCACATCTGGAGCAGCGGATACAGTAGACCACATTATCGGATGTGCAAGTAAACCTCTGTCTGACGTGGAAGGTTGTTTTGGGTCCTTGGATGGAGATGAGGGTGTGGTATAGGGGCAGGTGTAGCACTTCCTGCGGTTGCAGGGAAAGGTGTCAGGGGTGGTGGGAATAGTGGGGATGTGGAGCAGACGAGGGAGTCGTGGAGACAGCGGTCCCTACTGAAGGCAGATAGGGGTGGGGAGGGAAATATATCCTTGGTTGTGGGGTCAGATTGCAGGTAGCGAAAGTGGCGGAGAATGACACGTTGAATCCAAAGGTTAGTGGGGTGATACGTGAGGACAAGGGGGATTCTGTCTTTGTTCTTGTTGCAGGGAGGGAATGTGAGGGCAGAGGTGCAGAAAATGCAAGAGATGCGGTCGAGACCACTGAAGCGGGGGATGTTGCAGTCCTTGAAATAAGAGGACATCTGGGATGTTCAGGAGTGGAACGCCCCACCTTGGCAGCAGATCTCTCCAAGTTTGTTTATAAACTAAAGATATTATGATTTAAGATTTTATTAAAGCTTATCATTGTAAATTCAAATCACAATGATACAGGCATTATAGGTTATACGGACAATTGTAAAATGGCATAGGATGTTTTGCAATTTTAAAATGGACTGCTGTGACCAGTCTACCATTTTTATCTTGAATGATACGTATCATGCATTTAAAGACAGGGTTTCTCTTCCTTCTTACCTAATTGCATAGATACACATTGGGATACAGTTCAGTGAATTCAAGGTGGCCTTTAGTGTCTTACTCAGCCATCCACTCCTGTACGAATCCAGAAAATGATTAGCAGGAGGCTATTCAACACTGAGTAATGGTAGATGAAATGCACCCAAAATTGCTACATGCACACTTGTCAACAGCAATAGGATATACAAGCTTGGTTGACATTCGTATTCTCCAAATTGCATACACCGACACCAGAGCTGACTTGACCATAAACCTGGACTTTTGTAATCTAAATAGCTCAGTTTTAAACTGGGTAATACATTTACAGCACATCTAGGAGTTGGGAATAGTAAAGATAATTTCACACACAAAATAAAAATCAGGTATGTTTTATATGCTGAAAAAAGTGCATTTTGTTTACAGCTTACTGAAGAGCCTACTGGCACCAGCTGAAAAAAAAATGCCACTCAATACAATTAATCCAAATCCTTAAGATTTTAAATGGCTCATTGTTCTCAAGAAAAAATTCACATGTTTCTTAGCATAAAATCTACTTCTCATTGAAGTCTCTTGAAACAATTTGGAACATAAATATTATTCAAAATTCTTGACTTTTCAGCATTTAGATCAATAGAGTCTTTGAAAATCAAATGTTTATGACTTAAATGATCTGTGTGGTTTATAAAGCAACACTGTCAAAGATCAAAGATTTTATCTCAATCCCCATGTAAATTATTGAGTTTCAAACTAATGTCAAAAGATGAACATAGAAGTAAAGCAGTCATTTGTTGTATCACTTCTGTTGGTGTTCAAACTTGTCTGTGGGAGACCTCCTACATTAATAATTGTAGGGATCCCCAATTCAGACTTCCAAAAATGAGAACTTCAACTATCAATGTGCTTCTCTGTGGATTTCCAAAGATCAGTTTGAAAAGAAGTAGGCTTATCAAGAAATCATTTGCAGTAAGTTAACGGGCAATACTATCCCCAGGGTTCCAAAAGGCATTGAAGACTTCAAATGTTAACACTGAAGAGAAAAACAGAGATACTACCAGACCTGCAGGGTTTCTCAAGCACTCCTATTTTCAATTTCAATATCCGTAGTACTTTATTTCTACCATCCCCAGCATTGCTTTATGTTTCCAAGTTGTAATTAACACAATAGGTAGGGCACAGTCAATAAAAATTCAACTTCCCCCAATTCTCCACCATCTCATTTCTTCCTCACTCATTTGGCTTGATATAACTGCCTGTCACAGACAATGTCCTTAATGTCACAAGATGGACTTTCAATCAGGAGCCATAGCATTACAAACAACAATGGAGAGTTTTTGCTCTAGCAAACCAAAAAGTGGCCAAGGCTTGAATTCAAAGCACATCGAGTAAAATGAATTCAAATATATTATTTTATATCACATTTGTAATCCAGATCCTTTCCAACAATTACTTTTAGATCACCTGGACATGGAAGTTTTCATCCCATTTAAAAATCGCCTGAAGAATGTCTGATGTTGAATGCAGGTTCACTCTCAGGTTCACTCTTAAATACCCAATTTAATTTGAGCAAATTCACAGAGATTAGGTTCAGGCTGACAAGACCTGGAGACCTGCGACCAGTGGTGTGCACAAGGATTGGTGCTGAATCCACTGCTTTTCTCCATTTATATAAATGATTTGGATGTGAACACAGGAGCTATGGTTAGTAAGTTTGGAGATGATACCAAAATTGGAGTTGTAGTGGACAGCGAAGAAGGTTATCTCAGAATACAATGGGACCTTGATTAGATGGGCCGATGGGCCAAGCAGTGGGAGATGCAGTTTAATTCAGATAAATGTGAGGTGCTGCATTTTGCCAAGGAAAATCAGGGCAGGATTTATACGCTTAATGGCAAGGTCCTGGGGACTGTCGCCGAACAAAGAAACCTTGGAGTGCAGGTTCGTAGTTCCTTGAAAGTGGAGTCGCAGGTAGATAGGATAGTGAAGAATGGTGAGCATAGTGGAATGCTTGCCTTTATTGGTCAGTGCATTGAATATAGGAGTTGGGAGGCTGTGTTTCAACTGTGCAGTATATAAATTAGGCCACTATTGGAATACTGCATGCAATTCTGGTCTCCCTGCTACAGGAAGGATGTTGTGAAACTTGAAAGGCTTCAGAAAAAATTTACAAGGATATTGCCAGGGTTGAGGATTTGAGCTATAGGGAGACGCTGAATAGGCTGGGGCTACTTTTCCCTGGAGTGTCACAGGCTGAAGATGACCTTATAGAAAATCATTAAAGACATGGGTAGAGTGAATAGCCAAAGTATTTTCCCAAGGGTAGTGGAGCCCAAAACAAGATGGCATAGGTTTAAGATGAGAGGGGAAAGATTTAAAAAGAGACCTAAGGAGCAACTTTTTCAATCTGAGGGTGGTCCATGTATGGAATGAGCTGCCACAGTAAGTGGTGGAGCCTAGAACAATTACAACACTTAAAAGGCATCGGGATGGGTGTATGAGTAGGAAAGGTTTAGAGGGTTATTGGCCAAATGCTGGCAAATGGGACTTGTTGGCATGGACAAGTTGGACTGAAGGGTCTGTTTCCATGCTGTACAGCTCTATGACTCTATGACCAAATCTGAAAGAATGTCCGGGTGTATGGAGGGGATTGCTCAAGTTTAATATTTTTGCATCTAAGTATCAAGCACTACAAAGCTTCTCACTGCTAGTCACAGAAGGTCACCTTACCCATTAGGGTATTGGCTTGCAGGATTATTTGCAGCCAATTGGACAAATTCCAATCCTTTGTGCAGTCCAGACTAGCAGTCAACAATGTCCCAGAGTGCTGTTGCCCTTCCTGGTTAAAGTATCAAATTACAGAATCTGCACAGATGGCTGCCTTAATTCTGAACTTCTTTGAAGCAGGCAGGTCACTGTGCAGGAGTTTTGAATCTGAAGAATTCACTTCCAGAGTTAATAGTTGATGTCACCATTTCGTTAAAATTCAACATTAGATTACATAGGTAGATGAAGCAAAGATGTTGAAGAAATATGGGAACAAGGCAGCCAAAATGTAATTAAACAGTACTTGCTTGCTTGTAGAATAAATATTGGCATCGACCAAATGGCTTGTTGCTATATTGTAACTTCTGTGTGCCTAAACTCGTTTGCATCATTGCTGCTGAAGTGTAACAAACTAAATTATTCAACCATCTATACTCCACCTATTTAAATTGCTGAAGTATCATACATGCCATACTTCTAAAGTTGTTTAAACCAGCTCAACCTTACTTTAATTACAATGTCAAATCATAGAAATCAGATTAACTATCATAGTAGTGATAGGGCTGAACTGTGCCATTCTCCTAATGTTATTCTTGATAACATTACACTGAGTATACAATTATAAAGGGATGCTTTTCAAATGAAAAAAGTCTCTTCACATAGCCATATCAATACAGAGCAAGGTCAGGAAAGCAATCCAGTGAGCCAAAACTGTCACCAAAACACTCTGAAAGTCATGCATTTGAAATAGTACCTGATCAAAAAGAAACCATCCATCCACAGAGAATTGATTTTTAAAAAGGTCTCCATCATGGGCTAATATGAAGAAACAATACTTATACTAAAATCTATTAAGGTATTATGTACATTGCTATTTATAATCTTATGAAATACCTCAGCCAATTCCTGAATTAAACAATTTGAAAATTAACTTTCAATCTACAATATATTTGATACAAATAACATTCTCTCTTTCAAATGGAGACTACAGCATGAAAATATAGTGAAAAATAAGTAAGGCTAAGGCAAAAGATAAAAAGCAATAAGGCACCACGGGCAGCATGATGGCTCAGTGATTGACACTGCTGCCTCAAAGCACCCGGATTCGATTCCACCCTCAAGCAACTATCTAAGTTGAAACTGGACTTTCTCCCTGTGTTTGCAAGGATTTTCTCCAGGTACTCCAGTTTCCTCCCACGGTCCAAAGATGTGCAAGTTGGTTGGATTGACCATGGTTAGCCATACAGGGTTATGGGGTAGGGTAAGGGCCTGGGTCTGGGTGGGATGTTTTTTGGAGAGTCAGTGCCAAATAGATGGGCCAAACAGCCTCTTCTGCTTGATAGGGATTCTGTGATCCTATGAAAAGAAAAGGCTCTTTCTAGAATATGCAACGATGGAAGACATAACATTTAAAATGTATATAGGAAAAATGTTCCATTTTTGATCAAAGACCTATTCAAACTAACAGCAATGACACCTTTGTAAAAGATATTTTCTAAACAGTAGAGATTACATTCTAAATTTGTTCTGAGAAGAATCTGTGATTAGTAAGGAAGTTAATCATGGTATAAGCACAGAAACGATGCATGATGTTGCAAAGGTTAGCATGGCTCAGAAGACTGGAAAAATTTTAGAAACCTGCAAAGGATGACTAAAAATTGAGATGGAGAAATTAGAGTACGAGAGAAAACCACAAGAAATATAAAAACTGACCACAAAAGCTTCAATTACATAAAGAAAGGAAAAAGCAGCTAAAGTGAGTGTTGGTCCCTTAAAGGCAGAGATTAGAAAATTAATAACAGGACCAGCCTTGTTGAAGGTACCCTTGTAGTGGTGAAAACAAGCATCGGGCTCTGTGTAGCACTGACTGGTTTTTATAACTGTTAAAACAAGCAGACACTGTATTAATTTCAAATCAGCAATCTGCTTTGGTGAATATAGCATAGACTGCCAACAGGATGAGTACATACTTCATTCAGTCATTCTTCTAGGACAACATCAGATGATATAAAGAAAGAACTCGTTGACCACTTTTCTTCCGCATGTGATGGGTCTGCCATCCAGAGTTCTACATGGGCATTCTGGAGATCAGTTGATCAGGTGATTGACCAACTACTGAACCATCACTTTTGGTAATATTGCTGGCAGAAGCAGAACAGAGGCAATTACAGTAAAGAAAATAAATCTACAAAAAACTTGCACTCAATCTTAAACTGCCTAATAATGGAGAAAGAATACCGTAATTTCATAAGTTTTACAATTCATACATTAAATCCATTGTTACTGTAAAAATTTGAAAAATAAGTCTAAATTGGTTCCAAATTTAGTAATTAAATAGTCTGCATACTTTATTTTTGTGCATGATTATTTCGCAGAAAGGCAAGTTTGTTTTTTTTATTACATTGTTCTGGAGTGTAATTTCAAACAATGGTTTTATTTTGCACAGTCAGTTTAATATAGTGAATCAGCAACAATTGGTTTTGAAATGAATACATTAATGCTCATTTTAATACAAGTAACAAAATAAAATTGTAATCCTGACATTTCAAAAGAATGGAATGGAATTGGTTTGGATCTTAAATTGCTAAACAGGATTTACTTGCATGCAACTAAAACAGCAAAATCAGTTGCAATAAACATCACTTGTAAATGTAACTGGCCACCTGAAAGTTAAATAGTGCTGCTAAAACAAATAGGTTGTCAACAGAGCCAAAAGGGACCTCTGCTTTCCCATGAAAACAAATAAATTTCAAAATTCACAGGCAAGTGTAGGCGCTCAGTCAATCACTACATACAGAAAATGAATAGGCATGTGCACTGAAGTTGTGAAAAAAAAGTGCCTACTAATCATATGCAAAATCCCAAAAGGGTTTAGAAAGAGAGGTTTTTTTAAAATAAAAATTAACTTCCTCACTCTGTGATTCAGTGTGAATTACTATAGAGTGAATTACTATCATTTGACTTTTGTGCCAATCATTCCCTAGAACTGACCTATGTGAGGCAATTACAACGTGAAAACAGAGTCTTAAATTGTGTCAGCATCTACACAATTTCACAACACAGCCAAGATAGACGCTGCAGTCCACAATCACCTTGAAAATCCAGCTTGCAAAGCAATGGCTGCATTCAAAACAAAAGGCAATGTCGATGATATTATTCTGCACTAAAATTTTCATCAGAATATTTAAATTGACTATGGTGGATATGGGAAACCAGCACATGAAATAGTTTTCTGTTTACTCAAACATTTAGACAAGTAATTTACAAAGGCTGGCAGCACCCCTTTTGCCCACACCTGGGCAATGCAAACATGCCACCTTCTTTCATCAACATAGAAAGTGCTGTCAGTCTCGATTCAAATCGAGCACAAACAAATAAAAATATTGGAAACGTAAAGCCAAATTTCTGCCAACAATTGAAAGCAGGAATGACTTAAAAACAGGCTTTGGATTGAAGTCCAGAGTTTAGGGCTTTTCAATCAAAGGCATAGTTACCAAAAATCAATTCGAATCAGAAATTCTCAAAAAAGGCAAGAATTAGTATATTAGAGAATTGAGGGTCTCAAAAGATTGTAGGGTGCAGGGAGAAGAAATTTTATTTTGAGTTTTGGCTCATTTCTACTACCATTTTTACATGCGTCTTATCACATTTGTTCTTTGTGGGAGATCGCTGGATGCAAAGTGCCCTGCTAGGTTCACTACATTGCAACTGTGATTGCACTTTAAAAGTACTTTGTTCATTTTAAAGCAGTTTGAGGTGCACAGATCATGAAAGTTGCCGTGCAAATCCAAGTTCATTTTTTTTAAACAGTTGTTGTTGAAGGGCATCACACCTGATGCACACAAAACAAATGCGCACGTCAATATAATTTCAGAAAAGTTCATTGGCATTTTACTGAGGTGTCAATAGATCTCAAAACCGTATTCAATTGTTCTAAATAAAATCAAATAAGATTCAAATTGTGATTAGGCACTTTGGACAGGGCTGCCTTCACTGGAAGAACACCACCATGCGACAATTTAAAAAGACCTGCCAACACCTTATCAAGACATCTAGAATTCAGTAATACATGTAGAACCAGTTAACACCACCTGAAGAACTTGCATTTTTAAATCAACAGAAAGTCCTGGAGAAACTTAGCAGGCCTGGCAGCACCTGTGGAGAGAGAAACAGAGTTAACAATTTGAGCACAATATGACTCTTCAGGGCAGAAGAGTTCGGAAGAAAAGCCATGGGGCTTAAATTGTTGACTCTTTCTCACTCCACAGATGCTGCTAGGCTTGCTGACTTTCTCCAGCACATTTTTTTATTAGTTCCGATCTCCAGCATCCACAGTATATTGCTTTTATTTTCATTTTTATCATGCCTTTCACGACCTTAGAACATCCCAAAACTCTGCAATGTCAATTACATGCTTCTCAAAGTTTAATCATTTTTGTAATGTCGGAAATCTAGCAGACACTTTGAAAATAAGATCTTCTTTGAACTGTACCATGGGATTTTTTGCAACTGCTCAACAGGTAGACACAGCATCACCCTGAAATCCCATCAAAAGGAGACTGTAGCTGAGTGCAACTTTTATTTTAAAATATCCATTCACAGGATGCAGCCTGGCAAGGCCAGCATTTATTACCTCATCAATAGTCCACGAGCAGGTGGCAGTGAGCTGCCTTGTTAATCCACTGCAGTCCATATGGTGTAGGTATGCCCACAGTGTTGTTAAGGAGGGAGCATTGGGATTTTGACTCAGCAACGAGAAAGTAACAGAGAGACACAGCATGACTAGGGACTCACATCTGGGTGGTCTCTAATGCCGACTGGCAGCTGTATTAGTGATGGGCTACAAACTGACTTTGTATACAATTTCAGTTGCAGGCATGAGATTAGGTGAAAATACGTTAAATAAAAATCTGAAAATAAGGAAATATTTATACATTCAAATTGGTTAAAAAGGATTACATTGAACATTCATATTTTCAAAATAAAAAGAATGACATGCAATGATATTGTGCTTTCCATGCGCAGTAGACATCTCAGTGATTTACAGCAATAAAGTACATTTGCAGTGTAATCACCGTTGTAATGCAGCCAACTTACAGTAATATATTTCTGTCAAATGTTTTGGATCCCTTAGACTTTACACGAAAGCCAAGAAGAGCTGAAGATATAGGGTTCTGGTTTTGAACAGTGAACATTAGTCAAAACTAAGGTCATCCAATAATGTGGTAAACATAACCTGATATCATAACAGGTTTACTTTAAGATAGTGTTATCTCCACGCTTCTGTAACAAACATAATTCCAATATATAAACAATAATCAGATTGTCCATTATTCCTGATCTTATTGCTTCAGTCCAAAATTCCTATTGCTTTTCATAACAGAATTACCATAGTGCAAGTCGAGGATTCCTTAAACTGCTGGATCTTCTTGAAAAAAATGTGACAACATTAATGGAAGGTTAATTTCGTCTGGTGTTTACGCCACAGATTTCCCCTGAATTTGAACTCCAGCATACCTATAGGTCATATGCTGCAAAATGGGAATTCAGATCAGATTGTTTACACTGCTGTGACTAAATGTTGTCAACTTTAGTCTGCTCGAAGAGGCACATTGAATACATGTAAAATTTAACAAATATGAAAATATAGTTAGAGGCTTCATTCAAAACTTTATACAAATATTCCAATTTTTTATGGAAGTGTTAATATTAAATTGTAAAACTGCAAATTCTATTATAAGATACATTCACTAAGTGAACCGATTTCTCAAAGTCAACACTATCTTTTGTTTCCAATAGAGTACTTCTATCAGAAAACAAAATTGTAACAATGCAGAAGCCAACTTGGAACAAAAAGCCATATTTTGACAAGTTTAAGCAACAATCCAACATCAAAATTCAGGTAATGCACCTAAAAATCATATTCTTATTTCAAATTTTGCTTTCATGGTTTGAGAAATCATCTGAACTCATCAAGCGGATCAATTCCTTGTAATTAAGTAAAAGAAATTAACCCTTGTCTCCTGCACAAAGAGTCATCGCCTTCATCTATCAGCTTACATTACAGCTTGGAAACTTTTACAAAGTGTTTATTCCAGTAAAGCATCTTTTAAGTATGGTATTTCGGCAGAGATGGCATTTTCACAATTATTTCATTAGCTAGCCTAACCACCGAAACGCGAGACGATCTCTTTAAATATACTGCCACAAAGTACAGGCTGAAGTTAGCCTCCTTGGAGGGCGGGCCATAGATTTCTGTTACAGGTACTGTATTATGAAGAGTTGAATCTAACCAAATAAAAGCTGTCATACCTTGGCTTGAACATTCCCCTCACCACCAAGGCGGTTGGAAAAAAAAGGGGGCTGTCGAGGAATGCTGGCATTTGAGCCGGAGAGTAAGGCAGACAAACCTCCCTTTAATAGGCATGTCTGACTTACTCCTACAAACCACTCAAGGACGAGTAGAAATCTTGGATCAAAAGGCTATGTTTCTCTCTCTCTCTGGTATATCTATCTTTCTACAGTCAATCAAATAGGCAAGCTCTTGGACTTAGGAATCTCCAGTTCCCTTACCTGTTTACATGTCTTTATTGTGTCTGATCAGTCCATTAAAACCACAAACTGCACGCGTCCCTTCAAACTTTCCAACGTGTTTCTTCCTTTCTTGTTTGGGGAGGGGGGAAAAAAAAGTTTCCACAAGCAGAGACTAGCACAAAATCCTTTTCTGGATAAAGGATCCACTCGTCTAAAGGACCTCGGGACCGGGGTCCGTCTGCTCACCAGAAGTGTTTGAAGTTACACGGAGAGCCCTACCTCATCCGCTCAAGAACTACTTTTGTTTGGTGAAACTTTCTTTCTGCCCACTTTCTTGTTTGTTATTCTGAACTCTTCAGCAGCTGCCAGCGGTCCGAGAGCCTTTGTGATCGCCAAGTTGTTTTTTTTTAATCTCCCTCCTTTCTTTTTCCTAGTCGTCCCCTTGCAACCGAGACTATTTTCGATTAAATAACATGGTCACAGTTTGTGGGTTTGGAAAAAAAAGATCTGCGCCTCGTGACATCAGAAATGTGGAATGTGAGGAATGTGAGCTGATGAAGGGCTGAGATGTCGTTGCTTCTTAATGGTCACACACCGAAAACACACCCAGCCAACGTCGATTTAAAGCTGTACTGCAACACTTTAGCTGTGCAATTGATCTGGTTACTTTGCCCATGCAATATTTTAGGGTAATCGGTTGGGGGATTGGTCTCTTAACAAAGTGTGCTGTACTATTCCTCTTGGCCGGATTAGAATCAACATTGCGCTCTTTGTACATTAAAAGTACACTGCATTGAACACCTACCAGGTAATGAATTCTTACAGCAATGTATTTTCTGTCGTTGGGAATTCACATAGTTCGTTAATCGAGCTGTGGGATTGTTATGCTATGTCGATATACTGCCGAACGATGACACTTACTTGTTCAGACCAGCTCACGAGTGACACCATGTGGGTGATGCTGGACTTTAAAGGCTTCAACTTTAAGCTTGCATTTATATAGCTCCAGACTTCAGATGGCCAAAGGACTCCATGATCAAGTAGGTACACTTACGTATTTCTTCTCTTTTTGACTCAACTCGCCTTAGCCCTAAAAACAAAGCCATCAATATTATTTAACCTTTCTTACTTACACGCTTTAAATCTCATCAGTACTCATTCTATTTGAATGCCTATTTTACAATCCTCCTGAGTTCCAATTTAGATAAGCTATCCAGAAGGCTTCCGATGAAAAATATTCCAATTGAAACATTGAAAACATTTTAAATTTGAATAACTCCTCCAATGTAATCCCAGTGCACTAAATTGAAAGTGTTATCGCATAAAATTTTGCACCAAGGTGTACATTGATACATTTAGACAATTGAAGAAAATCTTTGTCCTAGTGGAAGATTGGAGGGGATCTTAAAGAAAGGGAAAGACAAAGACTTTTTGGGAGGTTAGGGCTCAGCTAATTGAAGGTATGACTGATGAAAATTGAGAGTGTGCAAGTAGTGAGAATTGGAGATGTATAGGTATACAGACCTCAGAGACTCATATGTTTGAAGAATTTTTGGAAATAAAGGGAGCAAAGCCATGGATGTATTTGAAAATAGTGGTGAGAAAACTAAAATTGGGCTCTTTCCATGTTGGAAACCAATGTTGTTCACTAACCACAAGTGTGACAGGAGAATGGGATATGTTGTGTATTGGGATAAGGGCATTTGAGTCTTCAGCCAAGTGTTTTGTAGGGACAATGTGCAGGATTCCATATTTCTGACTCTGGTTTACTTTGTCACTTTCTGCCCACATCTCAATCAACAATAGTAGAACCGTTACCTCAGCACTTTGGAATTCTCTTCTCAATGTCTTTGCTATCGTACTTTACACACTACCTTTAAAGGTTCTGATAATTTTGATTGTTTGTTGATGCTTTAAATTGTCTTCTTTAATTTCTCCTCTATTTCTCTATGTTGTGGTAAACAGTTTAGGATATTATATGAGCCCATGCCAACACCAATAAAAGGGGCAGATAAGTGCTGGAAATACTTTTGATAAAGAAGTGGTGGATATTCATTGCTGTATAGGATTTATGGTAAAAACCTACATAAACATGAATTTACATTCTTTGAAATTATTTTCTGAAGGAGGAAATCACAGGGCCCTGACCCAATTTTTTACTTCCTCTTTGGCCATGGGAGAAGTGCCTGAGGACTGGAAGACAGCTAATTCACCTTTCAAGAATAGTATAGCAATAGACCAGTGAAGTACGCATGAGCCCGTGTCACATCAACGATAGGGAAACTTATGGAGAAAATTCTGAAGAAGAAAGATTAATCTCCAGTTAGAGAGCAAGGTTTGATCAGGGGTAGGCAGCATGGTTTTGTCAGAAGAGGTCATGCTGAACAAATGTAGTTGAACTTTTTGATGAGGTGACCAAGTATGTAAATGAGGGTAGTGCTGTTGATAACATTTAATATAGATTCCAGTTAAGATTTTCAACAAGGTTCCACATGGGAGACTGATAAAGAAGGTAAAAGCATCTGGGATCCAGGGTAACTTAGCAAGTTAGTTCCAAAACTGGCTTAAGTGTCAGGAGAGAGAGGGTGTTGGTAGAAGGCTGTTTATGTGACTGGAGGCCAGTGTCTAGTGATGTACCAAGGGATTAGGGCTGGGTCCCTTCTTGATTTGTGATTATATATATGTAAATGATGTAAATGAAAATGTCGGAGGAGATGATAAGTAAGTTTGCAGATTATGTAAAAATTGACCAGGTGGTTGACAACGAGGTAGAAGGTCTTGAGTTTTGGGAGGATATAGACAGTTTAGTCAGATCAGTGGCAGATAGAATTTAACCCTGATTTGTGTGTGGTGTTGCACTTTAAAATAAGTGACAAGACAAGGGCATACACAAAGAACTGCAGGAAACTCATAAGAAACAGAGGGATCTTGGGGTGCTTGAGCACAGATCCTTGAAGGTGGCAGAGCAGGTTAATAGGGTAATTAAGAAGGCAATAAGGACATTTGCCTTTATTGGGGCAGCACAGTGCCTCAGTGGTTAGCACTGCTGCCTCACAGCGCCAGGGACCAAGGTTCGATTCCAGCCTCAGGCGACTGCCTGTGTGAAGTTTGCACATTCTCCCAGTGTCTGCGTGGGTTTCCTCCAGGTGCTCCAGTTTCCTCTGACAGTCCAAAGATGTGCAGGCTAGGTGGATTGGCCATGCTGGGTTGCCCGCAGTGTTCAGGGATGTGTAGGTTAGGTGGGTTATAGGGGGATGGGTCTGGGTTGGATGCTCTAAAGTTCAGTGTGGACTTGTTGGGCCGAAGGGCCTGTTTCCATACTGTAGGGATAAATATGATCTGTGATAAGTCAAGACATAGATTCTAAGAGCATGGGTTTATGTTCGAGCTGTACAGGATTTCGGTTAGGCCACAACTGGAGTACTGTGTGCAGTTCTGGTCAGCACCCTATAGGAAGGAATTGATTGCACTGCTGGAGGTGCAGAGGAGATTCACCAGGATGTTACGTGGAATGGAGCTACAAAGAGAGGCTACATAAGTTGGCTTATTTTCTTTGGAGTAGAGAAGGTTGAGGGGGGACCCTGATAGAGGTGTATATAATGATGAGGGGCATGGACGCAGTGAATAGAAAGTAGCTGTTCCCCTAGGAAGGGTCAATAATAAGGGGGAACATTTTTAAGGAGAAAGGCAGGAAGTTTATAGGAGACTTGAAGAAAGAAACTTTCACCCAGAGGATGGTAGGGGTCTGCATCGCACTGCCTCGGAGGGTAGTAACCTCACAACCTTTAAAACAAACTTGGACAAGCACTTCTCATGTCATAACATTCAAGGCTGTGGGCCTAGTGGTGGAAAGTGGGACAACATAGAAAATAGGCGCAGGAGTAGGCCTTTCGGCCGTTCGAGCCGGCACCTCCATTTAATATGATCATGGCTGATCATGCAGTCTCAGTATCCCATTCCTGCCGTGTCCCCATACCCGCTGATCCCTTTAGCCACAATGGCCACCTCCAGCTCCCTTTTGAATATATCTAACAAACTGGCCCCAACACCTTCCTATGGGAGAGAATTCCACAGGTTCACAATTCTGAGTGAGAAGTTCTTCCTCATCTCAGTCCTGAATGGTTTACCCCTTATTCATAGACTGGGACCCCTAGTTATGGACTTCCCCAACATCGAGAACATTATTCCTGCATCGAACCTGTCCAGTCCCATCAGGATTTTATGTTTCTATGAGATTGCCCCCTCATGCTTCTAAATTCCAGTGAATTCAAGCCCAGTCAATCCAGTCTTTCTTCATATGTCAATCCTGCCATCCCGGGAATCAGTCTGGTGAACCTTCGCTGGACTCTCTCAGTAACAAGAATGTCCTTCCTCAGACTATGAGGCCAAAACTGCACGCAATACTCAATTTGTGGCCTCACCAAGGCCCTGTATAACTGCAGCAAGACGTCCCGACTCTGATACTCAAATCCCGTCACTATGAAGGCTGGCATGCCATTAGCTTTCTCACTGCCTGCTGCACCTGCGTGCCAGCCTTCAGCAACTGTTCCACCATGACAGCCAGGTCTCGTTGCACCTTACCTTTTCCTAAACTACCACCATTTAGATAATAATCTGCCTTCCTGTTTTTGCCACTGAGGTGGATAACCTCACATTTATCCACATTATATTGCATTTGACAAGTATTTTCCCACTCAGCCAGTCAGTACAAGTCACCCTGCAGCCTCTTAGCATCCTCCTCACAGCACACACTGCCACCCAGCTTAGTGTCATCTGCAAGTTTGGAGATATTACATTCAATTCCTTCATCCAAATCATTAATGTATATTGTGAACATCCGCGGTCCCAGCACTGAACCGTACGGCACCCCACTCATCACTGCCTGTCACTCTGAAAAGGACTCATTTATTCCAACTCTCTGCTTCCTGTCTGCCAACCAGTTCTCTATCCATGTCAATACATTACTTCCGATACCTTGAGGTTTAATTTTCCTTACTAATCTCTAGTGTGGAAGCTTGTCAAAAACCTTTTGAAAGTCCAGATACACAACATTTACTCATTCACCCTTGTTCACTCTACTGGTCACATCCTCAAAAAAATTCCAGAAGATTTATCAAGCATGATTTTCCTTTAGTGAATCCATGCTGACTAGAACCAATTCTGTCACTGCTTCCCAAACGCTCAGTTATTACATCTTTAATGATTGACTCCGGCATTTTGCCCACCACCGATTTCAGGCTAATCAGCCTATAATTCCCTATTTTCTCTCTCCTTCCTTTTTTAAAGAGTGGGGTTACTTTAGCTACCTTCCAGTCCATTGGAACTCTTCCAGAGTCTACAAAATGGTGGAAAATGATCACCAATGCATCTGCTATTTCTAGGGCCACTTCATTAAGTACTCCGGGACGCAGAGCATCAGGCCCTGGGGACTTATCATGTTTTAATCCCATCAATTTCCTCGATATTGTTTCCTGACTAATAAGGATTTCCTTCAGGTCCTCCTTCATGCTTGACCTCTTGCCCCCTAGCATTTCTGGAATGTTATTTTGCCCTCCTTAGTGAAGGCATATCCAAAGCATTTGTTCAACTGGCTTGTTTTACACTTTGAATTTACCTGATTCTAAATTCAAGGGACCTACATTTGTCTTCACCAGTCTTTTTCTCTTTACATATCTATAGAAGCTTTTGCAGTCAGTGTTTATGTTTTCCACAAGCTTACTTTCATATTCTATTTTCCCCTTCTAAATTAAACCTTTTGTCCTCCTCTACTGAATTTAAATTTCTCCCAGCCCTCAGGTTTGCTGCTTTTTCTGGCCAATTTATATGCTTCCTCTTTGGCTTTAACACTGTCCCTGATTTCCCTTGTTTGCCATGGTTGAGCCATCTTCCTGTTTTACTCTAAACACCAGACATAGATGTAGAATTGTTGAAGTTCATCCATGTGTTCTTTAAATGTCTGCCATTGCCTATCCACCATCAATCCCCTAAGTATCCTTGGCCAGTTTATCCTAGCCAATACATGCCTCATACCATCAAAGTTAGCTTTCTTTAAGTTCAGGACCTTAGTCTCAGATTTAACTGTGTCACTCTCCATATTAATGAAGAATTCTACCATATTATGGTTAATCTTCCCGAAAGGATCTCGTACCACAATGTTGCTAATTAATCCTCTCTCATTACACAATACCCAGTCTAGGATGGCTTGATCCCTCGTTGGTTCCTTTACATATTGGTTATACATTCTAGGAAATCCTCCTCCATCACGTTACTATCAGTTTGGTTGGTCTAATCTATATGTAGATTGAAGCACCCATAATAACTGCTGTACCCTTACAGCATTCTTCTCGAATTTCCGGTTTGATACAGTCCCCAACATCACAACTACTGTTTGGTGGCCTGTACACAACTCCCACTAAAATCTTTATTCCTTTGGTGTTCCGCAGCTCCACCCTTACTGATTCCACATCATCCAGGTTAATGTCCTTCCTTACTATTGTGTTAATCCACTCCTTAACCAGCAACCCGACCCCACCTCCCTTTTCTTTCCATTTATCTTTACTGGAGATTGAATAACGCTGGATGTTGAGTTCCTATCCTTGGTCACCCTGGAGCCAGGTCTCTGTGATTCCAATTACATCATATCCATTCATAACTGTTTGTGCAGTTAATTCATCAACTTTATTACAAATGCTCCTCGCATTGAGACACAGGGCCTTCAGGCTCATTTTTTTTGACATTTATCGCCCTTTTAGAATCATTGTGAAATGTGGCCCTTTTTGATTTTTGTCTTTAGCTTCTCTGCCATCCACTTTCACTTTTCCCCTTATTGTCTTTTGTTTCTGTCACCACTTTACTTCCCTCCGACTTCCTGCATTGGTTCCCATCCCTTGCCATATTAGTTTAAACCCACCCCAACAACACTAGCAAACACCCTGTCTAGGACATTGGTTCCAGCCCTGCCCAGGTGCACACTGTCTGGTTTGTATTGGTCCCACCTACCCCAGAACTCCAATGTCTCAGAAAATTGAATCCCTCCCTCTTGCACCATCCTTCAAGCCATATATTCATCTTAGCTATCCTGCCATTCATACTCTGACAAGCACAGGGCACAGGTAGCAATCCCAAGATTAGTACCTTTGAGGTCCTACTTTTTAGTTTAACTCCTAACTCCCTAAATTCAGCTTGTAGGACCTCAACCCATTTTTTTGCCTATATCATTGGTGCCTGTATGCACCATGACCACTGGTTGTTCACCTCCACCTCCAGAATGTCCTGCAGCCTTTCCGAGACATCCTTGACCCTTGCACCGGGGAGGCAACATATCATCCTGGACTCTTGTTTGCGGGTGCAGAAATGCCCATATATTCCCCTTACAATTGAATCCCCTATCACTATATCTCTGCCAGTCTTTTCCCTGCCTTCTTGTGCACCATTGCCAGCCACGGTGCCAGGAATCTCAGCCTCGCCAATGCTCCAAAGTGAATCCGGCTGCAGCTCCAGAGCTGTCAAACTGTCAGACAGGAGCTGCAGCAAGACACACCTCCTGCACATGGAGGAGTCGGGGACATTGTAAGAGTCCCTGAGTTCCCACATTGCACAGGATGAGCATGACATGGGTCTGAGATCTCCTGCAATGACTTAACCCTTATATCAACAACAGTAGCAAAGTGAAGAGAAAATAAGAAAGAAGAGAAACTACTAACCAGCCATCAGCCACCCACTTACCTGCTGCCTGTGACTTCACGGTGAAACTTCCTTCTATTTCTCCTTTACCCTCATGTCTTCAGCAGATGTAGTAGTTTACTCCTCCTCTGACTGCCTTACCTCACAGCTGCTCGCCCTCCTCACCAAAGCCCGTTATTCATTTTAAGCCTACACTTAAACCTCCAGCAGCACTTCCACCACAGAGTAGCCCTTCTCAAAATGGCTGCTCCAAAAATGGCCACTCCGCTTTAGCCTGCCTTCCTTTCATTTGCTCCTGGTCAGTGACTGAGACAATTCCTCCCAGAATTCTTCTCAGCAGCCCCTTCTGTGTAGACAAGTGTAGATTTCCCAAGAACTCTGCTATTAAATCTTTGATATTGGACTGTAGCATTTCCTGACTATTGATGTCAGGCTAGAATTCCCTGTTTTCTCCCCACCTCCTTCATAAATAGAGGAGTTACATTAACAGCCCTTTAAACTATGGGAACTGGCAAGTGTAGATTTAGTTATTTTTGGTGGTACAGACTCAGTGGGCCAAAGGGCCTGTCCAATTCTGTCTGATTCTATGATTGTCTTTAAATTATTCCACAGCTTTTTCTGAATCTACTTTGACAATTCACTCCAACTGTACATAGCGCTCAATTTGGGACAGTTGTACTAAGTGAACGGTGGCTACCAGCCAGGGCCCATAGTATATGAAATAGCAAAGTAAAAATGAGTAAAAAACAAAATAATTTATGTTTATATCATCCTTATCAAATCATTGTGATGTCCAAAGCATTTCATAATAAACAAATTACTTTTTATTTACTCATTGTTATGTAAGCAAACATGAGAGCCAATTTTTTGTATAGTGAAATCCCCAAACAGCAAATACAAACAAAGAAAATAAGAGCAGGAGTAGGCCATTTCAGCTCATAGAGCCTGCTCCACCATTCAACATGATCATAGCTGATCCTCTATCTCAGTGCCATACTTATGCATTCTCCCCTAATCCTTGAAACCTGCAGCTTCCAGAACTATATTTATTTTGCTCTTAAATGTATTCATTAACCTCACCTCCACAACCTTCTGTGGTGGAGAATTCCACAGGTTTACCACTCTCTAAGTGAAGAACTTTTTCCTCAGCTCAGTTCTAAATGGCCTGTCATATATGCTGAGACTGTGATCAAATGTTCAGGCTGGTGGGTCCAGGAGAAACATTATTCCTGTATCGAGTCTGTCCATCCCTGTCAGAAGTTTATTTTGTGCATGTAGATGCGAGATACAGTAAAAACACTAGGTGTATAAATAATTTTATTAATATTCCATCACCAGGAAAAAACCCATGCGACCAAAGAAGCAGTAACAAGTGGAGTCCTGGCAGGCGCAATGCCTAAAGTGAATGAAAAGGTGAAGGGAAGGGTAGAGATCAAATCAAAATAGAGTTGGAGGGGGAAATAAAGCACTCCACCCCCGCAGTGTCCAGCTCTCCATTAAGACATCAAGAATTTGGTAGACACCATGTGCTCCTTCTCCAGGGACACCCGGGCCCGAACATAGCTGTGCAAGAGGGGCAGGCTATTGACTATAATGACCCCCTCCCACAGCCTGCTGCCTGGACCTGTTAATGGCTAGCTTGGCCAGGCCCAGGAGCAGACCCACAAGGAGATCCTCTGACCTGTTAGAATTGTATATGTTTCAATGAGATTCCCTCTCATTCTTCTAAACTTCAGTGAATACAAGCTCAGTTGTCCCAAACTTTCTCCACACAACAAATATGCTACCCCAGGAATCAGTCTAGTGAACCTATGCTGCACTCCCTCTATGGAAATTGGCAACGTTCTTAGGTAAGGGGATCAAATTTGCAACCAGTACTCCAGGTGTTGTCTCACCAAGGCTCTTTACAGCTACAGTAAGACTTCCTTGCTCAAATATTAAACTTGCAATGAAGGTCAACATGCTATATGCCTACCTAATAGCTTGGGGCATCCGCATGCTTGCTTTCAAAGACCTGTGTACAAGGACATCCAGGTCCACTTGTAACTCAATCTTTCCTAATCTAAATTGATGGGATTAAAGGCTGGCAAATCCCCAGGGCCTGATAATCTATGTCTCAGAGTACTCAAGGAAGTGGTCTTAGAATAGTGGATGCATCCTTCATGATTCCATAAAGTCTGGAATAGTTCCCATGGATTGAAGGACTGTTACTGTAACCCTACTATTTATGAAGGAGGTAGGGAGAAAACAGGGAATTCTAGCCTGACACCAGTTGTCAAGAAATGCTAGAGTCCAATATCAAAGATTTAATAGACCTCTTGGGAAACAGTGACAGGATCAGAGAGAGTTAGCATGGAGTTATGAAAGGGAAATCCTGCTTGAAGATCTGCTGAAATTTTCTGAAGATGTTAGCAGTAGAGTTGGTAAGGGGGAACCAGTGGATGTGGTGGCTTGTACTTTCAAAAGTCTTTTGACAAAGTCCCACATAAGAGATCAGCATGTAAAATTAAAGTGTATTAACATGTTTGGCAGACATAGAGAACTGGTTGGCTGACAGGAAAAAACAGATCTTTTTTCTGAGTGACAGGCAGTGTCTCATGGGATACTGCAGGTATCAGTGCTTGGACCCCAGGTAGTCATAATAGATATTAGTGATTAAGATGAAGGAAATAAATATCTCTAAGCTTGCAGACAACACAAAGCGGGGTGGAGGGTGAGATGTTTCAGAGTGATTAGGACAGGTTGTGATTGGGTGACTTACAAACTTCTCTTGAAGAAAGGATTCACTGTAGTTACTGATGTAAGTAGTGTGAATTTCCATAAGAATTTTCAGATAAATACATTTACTGAAGGATCTGCAAAGGCCCTGAGTAAATCCCGGTGAAAAGTTACTCCATCACAGTTATAGTGGACAATCAGTAAAACTCTCAGAAATTCAACCTTTTTATTCTTTTATATTCTTTTTCTATATTCTTGACGTTTTTTTGCTAGTTGTACACTTGACAGCATTTAATAGCACACAAAAATACGTCTTGTATATTATTTTAAATTTACATTTTATTCAATCACTTGTAGGACCCAGGTAACCACTGAAAAGAGACTCATTTTTACACAAATTGAACAGAGGTAGATACATAGGCATAAATGATAAATTTTAAACAATTACAGATCACAGGCATAGTAAATGAGTCATATCATGACATTTACTGAAATGTAAAGAAACCTTCAATATAGAATGCAAATAAATTCTGGTACTACATTGATTTTATTTTTAGATACTTCATGTCCCCATAAACCTAATGCCATAGGTTTGACATACAATCAATCTTCAGGAATTGAAAACATTTCCACCCTGCCCATCCTAAATAAAGTGTATAATCTTCCTGAGATAGTAGGAACTGCAGATGCTGGAGAATCTGAGATAACAAGGTGTAGAGTTGGATGAACACAGCAGGCCAAGCAGCATCAGAGGAGCAGGAATGTATAATCTTCCTGCTGGCATAATCAGGGATCAGTATAGGTCATCAATCCACAGAAGCACTGGCTTGGACCCTATTTTGAATATTTCTAGGGGCACCAGTCACTCACATTGGACCTATCACCAAAACAGATTTCACAATTGTTTAGTACAGACAGATGCTTAAGATGTACCTGGTGTAGCATGCGTGACAGTAGGCCCAAGATAATTGGGTACTTTCTTCTTGACTGCATTCTCCAGCAAGTTTAGAGTCAATAGATGTTGGAAGGTACAATTCTGAAGTATGTACCAGAATCAAAGTCCATGGAATTTTGGGGCTGCCCATATAATTTTCAGGAGATAGCAAGAACTGCAGATGCTGGAAGTCAGAGTCAATATAGTGTGGAGCTGGAGGAACACAGCAGGTCGGGCACCAACAGAGGAACAGGACATTTCAGGTCGGGACCCTTCATCAGGACTGTCAACTTTCCTGTTCCTCGAATTTTCAGGAGAAGTCACTATCCATCGACTTAATTCTCAGCCATAAAACAAGGTACTGCAGAAGCCTAGACAACAAGGTGCAGAGCTGGATGAACACAGCAGGCTAAGCAGCATCATAGGAGCAGAAAGGCTGACGTTTCGGGCCTAGACCCTTCATCAGAAATGGGGGTTACTGCAGAAGCCTGATGGTTTATTGTACATAGACTAGACTAGAGAGACAAAGAGAAAACAGAAAAACTGTGTGTTGCCTGTGGCAAATTGGTTAAGTCCTTGAAAGAAAGAGACCAGAATTCAGTTTGGAAGGACTGTGTGACTGAAACTGTTTGTGGAATGAATAAGTGAGGTGGACTGCCAGCTAATGCCATAGGATAGTGTTTGCTGTATCTGCTGTCCCATGTGTAAGTTATGATTTTACCCAAGTAGAAAATGTGAAATGGTAATAACTAAAGTCACAAAATGTGAAATCTTGTTGGTAATCCCTTCATTTGGATGTTCTTCATATTGACCATAACAATTGTCACAATCCCTTTCACAAAGTAACTTCCTGAAGTTTACCACACAATTTTATTAAACAATTAAATGTCTCAAAATTCTGAACAAATTACAGACAGATAGGAAAAGGATACTAACTCTGTATATACTGTTAAATATAGAAATAATGATATTTTTCAGCTCTTTGATTCTGTCAGAATATTTCGCCAATATGTAAAAAGAATAATATTTTGTCCCAAGTAAATGCATCTTTATAAAATTATAAAATAATTCCTGCTTATAACAGGATTGTTTTAGAAAAAAATGTGGTAATATAGGGCATTACAACTGTGATAATGTTATTGTTAAAAATTTATAAGTACGTATATGCACTAAGTGATAAAGACTAAAACTTATTCAGAAACACCATCATCATGTGGGACTCGAGTTTCTTTTCACTATCATGAATCAAAAGCCATAATACACCATGATAAGGGCAATAATCTTGGTACATAGTTTTGGTTAGCAATGCCCTTTTGACTTTTTTATAGTTGCATTAAGATTCCACACCATTTAATGCCTTTGTAATAGGTCAAGGTGGCAGCGGAATACAGGGACTGACCCCAGGGCTTGTCCGCTCCCTTCGGCTTTCTTTCTCTTTTTCTCCTTCTTTTCACATTTGCTCTTTTTCTTTGTTTTTTTTCTTAATTCTTCTTAATGCCAGGACAAGCCGGACACGGCTCCATCCCAGCCCAGGATCTCCAAACGAGCGAGGAACAGGTCTTCGGCTGACTCCCCTAGCCAGGACTTGCAGGCTAGACCAAGGGTCCAGGTCCACAGATAGGCCCATGTGCCTGAAGGAGGAGAATGGCGGTTTCAGCCTGGCGTGGTGGTCTTCTTTGTCTTTGGCATCCAGATATTCCAGCAGCCCGGTAGGTGGTCTCATCCAGCAGTGGCAGTCTCAGCCTGGAATGGTGGTCTTCTTTGGTGGGGGCTCCGACCCAGTTTTTGAGCAGCCTGGCATGGCGCCGTCATCCTGGCTGCATCTTCAGGGTACTCCATCGTTCCTTAATCAGCTTTCTGTGAGCCCAGGAGCCATTAAGTAAACTATGATGAACTTTGTTTTAATTTTACATTTTTAATTAAAAATATTAAAAATATCATTATGTATGACTTCTGTCAATGATGTAGGTGCCATGGTAGGGTGACTTATAAAACCTTTCACTGTATTTTTCATGTAAAAGTACGTATGACAATGCATTTTTATTCTCTTCTATTCTTTGAAGTTATCAGCAAAACAAGTGGCATGTTTTGATCTGATTGAATAATCTGTTGTGGTAATTATGGTAATATTGTGACAGCTTCCTGTTATGTCTCACTGCTTTTATTGTCAGATTCTTGAGGAATGACAATAACAATACCTAATTAAGATTTAAATGTATTTAAACACAATGGGATGTAATGGAGAAAGGGACAAAATGAGTTGTGTGATTAGGGTTTGACTGAAAAATGATAAAATGCTGCTAGGCAGTTTATTAATTTCCATTGTGACTTTTGGCCTGCTTTGCAAATATAAGTAGTCACTAGTTAAGTGACTTGCTAAATCATTTTAAAAGAACAAAAACATCAATTGTCAGAAAATTAGGATTGTTGAGCGTTGAGTTATGTTGATTGTAATAGTTTATAATCAAACAACAGGCCTTTATGTACAATTTCAAACCTAATGGTTATTTGAACATTTTTGAACCATGAGTGCCCAATGCCACAGAGTAGAGTCTGTGATCATTAATTACCACTTCAATCAACCATTCTTATTTCCAAAATAAATACAAGGGTAAGCCTTGCAGCACAAATTAAATGGAGTAGTTAGTACAAGGACAGATGACGCATGCAAGCTGATTCAAAACAAAATCACACAATTTACTTCAGACTTTATGTCATTTGCAAGTTTTCTTCATGCTTCTTGAAAGTTCAATCAGCAGCTTTCATTTCCTTTCATGAATTCATCCTTTGGCTAATAATGCCCTTGGCTTTATTTCCTCTGTCTTCAGTGGAACTTACAGAGCAGGGTGTGGAAAAGATTTACAGGGATGTTTCCAGGATTGGAAAGTTTGAATTATAAGGAGGGGCTGGATAAGCTGGGACAATTTTCACTGGAACATAGGAGGTTGAAAAGTGACTTTATGGAGATTTATAAAATCATGAAGGGCATAGATAAGGTGAATAGCAAAAGTATTTTCCTTAGGGTAGGGGAGTTCAAAACTAGAGGGCACAATTTTAAAGGGACCTGAGGGGTAACCTTTTCACACAGAGAGTGGTTTGAATGTGGAATGAACTAGCTGAGGAAGTGGTAGATGCGGGTACAATTACGACATTTAAGAGACATTTGGATAGATATATGAATCAGGTAGGTTTAGAAGGGGGCCAAGTCCAGGGAAATGGAACTAATTTAGTTTTGAAAACTTGATCAGCTTGGATGAGTTGGACCAAAAGGTCTTTTTCCATGTTGTATGACTGTGATAGTTCACTGCCGCCAATCCTCCTTTGTCTATATTGTTTCAGAGGACAGACCACTGGTGAATCTAAACAGAAGAGGTACTTGTCTTGGTTAACAACATAGTTTATTGTCTAATAGCAACAAATAACAATTTTACAATGATAGCCAAGCATAATTACTAAAGACACTTGGGAGTTGGACAGGATATATCTGCTCCCTACAAAGGCTAGTATAGAACACACTGTGTCCATCCAAAGAATGTGTGACATAACTGGATTGAATGGAGCTAATACAGCTACAACATTATGTCTCGGAACTATTATCTTATACAATATCTCCCCCAAGCACTTTCCCTAATTGAAAACCATTACACATTCATTTGCTACTCTCCCATCTACCCTCAAATTTCTGACTTCACTAATGTAGACTGTGGACATTTCACAGTTATTCCAGCACACACTCTCTTTGGACTTTGAAGAAGGTAGACCTTCTATTTGAGGTCTGTGGACCATGATTTTGATCTATGGATCATTAATCCACTGGCAGATCTTTTATCTTTTGGATATCCTTTGTGGAGGTTGTTGTTCCTGCTTGACCTAGTAATTGGTTCATTAACTTATCTGGAGGTCATTTAATCTTATGAATGCCCATTATGAAAGACAGCTGCTCGGCTGAAACAAGTACTTTCTTCCTTGCAATATCTTGGATTTCTGGATCAGGCATGTTTTGCAGTATCCTGGATGCTTAAACCAGGTAATTTCTTCTTTTTGACCATTTCCTAAATCTGTGGTCTGCCTCTCATGGAGTTGTATGTAGCTCATCTCCTTCAATTTGTTGATCAGGCTAAACGTCTTCATTTGTCTTGTTTGAATGATGAACTAGGCTTTTTCACACTCTCGGTCATATTACTGGAAGATTATTGCTCAATCAGCATGATCTTTATCACTGACATTAATAGTTCTACTGTATCAATTTGTTTACCAGATTGTTCTCCTGTCTGAACAACTTCAAGACTCATCAGATACCCTCAAATGTACTGCTCATTCTTCTTCATAGTAATTGTTTCTTCTTGCAAAGAGAGCTGAATTTTATCTACTCATATGTCTTCAGTGATGATAGGATTGTCTTATAAACCTGACAATCCTGTAGAATTGCAGATTTCACAATGGGTTGTGACATCTTTTATCTGGCCACCATACTGCTGACTAATACCTCATTATACACCAAGCAATATCCAAACGTCTCCAGTATATCTTCCTGAAGGGATGCTGGAGTAACTAATCTCCAGCATACACTAGTAAGTCATCAATCATTTTGAAATGCTGCCAGTGGTCAAAGTAGGCATTCTTGACCAAATCTCTAGACCTTTGGTCCCGCCATCCTTCAATACAATATTGGTGCATGGCAGCACATATTGTTGGTCTTCCTTGTGTTCTTGTCAAATTTGGTTGAAATACTGGCCATTTCTTCTCTGTTGTATGAAACATTTTCTTTATGCCATTGTAGGTAATCTCGATATCTCCTTTATCTTTTTGGGTTCTGCCGTGAGTCTAGGGAGCCCAATTAAATCTTCTACCAGTTGCCTTTGATCAGTTGACTAGCAACAATTTGTTTCTGGATTAGTTGTTCTCTTGGAGTTAATCAGACTAGTTGGGTTCTTTCAACCCTTTAAGGGATATTGAGGCTCAAACGTGCTCCATAGCATGATGTAGTGCAACTTATTGCACATCCGTACTCTTAGACCATAGTAACTGGACATAGTAACCTTGGCACTTGTCTCAAACTTGAATTCAACAAGATGTCCATTCACATAAAATAAGTTTTGTGAAACCATGTTGTTAAGATTACTGATTTCTCCCATGAATGCATAAAGTACATTTTCCTGCATAATCATCTCCTTTCTGCAGCTCTGTAACTCTACACCTTTGGACTTACAGTATTGCCTCAAAGTCAAACATTATCTTAAGAATTGTTTACTCCAAAATTTCCAATCTGATTTTCAGTTTTTGAGGAAGTGTTATGCCTCCTTTCAATTCTTCTCAATACGCTTATCAATTCTTATTCTGAGGAAAAACATGTTAAATCTGTATCATTTCAATATTGTTTGTAAATTGCTATTCCTTAACATGGTATTCTTATGTTCACCAAAGTTGCTTTAAACTCAGTTACTGTACAGCTTGCTAGATTGTGTACAGTATTTTCCTTGTTTGCCAGTTCTTTTAAACTCTGCATAATTGTAATGCTGTATTAAATTATTCAATAAAACTTTAAATTATATTAAGGCTGTTCTGTAGTGACTTACTGTTTTCAAATTTCAAAACTCACTTTCTTTGTAATACTGTATCTCTGTAATGCTTACATGGTCTTTGCACCTTTTTATAATGATCAAAATGCTGGATTCCTACATTTTTTAGAGCTTTCCTGCCTTCTGCAGCCCTGCTGGATTTTTCCCAATTCTTTCTGGGCAAAATGGATAGCTTTCCGCCTTTCACGGCTTAAACACATTTGCACCAACTTTTAAATAAAGGTCTCTATCTGTGGCCTTTATAAGCTGTTTCACTGAAATTTGGTTTAATTACTGAGTCCAGGTGCTTTGATGTTTAGTTTCTCCTAAATTTTCTTCTTTGATTAGACTCGTTCACGAGGCTTCTTTTCCAGCTTAAATAAATAAATTGTGATTTCCAATGCTGCAGCCCCATTAAAAATTACTTTTCTGGTCCTTTGGGAGAGGTAAGCTCTCTTTTACTGAGGTAAAACACCCTTTTGAAGAGTGAAGATACCCTTTAGGAGAGGCCATATGCTCTTTGCAAATGTTCAAGGCAGCCACTCTTGTGTGGAAAAGTGCATGAACCCTTTGTGACTGCAAAACTGTAAATAACTGTCTAATCTGTCATAGAACAGTTAAACTGTCAAAATGAATTTTCAAGAATCTCAAAGTGACCTGTCAAGACGATGACGATAAAATTCCATGTTTTAAGCTTTGGAAAAAGAAGAATTTGGAGAATTTGACTGCTTTCTATTTCACTCTATATGTTAACATAAGCCTGATTATTTTCATTACTGATTAATGCTGCATGACACCTTTCATAAGATTCCATTATCATAGTGGACTGCCTTCCATTTCACAGTTTGATTAACAGCATCAAGTGGTTTTGAACTCATTGATATAGGACTATGAATTCCAACGGTTGTTCGCTTGAATGAAATGTTTACTTTTTATTAAGCTTTATTGTGGGATGGAATTTAAATGTGGTAAATCTGTTTTAATGAAGCATGAAGGTTCAGTACTGGAGGATATGGTAATCATTACTTTTAAACTTTGGATACCTTGCCGGAGATTCAAGATCAGTTTTCCATTTATCTTGCTTCTGTACCTGGCATCCTTCTCGGGTTCCACTGGGTCCAGCACCCTGACTTCCAATTCAGTTTTTCCTCCAGCACTGTAAAGTTTGGACAGTTATTTAGGAATGTAAGGTTCGCAGAACTGGGAATTCTCCCATCTCTGTGCACTTGACCCCATAATGAAATTCAGGGCGTTAATCTAGGCTGTCACTGCAGAATGGAGGGAAAGCTACATTGTTATCAGTGCTGATATTTAGGTCAAACACAAAGAACAGAATCTTAAAGGTGGTCTGAGAAATGTGGCCTATGAAGACACGTGCATCAGAAACAGGCAATAAGTGAGACTAAGAGTATCTGGACATTAACATTATCTCACTTCATCTTTACACTTTTCACAGGTGGTCTGGTGAGATTCTCGCAAGGCAGAAATGCTAATTCAAACTCCTTATTGGTTCTTAAATGCCTTGTTAATATTACAACTCACCTCATTAATATTCAGAATCCCATCTTACTGAATTCACCAAACAAGCTAGCTGTTGGGAAGACTTGAAGAATCCACAGCTTCTAACTACCAGATTCAACTTGATGGTTGTTTGAAACCCTGCACCAACATCTGAGAGCATTCTCCTTGGGCACTGGCCACACGCACATCATATTCTCTAACATTGGCAACTTCTATGGAACATCTCCAATCAAATTGAGTGGATTCTGGATAATCCAACACGGAGGATGGGAAAAAACTGTGGCTGTAAGAGCCGCTCCTTTTTTGAGGTATTTTCAGTGATGGAACTGATTTCCTTGAATTCTAGGAGCAGTAATTACTGTTTTTTTTTCTTTATTCATTAACAGGATGAGGGTGTCGGCCAGGCAGTGTTTATTGCCCATCCCTAATTGCCAAGAGGGCAGTTCAGAGTCAATCACATTGCTGTGGGTCTGGAGTCACATGTAGGCCAGACCAGGTAAGGATGGCTGTTTCCTTCCCTAAAGGAAATTAGTGAACCAGATGGGTTTTTCCAACAAGCAACAATGGATTCATGGTCATTATTAGATTCTTAATTCCAGATATTTTTATTGACTTCAAATTTCACCATCTGTCATGGCGGGATTCAAACTTGTGTCCCTAGAACATTATCTGGGTCTCTGGACTAACAGTCCAGCGATAAATTGTTGCATTGTTTTGGAACTTTGGGGAAAAAAAAATCAAAACAACAGCACTTTAAAAAAGGAGAAAGAGTGACAAAGCAGTGACTACGGAGGAGGTGAAAAACGGAGCAATAAACCTGCACAGGTGTCTGACCCAGCAGTGAATGTGCACTGCTGACTGCTCTGCTGTTTGGGTTCAAGTATTTCTGAACATTGGCATTGTTAAGAAAAATAAACAAACAGTGGAATTCACAGTTGACCTTGGAGAAACCTGTGTGGGGGAAGTCACAGCACAGGAGCAGCTAAATGGCTAGTTTTCAAGTGTAACTGTCTGAATAGGCTAGGGCTTTCTTCCCTGGAGCATCAGAGGCTGAGGGGTGACCTTATAAAGGTTTATAAAATCATGGGGGGCATGAATAGGGTGAATAGCCAAGGTCTTTTGCCCAGGGTGGAGGAGTCCAAAAATAGACAGCATAGTTTAAGGTGAGAGGGAAAAGATTTAAAAGGGACCTAAGGGGCAACTTTTTCATGTAGAGGGTGGTGCATGTATGGAATGAGCTGCCACTCTGTTTCTCATCCTCTGTGTCAGCTACTCTATTTTTCATCCACCATTTCTCGTCCTTTGTTTCTGCCACTCTGTTTCTCGTCCTCTGTTTTTCATCCTCTGTTTCTCGTCCTCTTTTCCTGCCAATCTGTTTCTCATCCTCTGTTCCTCATCTTCTGTTTCTGCCACTATGTTTCTCATCCTCTTTTCCTGCCAATCTGTTTCTCATCCTCTGTTTCTGCCATTGTGTTTCTCATCCTCTGTTTCTGCCACTCTGTTTCTCATCCTGTATCTCATCCTGTTCCTCATCCTCTGTTCCTCATTCTGTTTCTGCCACTCTTTTTTTCATCCTCTGTTCCTGCCACTCTGTTTCTCATCTCCTGTTTCTGCCACTCTGTTTCTCATCCTTTGTTTCTCATCTTTTGTTTGTACCACTTTGTTTCTCATCCTCTGTTTCTCATTCTGTTTCTGCCACTCTTTGTCTCATCCTCTTTTCTTCCAATCTGTTTCTCATCCTCTTTTTCTGCCACTTTATTTCTCATCCTCTGTTTGTCATCCTGTGTCTTTGCCACTCTGTTTTTCATGCTTTGATACTGCCTCACATGCATTAGCAAAGACATTGGCTATCTAACACAACCGACGTGCCAGGGGGTTTGAAATACAGTGAAACATCCAGTGGGAACCAAATGCAAGCTGGATACAACATTTAAAAAGCATCTGTATAGGTATTATGGATAGGAAGGGTTTAGAGGGATATGGACCAAATGCTGGCAAATGGGACTAGTTTTATCTAGGATATCTGGTCGGCATGGATGAGTTGGACCAAAGGGTCTGTTTTCATGCTGTACACCTCTATGACTCAAAATTAAGAGATGCTCTGTACTTCCATACAGCACTAGGAAATATCATTGTAATGCTGCAGCAAAGACACTGAGCATTTAGGGACATGCACCTAACTCATGGACTAGTCCAGGCTTGCCTTGCATTTTTGTGCTTTGTCCTAGAGATACCACGTTCATATTGCTGCTGTTTGTGTTTGCTGTTTAGTACAGACAAAAAGCCAGGAAGCTTGTTGTAGTTGTCAGTAAGCCTTCATGTAAGGTTTCTGAGCACAGAAGTCAAGGGCGACTCCAGTGTCAGTCCAGATCCTGCTCAGTGCAGCAGAGTCAGGTTCTACTCTTCATGAGGAACGAGGGCCAAATGACGGCAGCACAGTACTTGTCTTGAGTCTTCCTGTCCTATTGAGGTCTAGTAACAGCACATTGTAAGATGGACTTAACTTGGACATAAGTGATGCTATTGGGGAATGGTAGGCAGTTAATGAGTCCAGCTTGGTACGATAGAATGAGAAAATCTCCAGGCCTGATAGCAAGAGACTCTCCAAAATACTCAACACAACTCAAACTTGGCCAAAATGTAAGATTCAGCCCAGAGATACAACATAAGAAGAAAGTAAATGCAGAAGGCTAGAAATGAAAACCAAGTCGTAGTGAGTAATTGAAAAGAGAAAAGTAACTGAGGAGTATACAATAAATTAAGGGAATAGTATAATCATACATTTAAAGAAAATCTTGCAAATACCTCAATGAAAACACCTAAAGAAAGGTTTGGAAACCGTTTCATTGTCTTAAAATTTTTAGTTGGCCTGTTTCTAACCTTCCATGTATGCAGCAAATAGGCAAAAAACATCAGGCAGAAAAATAAAAAATAACAACCTGCAGGAAAATTTGAACAGGATATGGGAGCACTGGCTCCTTGCCAAGATATTTGCATGATTCCAACTACCTCCCTTTAAACCTACATTAATGTGTCTTATGGGACGTAGTAACATGACAGATGCTCAACTTTTAAATTACCATTTTGGGGACATTTTTTGATGCATTTACTCTTCTTGTTGTTCTAGGTTCCATCTTGCTTTCCAACCATTCATTTCCTCAGTATACCATCTGTGCTATATTTCACACATTTGGCTTTATATTTACTACTCACCTTTATTCCTAACATTTTGCTTCTTCTTTAGTATTCACTACCTGTACTATATGCAGAACATGTACACATCTCCATTTAACTTTTCAGCAGCTAACAATTAAGTCTCAACTTTTCTTCAACGGGACAAGTTGAGAGAGTGGACAAATGTATCCTCTTTGGTAGCAAGAACAAGGTGGCAGATTATTATCTGAATGGTGATAGATTGAGAAAGGGGCAGTACAACAAGACCTGGAAGTCCTTGTACACCAGTTGCTGAAAGTAAATTTGCAGGTGTAGCAGGTAATGAAGCAGGCAAATGGTATGTTGGCCTTTATAGAAAAGGATTTGAGTACAGGAGCAGAGATGTTTTTCCGCAAATGTGCAGGGCCTTGATGAGACCACACCTGGAGTATTGTGTGCAGTTTTGGTCTCCTTACCTAAAGAATGATATCCTATCTATGGGAGGAGTGCAACAAATGTTTACAGACTTATTCCTGGAATGGCAGGACTGACATATGAAGAGATATTGGATCAGTTAGGACTATATTCCCTGGAGTTCAGAAGAAAGGGGTGGGGGGTGGGGCGGGAATCTCATAGAAACCTATAAAAATTCTGGTAGGAACTAGACCTAATAAATGCAGGAAATATGTTTCCAATGACTATGGAGTCCAGAACTGGGGTTAACAGTTTAAACTTATAAGGTAGGCCATTTAGGACTAAGGTGAGGAGAAATTTTATCACACAGAGAGTGGTGAGCTTGTCAAATGCTTTGCCATAGAAAGTGGTAGAGGCCGAAGCATTGAATGCATTCACAAAGGTGTTAGACATATTTTTTAGGGCTAAAGGGATCAAAGCGTATGGTGAGAAAACAGAAACAGGGTATTGAGTTGGACGCTCAGCAAAGAAACTAAAGAACTGTGGTTGCTGGAAATTAGAAACAAAAACCGAATTGCTGAAATAAGTTAGCAGATCTGGCAGCATCTGTAGACAGAAAGCAGAGTTAACATTTAGATTCCAGTGACCCTTCTTCAGAATGCTGAGTTTTTCTAGCAATTTCTGATTTTGTTACTGAGTTGGATGATCAGCCATGATCATATTGAATGACGGAGCAGGCTTGAAGGGACAAGTGTCCTACTCTGCTCCTATTTTTGATGTTTCTATATTTCTACAAGACAGAAAGACATTTGAGGTTCAAATCATACCCCTCGTCAAGTGGAACACAGAATTCTGGATATTAGCAGCCTATGCAGAACAATCAACCCTGTGGAAGGAAAGGCAAGGCTAGCAGCATATCTGGACAGTTTGGAGAGTGAGTTTGGAATTACTGGGCGAACCCACTTGTAAGTCTTTGTAAAGGGTGAGAGTCACTGTCATAGAGTCCGAATCATACAGCACTGAAACAGACCCTTCGGTCCAATCTGTTCATGTCAAACATAATCCCAAACTGAACTAGTTCCACCTGCCAGCTCCTGGCCCATATCCCTCTAAACCTTTCCTATTTATGTACTTACAAGATGCCTGTTAAATTTTGTAATTGTACCCACATCCACCACTTCCTCAGGAAGTTAATTCCACATGCAACCATCCTCTGCGTAAAAAAAAAAAAATTGCCCCTCATGTCTTTTTAAAATCTTTATCCTCTTACCTAAAAAAATGTGCCCCCTAGTCTTGAAAACCCTCATCCAAGGAAAAGACAACTACCATTAACCCTATCTATACCCCTCATTATTTTATAAACTTCTCTAAGGTCCCTTCCCATACTCCAGTAAAAAAAGTCCCAGCCTATCAGATTTATGATTTTGGATAAAAGTATAAACCATTTAAAAGCCAAGTTGATACAAAAAAAAATACTTCCAGCAGATCCAGGAAATTGTGAAATAAAAACCGAAAACACCAGAAATGTCTGGAACCAAACCTTGTCAAGCAGGATTTATGGAGATACACAGTGTTAACCTTTTAGGCTGATGGCATATTTTCAGAACAGAAGCAAGATAGAAACAGAAGTGTTTTTAAACCAGCGAATCATAGAGATATACAGCAGAGAAATAGCCCCATGCCAACCAGATATCCTGAATAAATCTAGTCCCATTTGCCAGCATCTGGCCAATATCCCTCTAAACTCTTCCTATTCATACATCCATCCAGACATCTTTTAAATGTTGTAATTATACCAGCCGCCACGACTGCTTCTGGCAGCTCATTCTATATACGCACAACCCTCCGTGAAAATGTTGCCCCTTAGGTCCCTTTTAAATCTTTACCCTCTCAGCTTAAACCTATGCCTTCTAGTTTTGTACTCCCCTACCCTGGGGAAAAGACCTTGTCTATTTACCCTATCCATGACCTTCATGATTTTATAAATTTCTGTAAGGTCACCCCCAGCCTCTGACGCTCCAGGGAAAATAGTCCTGGTCTATTCAGCCTCTCCCTATAGCTCAAAACCTCCAACCTGAGCAACATCCTTGTAAATCTTTTCTGAACTCTTTCAAGTTTAACAACATCCTTCCTATAGCAGGGAGACCAGAATTGCATGCAGTATTCCAATGCCTAATTTATGTCCTGTACAGCCGCAATGTGACCTCCCAACTCCTATACTCAATGCACTTTCTTCACTAACTTGTCAACCTGGAACTCCACTTTCAAGGAGCTATGGACCTGCACTCCAAGGTCTCTTTGTTCAGCAACATTCCCCAGGATCTTACCATTAAGTGTATAAGTTCTACCCTGATTTGCCTTTCAAAATGCAGCACCTCACCTTTATCTGAATTAACCTCCATCTGCCACTCCTCGGCCCATTGGTCCATCTGATCAAGATCCCATCATATTCTGAGATAACCTTCTTCACTGTCCACCACACCTCCAACTTTCGTGCCATCTGCAAACTTACTAACCATACCTCCTGTGTTCACATCCAAATCATTTATATAAATGACAAAAAGCAGTGGACCCAGCACCGATCCTGTGCCAACTGCAGGCCACAGATCTCCATTCTGAAAAGCAACCCTCTGCCACGACCCTCTGTCTTCTACCTTTGAACTGGTTCTGTATCCAAACAGCTAGTTCTCCCTCTATTCTGTGTGATGTAACCTTGCTAATCCGTATAAGATGATGAACCTTGTTGAATGCCATACTGAAGTCCATATAGATCACATCCACTGCTCTGCCACATGAATCCTCTTCAGTACTTCTTCAAAAAAATTCAGTCAAGTTATAGGGACATGATCTCCCATGCACAAAGCCATGTCGACTATCCCTAATCAGTCCTTGCCTTTCCAAATCAATTTAAGTCCTGTTCCTCAGGATTCCTTCCAACAACTTTGGGCAGCACAAAGCCTTAGTGGTTAGGACTGCTGCCTCATAGCATCAGTGCCTCGGGTTCAATTCCACCCTTGGGCGACTGTCTGTGTGGAGTTTGCACATTCTTCCCGTGTCTGCCTGTGTTTCCACTGGGTGCTCTGGTTTCCTCCCACAATCCAAAGATGTGTGGGTTAGGCGGATTGGCCATGCTAAATTGCCAGTAGTGTCCAGGGATGTGTAATTTAGGTGGATTAGCCATAGGAAATATAGGGTTACTGGGAAAAGGTAGGGGGATACGTCTGGGTGGGATACTCTTCAGAGGGCCAGTGTGGACCTGTTGGGCTGAATAGCTTGTTTCCACACTGTAGGGATTCTATGATTCTATTCTATAAAACGTGTCCACTACTGATGTCAGGCTCACTAGTCTATAGTTACCTGTCTTTTCCTTACCACCTCTCTTAAACAGTGGCATCACATTAGCCAACCTCCAACCTTCCACCACCTCACCTGCGGCTCAGCAATCACTTCCCTAGATCCCCACAGAGTTCTTGGGTACACCAGATCGGGTCCCACCTTTATGCTTCTTAAGATGTCCAGCACCTCCTCCTCTGTAATGTGGACATTTTTTGTGATGTCGCTATTTATTTCCATATTTCTCTATCTTTCATATCCTTTTCCATAGTAAACCCAGTAAATACTAATTTAGTATTTCCCCCCATGTCCTGCAGTTTCACACATAGTTGGCCTTGCTGATCCTTAATGGGACCTAGTCTCTCCCGAGTTACCCTTTTTTCCTTAATGTATTTGTAGAATCCCTTTGGATTCTCCTTAATCCTGTTTGCCAAAGCTATCTCATGTCCCCCATTTGCCCTCCATTTTCCAGCCGCCCCTTTACCTGCAAACATCCGCTGCCAAACAACTTTTGAAAGTTCTTGTCTAATACCTTCAAAATTGGCCTTCCTTCAAATTAGAACGTTAACTTTTAGAGCTGGTCTATCCTTTTCAATCACTATTTTAAAACTAATAGAATTATGATCACTGGCCCCAGAGTGCTCCCCGCACTGACACCTCAGTCATCTGCCCTGCCTTATTCCCCAAGAATAGGTCAAGTTATGCTCCTTCTCCAGTAGGTACATCCACATACTGAATCAGAAAATTTTCTTGTACACACTTAAACAAATTCCTCTCCATCCAAGCCCTCCACACTATGACAGTCCCAGTCTATGTTTGGAAATTTAAAATTCCCTATCATTACAACCCTATCATTCTTACAGATATCTGAGATCTCCTTACAGACTTGCTTCTCAATTTCCCTCTGACTATTGAGGAGGGCCTATTGTACAATCCCAATATGGTGATCATCCCTTTCTTATTTCTCAGTTCTACCCAAATAACTTCACTGAAGTACCTCCAGGAATATCCTAAGTACAGCCATAATGTTATCCCTAACCAAAAACACCACTCCCCCTCCTCTCTTTGCCCCCCCTTTTGATCCTTTCTGTAGCATCTATACACTGGAACATTAAGCTGCCAGTCCTGCCCTTCCCTGAGCTGCATTTCTGAAATAGCTGTGATATTCCAGTCCCATGTTCCCTACTATGCCCTGAGTTCACCTGCCTTACCTGTTAGGACGCTTGCATTGAAATAAATGCAGTTTAATTTACCAGTCCTACCTCATATTCTGCTTTGTTCCTGCCTGCCCTGACTGTTTGACTTACTCCTTTTCCCAACTGTATCAGCCTCAGACTGATCTCTTTTCTCACTATCTCCCTGGGTCCCACCACCTCTCCCCTCCTTACTAGTTTAAATCCTCCCAAGCAGCTCTAGAAAATCTCCCTGCCAATATATTAGTCCCCTTCCAATTCAGTTGTAATCCGTCCTTCTTATAGAGGTCACTTTTACCCCAGAAAAGATGCCAATGATCCAAAAATGTGAATCCTTCTTCCCTGCACCAGCTCCTCAGCCATGCATTCACCTGCTCTATCCTCCTATTCCTACCCTCACTAGCTCGTGGCACCGGGATTAATCCAGGTATTACTAACCTCTAGGACCTACTTTTTAACTTCCTGCCTAACTTCTTATATTGTCTCCTCAGAATTTCATCCTTTTTTCGTCCTATATCATCAGTTCCAATGTGTACAATGACCTCCTGCTGGTCCCTCTTCCCTTTGAGAATATTCCACACCCTCTCTGTGATATCCTTGATCCTGGATCCAGCGAGGCAACACACCATTCAGCTGTTGGCTGCAGAAACTTCTGTCTGTCCTCTGACCAGAGAATCCCCAATCATAATAATGGAGAAAATTAGTGGTTCACAAGGAACAATAGTCTGGGAGATAGGAAAGATTAACTAATAAAATAGATTGTTATACAAATTTCAAAGAGAATGGTGATGAGAAAAGAAGTAATTTCTGTGTCCAGATGAAGTCTGAACGGCTAGATAGTACCTATCTAAATGCCACATAAAATGATAAGGGAAGAAGTAAGCTAGCAAGATTAAAATAACAGACTAACACATAGAACAAGACGGAGTCAGAGATTGGGCCCTTGTACGGTAGTGGTAGTGCTCCTGGGCTGGAAGATCCAGGTTCAAATCCCATCTACTCCAGAGGTCTGTCATAACATATTTGAACACGTTGATGAAATATTTTTGTGCTTTAAAGTTATTGCATTCATTATTGAGTGCAGAAGGCTCTAGACTGTCCAAGATGAAAGATGAGATGTCATTCCTCGAGCTTGTATTGATTTTCATTGTAATGCTGTGGTAGGCCGTGGACAGAAAAGCCAGGAGGTTCAGTGTCTTTCTTGCGTACTGAATAAAACAAGTCATCAAAGGATCACCCTGTCTCTGTTCGGTCTTCCCCATTGGGGTGGAGACTACATTGTGTAAACTTTGGAAGAAGTACAAATAAGTCATTGTTTCACTTGGATGGAGTTTTAGGAACCTTGGATGATAAAATGAAAGAACGTGAAAGGACAGACGTTGCATCTTCTGTGCATGCATGCAAAGCTGTTGTAGGGAGAAGAGGTGATGTTAGGAATGGATCAGAGTATTGAGGAAGGAACAGTTCCTTTGGAAAAGGCTGTAGTTGTTTTCCTTTGTAGAAGAGAAGATTGAGAGGGGACATGATTGAGATGTATAAAATTATGTGGGGCACAGTTAGGGTAGACAGGAAGAATCTTTTTCCCTTGGTGGAGGGATTAATGATTTAAAGCAAGGGTCTGGAGGTTTAGAGGGGATGTGAGGAAACAAATTTCAGCCAGAGGGGTGAGAATCTGGAACTCACTGCCTGTAAGAGTGGTAAAGACAGAGACTCTCATAACCTGTAAGAGGTATTTAGATGCACACTTGTGCTGCCAAGGCATACAGGGTTATGGAGCCAAGTGCTGGAAAATGGGATTTGAATAGTTAAGTGTTTGTTTTTAATCAGAATTGATTTAATGGGCTAAAGGACCTTTATCTGTGCTGTAGAACTCTATGACTCAATTAATAATTCATCCATTACCTCAGCAAGTATTCAACGAGCTTCACAACTTCGAACTGTAATCTTAAGACCACCACCAGCTAATGTTCAGCTTCTGAGTACCATCCTAACTCTTTTCCATTATCTCTTTCACCTAGATATTTCTCAGGAACAAGAGATTTTCAAATAAGACATTTTAATGGAGATCTATCCTCTCAAGGATACTGCCTTACATGCTCTCTCCCTCACACGCATTGACAAAGACATTGGCTCACTATCTAACACAATCAACGTGCCAGATGGTTTGAAATACAGTGAAGCATCCAGTAGGAACCAAATGCAGGGATAGCTCAGGAGTGATGAATGAAGATTGTCTTCTGTCAGTTTTGCCAAATGTGGACTTCATAAGCTTATCCCTGAAAATCGTTGGCCTCACTCTATTTATGACTGAACAAATGGAGGAGCCACTGCCATCTATACAGCACTTTGCCATCTTTTCTGGAAAACGTTCCCTCCTTCATGGATGTTGCAGCTTGGCCCTCACCAAGTAAATCAGTGCCATCAGCCTTTAAAGCTTTAGTACAAGCTGAAATGGATCCTGGACTCAAATCTGTGCTTTGGCTTGGAGAGATAGACATTTGCTTTGAGACATAGATGCCGACATGAAAAGATCGATACAGCAAACGATTAGGGCTTTCTCCAAACTGTTCTCCTATGAATCAGTGGAAATGAAAAGCTTTTGCCTGTTAGAAATTGCAATGGTTCAATGGCGTCTGTGAATTCTGCCTCTCTCAGTATGTCAACAGAATCTTATAAAACCATTTCAACAATACCCATCATAATCCCTAGTTCCAACTTCATAACATCACCTGACTCGACACCATCTCAGCCCATTTGCTATTTTTAAAAAAATGCCGTCATAGGAGGCTTGGCAGACCAGGTCTTTTATTGGTTATCCACTGCTGCAATTACACTCACTGCCCTATTAGGAAGGGAGCTCCTTGGTCGATGCTGTGTAATTGATCCAGTTTTATTTCTTTACAGACAGCACTGGAATATAGAGTCACATGTTGGACACAGATATTTTCCTAATCAATTTTCAGAGATGTTATTACATAACTCTGGAGCAGGTGGGACTTGAACCCAGGCCTTCTGGCTTAGAGGTAGGGATACTACCACTGCACCACTAGAGTCCTTCCCACATGTAGAACAAACTAGATAATGACAGATTAATTTCCTCAACAGACATTAGTGAACACAATAGGTTTATATAAAAATCAATGGTGGTTTCATGGTCATCATTAAGGAGATTAGCTTTTAATTTAGATGCATTAATGCATTGAATTTAATTTCCACTAGCTTCCCTAGTTGGATTTGAACCCATGTCTCCATACCATTAGCCTGTGTCTCTGGAATACCACTACAATGACATTATAACTATGACATTATCACCCCATCTTTTACATCTTTACTACCTGTGGACTTGAGTATTCCAAAGCACACCTAGCCTGTCTCACATCAACTCTCCATAAATTTGAAGCCATTCAAATCTCTTTTACCATATCCTAACACATACCAAATCAGGAATAAGACAAAATGGACTGAGAGAGTAGAAAAGGCCTGGTCAAGCTTATGCTGGGGAAGTCTGTATCTAATTATCCAAGGATTATGAGAGAAAGCTTGATGCTTTAAAAGAGGAACCTGAAAAAGCAAAAGCAGAGATAAGACAGTTATTAGCTGAAAAGGATTTTCACCCACCAGCCCTTTGCTCACTATAGGTCATCTACCCCAATATCACTTCATGTAATGCAGTGTCAAATTTTGACTAACGATTTTCTACTACTTTTAAAGTAATATATAAATATGATTTGTTTTGGTTTCAACATAAATTTCGGTTCTTCCTTTCTTTTTAACCAAAATAGAGTACCGGAAGGTAAGCTGCTAAAATTCTGCACTCATAATCAATATTCCCTTTATATTTTCCTGCCAACATGTAGAACTCCGATGTCTGTGTGGCGTAGCAGTTTCTAGAAGAGGAAACTATGAGTTGGCACACTTATTTGTATGCAGAGGAGTTTCCCAGAGGCTGATGGATGTGCAGCTCAGAGAAAACTTTTATTCTAATGGGTAGAATCAATGTTTAATGTATATTGTTTGTGACCATGCTATTGTCAGAGGAATG
Organism: Rhincodon typus; assembly: GCF_021869965.1. Lineage (NCBI taxonomy): Eukaryota > Metazoa > Chordata > Chondrichthyes > Orectolobiformes > Rhincodontidae > Rhincodon > Rhincodon typus. The sequence goes on from NC_063340.1 coordinate 53,035,807, forward strand.
GTGAGATTACCCACATATTTTATGGTATTTTGCACTACACAATACATTACTTGTGAAAATATCATGGCACTTGTTTTCAGCCTAGCAAGAGCTCAAACTAACTGTTATTAATTGCATAAGATGGCATTGTAGGCCAATAGCAGCAGCAGAATTGCACTCAACCACAATGTGCAGTCTTATGATCAAACATAGTCCACACTTTACCATGACCATCAAGCTGGACACCTACCCTTGCTCAATGAGGAGAGCAGGGCATATCAGTTGTGTGGCGTATTTATGAATTAGAAGGCAGGAAGTTAGAATTTGTTGGCAAAAATTATAGTGGGGAAAAGCAGTGCATGGTCCCTTTAAGAGATTGTGCTTTGTCTGTGCTTGGAAGTTTACAAGTACTGTACAGAGAACCCCAAAATGGAAACAAGTGTACCAAAAGGCCTTATAGTTGGCAGGCAAAACAGCACTTTTGTTTTGGTATCGAGACAAGAAGTTTTAATTTAGCCAATTAATTTAAACCAAGCATCTAAATATAGAAAGCCATTTGAAATTGAAACTGATGGTTTTGACAACCTGAAACCAATCATATCATAAGAAATTGATGTGTCATTGGGGGGTATATACGACGACGGTTTTTGATAATCAGGTTGAGAACTGTCACCTGGGGGGAAAGCAAGCCCGCCATCTGTGAAATAAGCCCTGAACTCTCACAAGGAATTGCTAAACTCTCTAAGAAAGCACCATCTATCCAAAAAAGGTACTATGCATTTTAGCTCCAAGTCCTCACTGAACAAATCATTGTGGTGTAATGGAGAAGGCAGAGTGTTCCAGAAGACACAATCTGTGCAAATTTGGAGAGATTAAGTTTTAATTTATTGTTGTTTTTAAATGTTTATATAAATGGGACTTGTGTTTATTTGAAAAGCATTCCAGTAGAATTTAGGCCAGTTAGGGAGTAGTTAGTAGTCTGGAGGGAATTGTTTGGTTTATTAGTAAGTCTGTTAACTTGTTCACTGTTCGGGTTAAATAAGTTGTTACTTATAAAGTGGATATCAGGAATTTTCTTTCATTTAACCACGCTTTTAATAAATTATAAAGGCGAGGCGAGATTCTCTGTGTGTTTCGGGTTTAATTATTAGAAGGGAACTTCTATGCCCCGCCATAACAGATTGGGGCTTGTGTTTCTATCTATCAGAGGAGTCTGACTTTCCCCTTCTCTGTAACATCAGGCATACCTAAAAATGAGGTGGTAGCCTGGTGAAGCTACATCACATGCCAAACTGCAGAAGCACCATGCAATAGACAGAGATAAGCAGTCCCAAAACCAATGGATCAGATCTAAGCCCTGCAGTTCTGCTACATCCTGGCATGAATGATCGTGAACAATGAAACAATGAATTGAAATAGGAGGCTCCACAAATAGCAATGATGATCTACCCTCCTGAGGTCCCCAGTCCTACAAGTGCCTGTCTTCAGACAATTTGATTCATCCCACAAGATATCAAGAAAGAGTTTAAAGGCAATGCAAAGGTTATAGGCTTCAATTATATTCTGGCAATGGGACTGAAGATTTGTATTCCAGAAGTAGCCCCACCCATAGCCAAGCTGTTCCCTTCCAGATACAACCACTATTATTTACTTGGCAATGTGGAAAATTGTCCTGGTATGTTCTTTCTATAGGAATCAGTATAAGTGTAATCTAGTCAATTACAGCTATGTCACTAGAATAAAAATAAAATTGTGCGGATGCTGGAAACCTGATACAATCAGAGAATACTGGAGAAACTCAGCAGGTTCAGCATTATCTATGGCAAGGGAAACAGAGTTAATGTTTCAAGTCTGGTATGACTGTTCTTCAAAAGAAAAGTCTTTAGATGTTCTGAAGAAGTCATACCATATGGTATGGTAACTTTGTTTCTCTTCTCCACAGATGCTGCCAGAACTGCTAAGTTTCTCCATCATTCTGTGTCTGAGATGATTCTCGATCATCAGCAAAGCAATGTAAGTGGTCATTGATAGTGCTATCAAGTAGCAGCACTTTTAAAGGAACAGCCTGCCAGTTGATGCTCAGTTTGGGTTTAACCAACAGCTGACATCATCACAACCTTGATTTGATTTGATTTATAATTGTCACAGGTACTGAAGTACGGTGAAAAGTATTGTTTTGAGTGCTAACTGGACAAACCATACCTTACATAAGTACATAGGGTTGCAGAACAGAATGCAGAATGTAGTGTTACAGCTACAGAGAAGGTGGAGAGAAAGATCAACTCTAATATATAAGAGATCCGTTCATAAGTCTGATAACAGTGGGGAAGCTGTTCTTGAATCTGTTGGTATGTGTTTTCAAACTTTTGAGTCTTCTGCCTGATGGGAGAGAGTATAACTGGGGTGGTAGGGGTCCTTGATTATGTTGGTTGCTTTCCTGACCAGGAAGTGTCAGTGGAAGGAAGGCTGTTTTTTGTGATTGACTGGATTGTGTTCATAACTTTGTAATTTCTAGTTGTCTTGGGCAGAGCAGTTGCCATACCAAGCTGTGATGCATCTGGATAGGATGCTTTCTATGGTGCATCTATAAAAATTGATCAGAGTCATTGTGGTTATACTGAGTTTCCTTACCCTTCTGAGGAAGTAGAGGCATTGATGTGCTTTCTTGTCTGTAGCATCGACGTAGGTAGACCAGGACTGATGTCCAAACATTGATAAAAGAGCTGAACTCCAGGGTTGAGGTGAGAATGACTACCCTTATCATCAAGGCAGCATTTGACCGAGTATGACTTTAAGGAGCTCTTGCAAAACTGAAGTCAAAAGCAAATCAAATGAAAAAAAAAACACCTGCTAGATTGAGTCACACCTAGCACAAAGGAATATGGTTGTGTTTATTGGAGGTCCATTATCTCAGTCCCAAAACAATATAAAGGTATTATTTTAGGCCCAAAGATTGTCCACTGCTTCATCAGTCACCTTCCCTCCATCAAAAATTCAGAGTCGTATGTTTGCTGATGGTTGCCCTATGTTCGACACCATATATCAGATAGTGAAGCAGAACATTTTCATATGCAACAAGACATGGACAACATCCAAGTACCATTTGCATCACAAAAGTGTGAGTCAATGACCATTTTGCACAGGATGGAATCTAAAAATCTCTGCATCTTGTAGTTTAGTCACCTAAGATCTTTTCAACAGCATCTTCGAAACTTGTGATCTCTACCACTTAGAACGACAACAGCATCAAAAATGTGACAACACCGCCAACTGCAAATTCTCTTCCAAGCCACACATCATTCTGTAATGGAACCATATCATAATTTCCTCACTGTTGTTGGGCCATATAGCACTGTGGGTGTACCCACTCACATGCTTTGCAAAGGTTCAAGATGGAAGCACACTACAATTTACTCATAAGCAATTCGGAGTGAGCAATAAATACTGGCCTGGCCAGTGAAGCTTCCATCCCATAAATGAATATAAATAAGGAAAGTAATGAAAAAAAATTGTGTTTCTTTGGATTAGAACTGGCAGCCAGGAGGTGTGTGTCCTTATTTGGGTGACTTGCTGCAGTGCATATTTTAGATGGTACCCACTGTACCACTGTGCATCAGTAGTGAAGGGAGAGGATGTTGAAGGTGGTAGATGGAATGCTCGTCAAGTGGGCTAATTTATCCTGAGTGATGTCAAGCTTCTTGAATGTTGTTGGAATTCACCTATCCAAGTAAGTGGAAAATATTCCATTACATCCCTGATTTGTAATTTGGATATGTAGGATGAGTAATGGGGATACAGGAGGTGAGTTGCTTGCCATCTAATTCCTAGCCTCTGATTATGTAGATAGCCCAGTTCAGTTTCTGGTCAATGCAAGCTGTAGGATCCAGAGATTTTTAGATTCCATCTTGTTCAAAACAGCCATTGACTCACACTTTTGTGATTGGAGAATGATACCAATTTAAACCTCTGTGACAAAATGAATAACCATACCCATGTCAGGCAGGTTTGCTGTATTTTGGGCAATGACAATCCCAAGCTATCTTATTAATGGTACACCTAGAAGGTAGGCCTGTCACTAATTGTTGGAATTCTTTCCACTCAGTCTCCCACTCTCACCCAGCATTCCAAGGCTGTATTCATCGTAGTTGGTGTTGATAATCTACAATATTTTAACTGGTTATATTTGAGCGCCCTGGATCCTGGCTGTTGCCAATATCCATCTTTTGATAAATGAAACATTGATGAACAACCAAAAATGTTATTCAAAGATTCTTGTTTTGAGGATTATTAAAGGTTAACCGTGTTTTGAACACCCCATTGATTCAGAATAAGACGTCAGTTTGCCACAACAAAGTGATGGAATTGACAGGCATCTCCAACCGGCTGTGAAAAGCACATCCTCGTTCCTGACCCACCAGGTAATAAAATACAAATTAGTAAAATTGTTCCTAAAATTTGTCATGTAGTGACATAGATCCTATATCTTTGCCTGAGGTTTAACATTACATAATTGATGAAAGATTGGAACAATTCGGAGAGTAGAAAGCATTTTTTTTTTAAAGAAAGCAAGAAAGCTCTGCTTGGCCAAAAATTGTTCCTCAATAAAAAAAAGTTTATTTCGTCATTGTTACACTGTGGTCCACTTCAGTCATGTTGGCAAAATCGGGATGCTAGTGCGTGATGCCAACACACAAGACAGAAACATGGGGCAGAATTGAAAATTCCCAAATAAAAGCAAAATGCTGCAGCTGCTGGAAATCTGAAAAAGAAACAAAAAACGGTGGAGAAACTCAGCAGATCTGAAGAAGTCATATCGATTTCTCTCTCCATAGATGCTGTCAGATCAGAACTGTTGAATTTCTCCAGCTCTTTCTGTTTTTATATATAATTGAAAAGGCCCATTCTCGTGTCATCATACCCACTTCTGATGAAACCTGTAGCCTTTCTATTCCTTGAACGTAGGTGTTTATGTTTTACTTCCCAGCATCTTCAGTTGGAAATGACATCATAAGTTGGGATGTACCTCGGCAGCAGGTAAAGCCTTTGGCTCTGGCCTCAGGAATCCACTTCACCGCCTTCACCGGGCTGACTGGCCAATCAGGAGGCCGGCTCACCGGGACAAGGCCAACGGCTGCGGAGAGCCAGCCAATAGACAGAAGGCTTCGTGTTTAAATTTAAAACCAATCATACCTTGTACCCGTGGATCGTCGCCGTCAGAGTTAGCCTATCAGAGGCGGGGTCAGGAGGGGTGTTCCCGCATTCTAACCAATAGGACAGCTCCATAGCCAGGCCGCTGCGCCGTTGGCTCGTGGAAGCAGTTGGAAAGTCCGCAGCAGTTTGAAATCGGGCTGTTGGTGCTGACAGAGCCACGGACTCTGGTGCGTGGTTTGATGTTTTCTTTTCGGCGATGTCTTCGGGTTGTGAGTAAGGGGCGTGAAACGCTTGTTGCCTTTAGCTAGCGCTTTTAGAGGTCGGTCGGAAAACTGGGAGCCGGGGCTTTTCGCATCGCAACTGTCGTTCTAACCGTGATCTGTCCATTTAACAAGTGAGCGGTGTTTAAGTTAGCCCTTGCTAACTGCCGAACCAGAGATCAGGCGGTATATGCAAAGTCGTTTAAACAAAACAATACTGAGCACTTGGAAGTAGGATGAAGTGTTCAGTTACGAGGATAGTAAAAGCGTGTAACCCCGTTCGGAGACAGCAAGGTTAGTGAATGAACCCGTGTAGACTAGAGGATGTAATAGACACTGGTGACCACCCCAGTTTTAAACCCCTTACTTAAGGGAGGATGTAAATGCGTCGGAGGGGGTTCCGAAGAAGGATTCCTATATCTGGAATGGGAGGGTTATCTTATGAGGATAAGTTGGACAAACTGGGTTTATTTCCACGGGAGTGAGGGGTGACTTGGCTGAAGTATGCATGATCCTCCTGAATGGTCTTGACTAGGTGGACGTCGAAAGGATATTTCCTCTTGTCGCTCCCTTCAGAACTAGGGGTCCCTGTTTTAAAATCAGGGGTGATCCTTTCAAGAGAGCGATGAGGTTTTTTTCCCCTCTCCGGAGGGTTGTACGACTTTAACTCTCTGCCTTGGGTAGGGTGGGATGCAGGTTATTGGACATTGTTAAGATCGCGTGGATATTCTTAGGTGGCGAGGGCCTCGAGGCTTATCAGGGGAAATGGGAATGTGGAATTTAACAGTGGATCCAGTAAATCGTGAAATAAAATCTGAAATGTTGGAAATATTCAGCCTGTCAAGCAATATCTGCGGAGAAAAAGTGTTCATCTTTTAGGAGGAAAATAGAAATGCAAGATTTTTATACTAGTAATGGAGAAATTTGGTGGTGTACAAGGAACATTAGGATTAGGCTGCAATAGTCTGGGAGACAGGAGAGACTTACTAACAAAATTGATTGTGATAGAAATTTCAAAAGAGAATGTTGATAAGGAAAGAAGCAGATGCGTGCAGGTGAAGCCTGAATAGCTATATAGTACCTACCTAAATGCAAAATGAAAGTTTAAAAAGAGGAACAAGCTAGCAAATTCTCTCAAGGTAAACTTGCAGGTTGCGTCAGTAGTCAAGAAGGCAAATGCAATGTTGGCATTTATTTTAAGAGGATTTGAATATAATACAGGGATGTACTACTGAGGCTTTATAAGGCTCTGGTCAGGCCACATTTGGAGTATTGTGTGCAGTTTTGGGCCCCATATCTCAGGAAGGATGTACTGGCCCTGGAGTGCGTTCAGAGGAGGTTCACGAGAATGGCCCCAGAATTGGAAAGCTTAACATATGAGGAACGTTTGAGGACTCTGGGACGATACTCATTGGAGTTTAGAAGGATGAGGGGGGATCTAATTGAAACTTTCAGAATACTGAATGGCCTGGACAAAATGGATGTTGGGAAGATGCTTCCATTGGTAGGGAGAGTCTAGGACCCAAGGGCACAGCCTTAGAGTAAAGGGAGGCTTTTAGAACGGAGATGAGGAGAAACTTCTTCAGCCAGAGAGTGGTGAATCTATGGAATTCACTGCCACAGAAGGCTGTGGAGGCCAGGTCATTGAGTACATTTAAGACTGAGATAGATAGGTTCTTGATTATCAAGGGTTACGGGGAGAAAGCAGCAGAATGGGGTTGAGGAACTTATCAGCCATGATTGAATGGCGGAGCAGACTCTTTTGGCCGAATGGCCTAATTTCTGCTCCTATGTCTTATGGACTTATAAAAATAAAACAGAAGATTATCTCACAGGGCAAGACAGAGGCAGAGGTTGTTCCATATGGTGCAGTGTTAGTGTCTTTGTGGATTTTCGAAGATCCAGCGTCAAGTCTCAACCCCTAGATGTGTATGTCACAGGTTGATTAGAAATACTTATGATGTAAGGTTGAGTACTCATTATTGAGTACAGAAGAAGAGAAAAAACAAAGAATTGCAGATGATGGCGATCCCAGAAACAAAACCAGAAATTGCTAAGAAAGTTGCAAGTCTGGCCACATCTGTGGACAGAAAGCAGAGGTGATGTTTCAGGTCCAGTGACCCATCTTCAGAACTGATTGTAGCTAGGAAAAGGTTGGTACAAGAGGTTATATACTACCAAGATGAAAAGTGTTGTTGCTTGAGCTTGCATTGCAATACTGCAGCAAGCCATGGACATAAAGGCCAGAGTGGAGAATTCAAATGATGTGAAGTCCAGTCTTTCTTGAGCACTGAATGTAAGTGTTCCACAAAGGTTCACCCAGCCTAGAAACCAAAAAAAAATTACTGTTGCTCAAGATCTGAAACAAAAGCAACTTTCTGGTAGAATGCATCAGGTCTGGCAGCTATTGTGGAGAAAAAGCAGGATTAACTTTGAGTCCAGTGACCCTTCTTCGGAACAGTCTGTTTTTGGCAGTCCTCATTGGAGAGGGCACCACAGTGTTTTTGGTGCCTTGGATGATGTAAAAGGAGAATGTGAAAAATGCATAGGAAGTGAGGTGGCGTTGGGAATGAATCAGTGTTGAGCAAGCAACAATTCCTTTAGAAAAGACTGGGCTTGTTTTGCTTGAAGCAGAGAAGACTGAGAAGGGATATGATGAGGTGTATAAATTTGAGTGGCATGGAGGCGTATACAGAAAGGACCTTTTTCCTCTTGGTGGAAGATTTCATGACTTGGGGCAAGGATTTAAAGTAGAGGCTGGAGGTTCAGAGGGGATGTGAGGAAAACATTGGGAATCTGGAACTCTGTCTGTAAAGGTAGTAGAAGAAGAAGAAGCACTCGTAAGCCTTCAGTGGTATTTGGAAGTGCACTTTGATGCCAGGGCAAACTAGGCAATGGGCAAAGTGCTGGCAAACGGGATTTGAATAGTTAAGTGCTTGATTTGACCAACTTAGATTCAATGGGTTGAAGGCCTATTGCCAGGCTGTAAACCTTTATGACTGTAATGCTGAAAAAGGACAGGGACAGATGTTAAAAACTGAAAGAACTGCAGATGCCATAAATCAGGAACGAAAACAAAGTTGCCGGAACAGCTCAGCAGGTCTGGCAGCATCTGTGAAGGAAAGAACAGT
>NC_063340.1:53044727-53074121 GCF_021869965.1 Rhincodon typus
ACTGTTCTTTCCTTCACAGATGCTGCCAGACCTGCTGAGCTGTTCCAGCAACTTTGTTTTTGTGTCAGGGACAGATGTTTATTCATGACATCACATTAGTTAGTGAAAATGGCAGAGGGTTGTCCCTTGAATAGAGGCTGATTGGGAAACCATATCTCAGTTTTTTAGGAAAAAAGTGAGAATAAAAGCACATGGAATAGATCAAACATGTTGGAGGACCGAATCATCAGCCAGGAAGACCTATCAGAAACACTTGTGTGGAACACTGCATCGTCAAAAGAGACACATTGTTAATGGCAGTGGAGTTTAGCAAGAAGGTTGTAACCATGATAACAAGCCTGTCTATTTGTCTAGAAGGTTGTTTTGATGTTCTCCCATATACCCTGAATTATCACGTGACCATGGTTACCTTCAGCAATGTAACTTCCCTCTGCATGAGTGCACATTTCTCCGTTGCTTGCCACCAGCACTTTAAATTCTAACCTTAAATAAAAATGAGGTGCTGTAAATATGGAAGATAACAAGACTTGAAAGACACAGCAACAAAATTTTCTAAACATTTCCTGACACTATCCATTATAGAGACTCTAGTTCAGAGAAATTAGCCCTCCTATTTCAACTCTTTAGGATTCCACTTAATTGACTTGTGACAGTTTTTTGGGCTTGGAATTGTGGACAAAATTGGAGTCCTTTCCAAATCTGCTGACTTCTCAAATCTGAGAGCCTAATGTTTCTTCATTCTAATAACCTGCACATATAATGCCCTGGTTTGGAAGTTTTCTAAACTAAAACCCTTCCGCTGAGGTACCCAGTTCCCAGAGCTGCCCTGAAAAGTTCCACCTAGAAGACAAACTACCCTTGCTTCCAAACTCAACATTGGTGTTGTCCGAACTGATTTTTGAAAACAAAATGACTCCCTTCAAACTAGATTCTTCTGAACAGAAAACAAATCTAATGGCCTTGGATTTTTATGTTAATGTCATAAGCACAACAGTATAAAAATCTTTTGATTAACACCCAGGATTTGCAATCACCTGCTTTCTAACAAAGACTACATTTAATTACTGTTCCAGAAGGATAGCCTCACTTTTTTTTTAATTTTGTGGAGAAAAGTCCTTCAGAGAAGTAAAAAATACACCTGCATGTATCAAATTTCAAAAATTACCAATTAGTAAATTATACAGCTTTCATCGGTGATAAGCTGATAGTTGTGCATTGGTTTGATTTGAAATTTGTAAATATTAGATTGCAGAATTCTGAAGATGAAAGATTTGTAATTGCATGATATGTTTCTTTCTAAGTCCGAACTTCCTATGGCATGCAAGTGGTTCATGCAATCCAGAAAGATTTCTGCATTTTAATTGATCTAGTCAATCTTGCAAGTTTGTCGGGTTTGTGTATGTGTAGCAAGGGCAAGAATTCTTGAAACTTCATCCACTCAGGAGATTAACTCCAAAACAGTCACAAGAGCTGATGTACTGGAATGTGTTATGCAATTCCACTGATGTAGAGCAGTAATTGATGAGTGACTGTGTGTGTGAAATAACTTTTCAAATGGGAGGCTAACATCTTCCCAAATTGTCTAAACCACCTGACAGCTTCCTTGTTATTAATCTTGGACTAAGAATAGGAGTAGGCCATTAAACCCAGCGAGCCTGGTTCACCATTTAATATGATCATGGCTGATCAAACGCTTGAGTGCCTTTTACCCACACTATCCCCATAGCCCTTTTTGCCATTGATAATCAAAACTAATAGCCTTGTTTCCTTTCATCCTAGTGGGAACTTATTTAAACTGTCATTTCTGTTCCATCATCTCTGGTATTTTAATGGTAATACTTAAGTTTAACTTCATTTAAATTCAGTAGTTCTATTTTGGGTTTTGAAATTGCAATACGTTTCTATTGATGCATAACCTTAGAACTCTCTCAGAGCTTGATGGAATGTCCAGCGTTCTCTGATGTTGTAAATGGCACTGACTAATTAAAATTTTTGTTTCTTAGATCATGATCTAAATTTTTCACAAAATTGAGCAAAATGAGTTGGGTAGCAGAAGAGTGGAAACAGGGTTTGCCTACAAAGGCGCTCCAGAAGATACAGGAGATTGAAACTCAGTTGGATAAACTCAAAAAGGAGCGCCAGCAGCGACAATTTCAACTAGAATCTCTGGAAGCTGCTTTGTTCAAGCAAAAGCAAAAGGTGATCATTCTACACTTTCTTAGAAATAGCTTAGTTGTTCATAGATGTCAAGTTCTTTTTTTGCTGGAAGTTATTCTTCTTGGCTCAGCTAGAGTGTTGTAATTTTAAGTGTCCTGATGGGCTTGAGGATTTAAACTATTTTTTTCTTTTGTTAAGAAAAAGTACCAACCAATTTTGCACATAGCAAAACTTCATGAACCACTAATGTCAGTTGGCAGAATAAAATTGGCCATTACGGTTTCCTATGGTAACAACAGTGACTGCATTGAAAACTAACTTTTGGTTGTGAAGTGCTTTGGGATGGGTTGTGGATTTTGTCAACTCCACTGCAGCAAACTTTCTGCAACTTTATTTAACTCATTCTGCTTAACTTGTATGCAACGTATAGTGAAATTAATCCATCATTTAAAGAAGGTACTTTTAATTGCATGCTTCATGATTATGGTGCACGTATCCCTGAGGACCAAGTGCATTGCTGCATTTTGGCCTTTGTAAATGCCATTTTAGTCATTGTTAAGTGGTATTTACTACTAGTGTCAACATTGTGCAGGTTAATGTGCTTCAGGTCTAGTAACCACCAGTAATAAATTTCCTATTCCAATGAAAATGGGTTTCCAACACATTTCAGTCTATTCTGGAAATATTAAAAATGGTTTTGTACAATCCAAACCCCAAATAGCTATAGTTTGCAAGTTAAGATATCTAAAGCTTGGGAATTTTCCCACATACAACTGACCAAAGTTATTTCAACAGTGGTATTCTTTCCTGAAATATGAACTACTGCAAAGAATGAGATCAACAAATGCAACTGAGACCACTGCCGTCTTGCATACTACTACTGGGTCAGTGTTCCAATATTAATCCCATGTGGATTAGGTAGGTACCATGTGCTTCAAGTAACAGGCCACTCATCACTTTCCCACTTATCACCTTATCAATGTTAACAGTATTAGAAGTATAATGTGACTTCAACTTAGCTGGAGCACTTTAAGCTCTTGACCGTTGTTGTAAATTCAAGTCACTTTCCGAGTTGCTGCTTTTGAGTAAAGCACTAAACCGTTTCTGTCAAGCAAACTTGAAAGAGCGTGGAATTTTTACTGATGTCCTGGTAATATTTATCATTCTACCAAAAATCACTAATACAAATTCCTGATTATGGGATCTTGTGTGCAAATTGACTTTGATGGTCAACTACATGAGAATAGTGACTTTGCTTCAGAGTACTTCATTGACTTCATGGAGCAAGTTAGAAGATTTTGAAGTGAGACATATAAACACGAATATCAAGAAAGAATGTTTATATTTAAGTTAAGGGAACAGATGAATAATGACGACAGGAACATTTAGACATGTTTTTAAAAAAAAGTACAATTCTGCTACTGAAGTATAGTGTTTTCGAAATGAGAGCTATTTAGTAATAGAATGTATTGTGATGGCACATTTTTGGTGTTGGAAATAAAGCAAATGAGAGAACCAGTATGTAAAGTTAATGTTAGGTTCAATAATTGCAAATGAAAGATTAAATTTATTGGAAGAACATGTACAATTGTGAAGATTTCTAAATAAAAACCATAGAAATAATTAGAATGTAGGAAATAATATGTTAAAATGTATTTTATTGCAATAACTTTTTGGGAGTTTTGGATGGTGTTATAATCCAGAATATTTCTTCGGTATTAGCCACTATATTTTACTAAAATTAGAGATCTGATCAATGAAGGGAGATGCAGCACCAGAAGGAGATCATTCAACCTGTCATTTTTGTGCTGCCTTTCTGCAAGAGCAAGTCCTACTAATCTCACATTCCTGCCTTTACCTTGTAGCCCTGCATTTTTTTCTTCCCTTTAGCTAAACATCAAATTTCTTTTTGACGGTCAGAATTCTGAGGTTGTAGACTTGCTCGCTGAGCCGGTGCGTTTGGTTGTGGTTCTGTTTTTCAATGGTTTGTACACAGGGTCCAGTTCAATGTGTTTGTTGATGGAGTTCCAGAAGTAATGCCAACCACCCCAGCAAACTGAAGTTTATAAATAACAAGCGGCACAGAACACCAACACTTCACTGGAGGCCCACTGACTATGTTACCTAGCAGGGTGACGAAACGTCTGCAACCAAACGCACTGGCTCGGCAAGCGAGTCTACAACCTCATCTACAACTCGAGCTACAAATCTTCTCAAAAGCTTTAAAGTCAGAATTGGACTTGTTTCTACCAGCCTCTTAGGCAATGTGTTTTCATAATAATAACAATGAAGCTATAATTGATTATTAGTTCACTAATGTCCTTTTATGGAAAGAAATCTGCCATCTTTTCCCAGTCTGATCAACATGTGATTCCAGAATTACAGAAAGTAGTTGAAAGTTGGCTGCCCTCTAAAATGGTTCAAGCACAATTAGGGATGGGCAACAAATGTTAGCCTTGCCATTGACATACACATCTCATGAAAGAATAGAGGGGATTTTTTTTTTGCTGGTGAATGCCACTTGGGCACCCGTAGAGGATGCCTGCACCAATATGGGTACAAGAGATATTCTTTTTGTTACACCACAATCATGGAACTGAATTTGGCAGACAAATTTTCTCTTATCTGCCCCCTTTTCCAGTGGACATGGGCATGCAGTGAACCTGGGGTGATTGAATATTGTGGTAACACTCTTTAACTGTAATGCTGGTGACAGTGTGACCGCAGTGGGAGAAAGAAAGATTATTTTCCCTTTCCAAATCTGTAGATGATTGAAGTAGAAAGGATATAATAAGTAGTGTATTAGCTAAAGAAGGAGTGGGAAGAAAACTTGTCCTTTTCGTTGCATATACTAATTCAGTTGTTTTTTACACTTGCAAATGTCAAAATTTTCTTTACAAGTCTTGAATTTATTTTCTGCTTGTCTCTGAATATTCCCAAAAGCATGTTACACACCACAAATAACTTTGAAATGGAGTAACTGTGTTATAGGCGAATATGGCAACTGATTTGTACGAAGTGCAGACAGTAATTGGATGAATGATTTCTTTGATCTTACCTGACAGTAACATTGTCTAAGGGAGATTTCTGCTGTTTTTGGAATAATGAACTGTCAAATGTTGACTCTCTGAGCAAGTAGACAGGACAAGTCCAAAGGGTCAAATCTCTGACAATGGTACAGTATGTGAACAGGGTGTTGGGGTGTCTGCTTGACTGCAGGAATGAATTTCTTCAGTTGCTGTCCTGATTCTCTGTTTTAAGACGTTTATTGAACTGCTTTTCAGCAGTTTCCACTATTCTTTATAGAAATTCACCCTGTTTGTGTGGATGTCTTCTGACTCAAAGGATAGTATGAGAGTACTGTCAACAACTGCACAGATACTTGTAAATTCATGCTAAAAGCATAATTTTATCTTAAATCTATTCTCGCTATGATGCTTATGTGGGAAAATAGCTTACTGAAGCTCATTGTATGGGTTGAAATCCACAGTAAACCACTGAAAATAGCTGGTGAAGATTAATCGCCTATTAGCATGTTAAAACTTTCAGAAAGGGGAGAAAACGGAGTTTATGTTTGTTGTAAAGTAACCTGTAAGTTTTCTTTCTATGGTTGAAAATATTATTGATAACGTTTTCCATGAGTTTATTTGTTTGTTTGTAAACCAGGTAGAGAATGAAAAGACTGAAACAAGTGCTCTGAAGCGTGAACACCAGAACTTAATAGAATCATGTGAAAACCTTGAGAAAATCAGACAGAAAATTTCCCATGATCTGCAAGTGAAGGAATCACAAGTTAATTACCTGGAAGGACAGCTTGCATCAAACAAGATACGGATGGATAAACTTGAGCAAGAGAACAAGAGGTAATGGAGATTTTATACTGTGCTGATAAATTGGCTCAAGATAATATAATGCATGGGCATACAAAGAACTAAGGAGGCACTGTTTCTTACCAAAGTCAGGGATGGAGCGCTGCTGGAAACAACAATTAGGTGAAGCAAACAAACCCTACCTTAGTAAACTATGTCCTCCTCATTAATGTAAAACTTTGGAACATATTCTCTCAGAAAATATGCGACACTAACTTGTTGGTTACAAATGTTCAAATGTTAATTGCAATTAAGTAATATCAGGAAACCTGATGGTATAACAGTTAGCCACCAGAGGGTGATATTTAAACTGCCTCATGAATTGAAATAACAGAGCAGATTATTTGCATAAGATGTGTTTTGTCCTCCATCTCCTAGTTATTAAATAAAAATTCTGGAGAAACTCAGCAAATTTAGCAGCATTTGGAGACTGAAACAGAGTTCATGTTTCAAGTCAGGTATTACCACTTCAGGACTCTCCTAGCTGTAGTTATGAAAGTGAAAGATCATTTCAGTTCACCGGGTTCAGTTGGTGAGTGGCTAAGTTGTAAATACCAGAAAATTAACCGTTTATGCTCGCTAATTGTTCTATACAGTTGCTTGCGACAGTGCTTGAATTGTCTTCAGTTCCTCTGCAACGCAGAGATAAACATTTGCTATATTTCCATTCCTCATCAGTATCTGGTAAATTCCAAATGAGAATGTACATTCATAGCCATCATATTGAAGGCAGTATCAGATTCTGCTGTAATGACGTTAAATGTGGTAAAACTGTCTGCTGGCTTTCTATTTATTTAGTCACAGTTATACAGCACGGAAACAGACCCTTTGGTCCAACCAGCCCATGCTGAAAATAATCCCTAACTAATTTAATTTGACCTGCCTGCTCCTGGCCCATATACCTCAAGCTTTTCATTTTGATTTTGAAAGTAAATAACATATGATTTAGAAGCAATATAGGCTATTCAGCCCTCAAGCTTCCTCCACCATTCAATAAGCTGTTCTCAAACTCAAATCCATATTCCCATCTATCTCAGATAACTTTTTAACCTCCTTGCTTAATAAGAATATCTACCGGTGCCTTAAATATTCAAGGATCCTGCTTCTACCCTTTCAGGAAGAGTTCCAAACACTTGTGGCTTGTTAAGAGGAAGCAAAATCATTTAAGTTCTGTTTTAAATGAGTTGTTCCTGATTATTAAATGGTGCCACCACCACCACACCAAACCGCGTCCCCTCCCACCACCACATTTCTAAATTCTCCTATCTGAGGAAACACCCTCCCCCCACATCTAAACTGTCAGATACTCTTAGGATCTTTTGCTGTTTCAGTCAAATCACTTTTTATTCTTCTAATCTCCAGCATATGCGAGCTTAGCCTATCCAGCCTTGCCCCATAAGATAACCCACCGATCCCTGTGGTACACAACTCAATGCATTTTGTTGATGTGGAAAAGATCTATTAGTGCTGCTTGTTAGCGAACTAACTTTCTATCCTTGTCAGTATGTGACACAGAAACACAGATCTTGTCAGTATGTTCACAATGAGCTGAATTTTTTGGATTAGATATTGGAGGCTAATTGGTATTTGTGGAATTACATGCCAGCAACCTGTTGATTTTCAGGAAAGAAGATTGGAGATTCAATAAAAATCTGCAGTTAAACAAACGTCATTTCTGAAGTTAAATTAATGAGGATAGCATTTAATATAACGGCATAATGTACTCTGTATATGAGAAGGACATGTTCCTTTTAACAAATTACATATTGCAATTTAACTTTATAAGCTAGTGTTTAACAGTGTGATGTTGTGTGGGCTAGTTAATGTTTTTCAGGTGGTGTGCTGCAGCAAGGTGAGAAGTATGCCATGGAATTTTTGGGAAGCAGTGTGCTTTACCTGCTGATAGCAGGTGCTGTTATCGTGGGGCGGGAGATGTAGCTGTGTTTGGTGCACAGCAGTTTCACTCAGTGCTTGAGGTTGGTGAGTCTGTTACCTTTTGGCCTTTGCACCTGGACTGAGTCAGTTGGATCAAGTGCTGCTGCTACTGCAGGTCATTAGGGCTTCACCAGAGCAGAGCTGAGAAAATGGTAAGTGCAGGAACTGCAACTTGCAGAGCCAGCCCTTAGAGCTGAATCCAGGGGACAGGGGTTTGGCTCACACAGTGGGGGGCAGCTGCCATTGCAGATGAATGGGCTTCCTGTCCATGACTGGGCCTCCTCTCCATGACTAGACCACGTGGCAACCTCTGCAAGATGGGCACATGTTGAAAGGCAGCTGTTTGATGGATGGTTAGTGAGTGGGGAGCCTCATCGATTGCTCTGTATCTCTATTGCTACTATGGCATAGTAAATGTGACCTGTATAAGTAATTAGTTCAACTGAAAAAGGTGGGTCGTTGTGGAATTGCTTGCTTCATTAAAGAGTGCATTGATACTGAATAGGTTGGGAACCACTGAGCTAGGAGTTAGAAGCTCTAAAATAAAATTGGTGGCTAGATTACATAGCCATTTGTGGAAGATGGAAGAAGTATAGGTCCAGAGAATTAATAGCATCCTCTAGATGCCCAGGAAAACTGCTGACAAGTCATTGTCTAACTCAATTTTTAATCGTGTAGATAGGCTGAACTATATTTGAAAGATTTTTTTCTATATTCGTCTGTGAAACAAATTTATAACTAATTCTACTTCTGTGAATTAAAAGCAGTTAGATCAGATTTTCATCGAACTACCAATCTTGTTTTTATAGATACAAGTCAGAACTTGAACGAAGCCAGCTGACTGTAATGTTAGGAGACGCACAGTCTGGAACGCCACAAAGAAATCTCTCTGGATCTGTGACACCAAGTAAGAATATTCCTGGGAATAGATTGTAATGTTTTAAAAGATTTAAACATTACAGAGTAAATCACAAGTGTTACCTTGAGCTTATTGGTAACACGCTGTGTTTTGAGACACATGTTTATGCACCAAGCCCTGTTCAAGACTCTCGCGTATAATCTAGGCTGATATTTAGCTGCTTGTGTCATTGATTATAATGCTTCTTGTAGCTGCCATGCCTAAGATTTGCCAATATATGGGGTCAGTATGATTTGGAACACCAAGAGTCTCATTTAAATATCATGGACAGGTCTGTGCTGCTAACTGGGGAATACAATCATGACTAATATTGTAGAATGTTCAAAAAGGTTAATTTTTTAAATCAAATTTCTGAAGCAAAATTACAGGGCTTGTATGATACCAAGTCATTTTGTTGATTCACAGATCCAAAACTAGAGGAATTACAGGAACAATACAATAAAGAAGTGGAAGAAAGAAGGCGATTGGAAACCGAACTAAAAACGATTCAAACCAAGGTAAGATAGATCATTGATATCCGTTCAAAGAGAATTTGCTGGAAATATGCAGCAAATTTGTTGGCATTTCTAAAAATGACTGAAAGGTAACTGAACTGAGAACTGTTCTTGGTTCTGGTGTGAGTATTTCTATCTGC
Source organism: Rhincodon typus (assembly GCF_021869965.1). Taxonomy (NCBI): domain Eukaryota; kingdom Metazoa; phylum Chordata; class Chondrichthyes; order Orectolobiformes; family Rhincodontidae; genus Rhincodon; species Rhincodon typus. The sequence continues at coordinate 53,054,242 of NC_063340.1, forward strand.
ATTGTTTTAAATGCTTCATTTAGTGATACATTTAGAATTTGTGTTTTTCATTTTTTCTTTTTCATTCAGTGTTAATTCCTTGGTTTAATTCAGCATGTTGAGCTGAGCTGATCTGAAAACCTAAAATATTATGTTTTATTTCAGACTTCCAGCACTTGCAATATTCCGCTTTTAAAATGTAAATAGTCTTCTATTAGGCTTTTGAAATATGCTGTTTGATGCTAACTAGATCTATGAGGATGAAATTTTAACTGGTGATGGGGAATACAAGCAATGGCAGATTGTCAACCCATATTACACTTGGCCCAATTCCTTTATTTCTATTGAATTTATTTTTGAAATAAATTCAGAGTGCCAAGTTATCCTTGTTGTCTGTTTTGTGCTGCTGGCCAAGAAAGTTGTATATTTATAAAAACAAAATTGATTCACTTTGAGAGCTAAAGTAATGGTTTCAATTTTCCTCACCCTTCGAATGCTGGTGTAAATAATTGTTGATGAATTTGAAAGGAGGACTCGCCCACCTCCTGTCCTCCAACTGTCCATCTTTAAAGTTACTCATTCTTTAAAACTGCTTCCTTTGCACTTGGGAAATGCAGTTATTTAATTGAGGTTGATTGGTTGCTTGACAAATTTGTTTTGGTCACATGAATACAACTCCAGCTTTCACACAAGCTGAAGTTGATTATCTACATTCTCTGTTAATCTTTTTCTTCCTGCTCTCGCTCTCTCTCCCCTAACTCTGTCTTTTTCAACCCACTGAATTGTATTCACGCAATAGGCTTCTAGGGATAAAGGACCAACATTTAAAATTTTGTTTTTCACTAATCCTACTTTCTGGTTTGGTTTCTAATTATTTCATTAGAAAATAACTTTCATGTGACATTAAATGCCAAAATTCTAGTTTATTTTCCTTGTTTTTTATATGGCAGATTCTGATCCCTGCTTTGGCATCTGAGAGATTTAGCTGCAAAGCACTTTCATTTGAGGAAAGAAATAAATGGAACTGAACCTTACATATTGTTTTTTGGCTTAACACCAGTTGCTGTCACGTTTTTAGGATGGATTTTTACCACCAGGCCCAGAGAGATTTCTCGTCTTGTGTTGCCAAATATTTGTTAATGCAATCAGAGCAGATAGGTGGTAATTGAATCAGTCGCATCTGATTCTACCACCTGTTGTTTTGGAACATCTTGCTACTCATTGCACATCTGCTGATAGACTAGTATAACTGTTGCCTGTGCCGTATTTAAAACGCTGCTGTGCACCCGGTCAAGTGTTGGCATTCTGAAACTATCCTGCTTGATCAAAGATAGAATGTGAACATGTCTGAGAATGGAAAGACAATGCTAAGAGTCTCTGACATGGACTGGGAAGTCCTGGTTGAGCAGTGGTATGAAGGAAAGGAGTCCTCTTGCTGGAGCACTGGCAGAGGAGGTCATGCCACTAGACCCTGACAAGCCAATTAGAGATGATCAATCAAGTCAGTGCTGTCTTAACTATGTGGTAGAATGGCTAGCAGTGCTGTAAGAAAGTTAATGATCTTCTCTGCTCTACCAGGTTAAGTAAGTGACACAATCTTCTCTCTGTCACCTCAGGCTCATTCTATCTCTGCTACAGCACACACCTTCCGCCTCACACCTCATGCTCTGCCAATCTTAGTATCACCGGCAACATCTTCCCTCACCGGCTGTCAGCCTCAACTTTCCACATCACCAACTCGACACTGCCTACTCATTCCACCAAAGCACCCCACCATCTTTCATCTTACTCAGTCCAGAACTTACACTCCTTCCTGAAGAAAACAACCCACAGTAGGGTAAAAAGGGCCTGGACGAGTGGAGGGCTGCCCAATGTTTGGTTCCTCAGCCCATAAGTAGAGAGAATCCTGGCTGTCACAGACAAAACTGGGACTGCTGTAGAGATGCCAAAGTGCCGAATGATAAGTGACATTGTTCATTCCACTACAACTCTCAGTGTAACCCCGGCAGATGGAGTTCAATGTAAGCAACAGAACTTACCATTTTGGACTGTAAAAGGATAGATCAGGGTATTTTCTAGTTTGTATGAAATTAAATACAGTGGATGTCCAAAGAGATTTGGGGGTTCAGGTGAATAAATTTTTAAAAATGCCAAGAACCTATACAGAAAATAATCAAGAGAGCTAATGGAATCCCGGCCTTTATATCTAGAGGACTGAGTACATGCATGGAGAAATGACTAGCTCCCCAGAAGCCACCTCTTCAACCTCCAAGATCGAACACACTGAGGCCAGAGAAGCATCAGCATGGCTGAATGCTGTGCCCACCCCATTCACCTTGGAGGCAGACACCCCAAGGAGGATGTTAGTGTTAAAGTTTGGGATTACAATCTGGTGAGCACCTCACTGTGAAACCTCTGTAACTGGCTGAGGGGAGGGAGAGTAATACCCCAGGCCACTGACAAATCAGATGATTATTGGTGACCAAGCACTTGCTCAGCCCTAGACCGGAGAGGACTTGGTGGTGTCATCCACGTGCACAGGACTTCATCCACGTGCACAGGGAGGAGCGACTGACAGATATGTGGGATGCAATTGACCTTGTTGTCCAGAAACTGCAGCAGCGCAGCGACTCATTCAATTGTCTGGCTTCATGGACACGTTAGTAACTGCTGCAGCAAGCCAAGTCCAGCACTCTGAGGGTTTGCTGGAGAAGCTACACACCTCACTCCATTGTCCCAGCCATTGGTTATCAGGAGTGAAGATGTAGTGACAGAGGTACGGGGAACGTGGTATTCCACCACGTGACTCTTCCTCACAAGAAGAGAGTATGGTGCTAGGAGGCACCCAACCAGAAGAACAACCAAACGTGGGTCTGTCAGATTTTCTCCAGGAACTCCAGAGTTGGCTGGACCCTTCACCTGCACCCTTGGAAGTTTTAGATGAGGATGGTTCACATGCTTCAGTTAAGAGATCTTTGACATATCTGGGCTGTCCAGAACCAAACACCCTGGGGGCTGCCTGACCAAAACTCCATGGCTAATGGACTGCTTTGCAGACTCCCTACATGCAGCTATAGAAGTAGGGAGTTCACGAAGATGAAGTGGTAGGATGAGGGAGAATTTTTATTGAAGGGGCTTTGGCACAAGTGACCTTTCACACGTGTATACATTTCATTGTTTCATCTTTACAGCTGTGACTTTGAGTCTCACTCTAGCTCTGAATATAACTATCAGCTTGACACATTAAACTTGTGTCCACACAGGGTGGTATCATGGATTGTTAACTGTGTTGAGTCTCTGCTGCAGCATGTGGAATCAAGATGAACAATATACACAGGGCAATGGGGTCGTGCTGACACCATGTGACTCCAGACCCACGACAATATGGTTGACCCTCAACTTGTTTCTGAAATGGCCTAGCAAACCATTCAGTTGTATCAATCGCTACAAAGTCTCATCAAAGAAATGAAATTGGACAGACCACCTGCCATCAACCTAGGTACTGGAAAAGACAACGTCAGAAACAGCCCCATCGACCTTGCAAAGCAGTGTTACTAAATTGGCACGGAATCATACCTTACAGACAATGTCCCAGATACAACTATCACTATCCCTGCATATGTCCTGTCCCACCGGCAGGACGGACCCAGCAGTGGTAGTGCCACAATAGCATACAGTTGGGAGGGAATTACCCTGGGAGCTCTCAACATTGACGCCAGTTACCATCGAGTCTCATGACTTGATTGAGGTTAAACATGGACAAAAAAACCTGCTGATTACCATGTACCAACCTCCGTCAGCTGATGAATCAGTACTTCTCAATATTGAAAAATATTTGAAAGAAGCACTGAAGGTGGCAAGGGCCCAAAATGTACTCTGGGTGGGGGATTTCAATGTCCGCCACTAAGTGGCTTGGCAGCAGCACTACTGAATGAGCTGGTTGCGTCCTAAAGAACATAGCCACTAGACTGCGTCTGTGGCAGGTGGTGAGGGTCCCAGCAGGAGGAGGGAAAAACATGTTCCACCTCACTGTCAATCTGCCAGCTGCAGATGCATCTGTCTATGACTGTAATGGTAACAGTGATGACTGCAACGACCACATGGAGATGAGGTTCCCGCCTTCATGTTGAGAATACCTCGATTATGTCTTGTGGCACTATTGCTGTGCTAAATGGTCAGACTTTGAATAGATCTAGCAACTCTAGCCTGGACATCCATGAGGTTCTGTGGGCCATCAACAGCAGCAGAATTGTATTCCCATACAATATGCAACTTCATGGTCTGATATATCACCTACTCAACCATTACCATCACGCCAGTGGACCAACCCTGGCACAATGGGGAGTACAGGAGGGCATGCCAGGAGGCAGCACCAGACATACCTAAAAGTGAGGTGCCAACCTTATGAAACTACCAAACAGGACTACGTGCTTGCCAAACAGCATGAGCAGAAAGTGATAGTCAGAATTAAGCAATCCCACAACCAGCGGATCAGATCTAAGCACTGCAGTCCTGTTGTGAACGATGGAAGACAATTAAACAACTCACTGGAGGAGGACCCTGCACAAATATCCCCATCCTCAATGATGAAAGAGCTCAGCACATCCGTGCAAAAAGTAAGACTAAAGGATTCGCAGCAATTTTCAGTCGGAAGTGCTCAGTGAATGTTCAATCCTGGCCTCCCCCAGTGGTCTACAGATTCACAGATATCAGTCTGAGCCAATTGTATTCACTCCACATGAGATCAAGAAACGATTGCAAGCACTTGATACTGCAAATACTATGAGCCGTGACAAGAGGGGGGATGATTGCATAAAGTTCAGCACCATTCATTTGCTCTTCAGATATTGTAGCAGTCCAAGTTCAAATGCAACAAGATCTGGACAATAGCCAGGCTTTGGCTGACAAGTGGCAGTCGCTTCACACAAATGCTAAGCAGTGACTGTCTCTAATAAAAGATAATTTAATCACTGCACCTTGACATTCAATGGTGTTACCATCACTGAATCCACAATATTTAACACCCTTACCATTGACCAGAAACTCAACTGGACTTGACACATAAACACAGCAGCTGTAACAGCAGGTCAGGGACAATGAGTAATACCACGGTGGCACAGTGGTTAGCACTGCTGCCTCACAGCGCCAGGGACCTGGGTTCGATTCCAGCCTCGGGCGACCGTCTGTGTGGAGTTTCCACATTCTCCCCGTGTCTGCGTGGGTTTTCTCCGGGTGCTCCGGTTTCCTCCCACAGTCCAAAGATGTGCAGGTTAGGCGGATTGGCCATGCTAAATTGCCCGTAGTGTTCAGGGAGGTGATGGGTCATGGGGGGGATGGATCTGGATGGGATGCTCTGAGGTTCGGTGTGGACTTGTTGGGCCGAAGGGCCTGTTTCCACACTGTAGGGATTCTAATTCTTCTACTGACTCTCCAAAGCCAGTACATCATTAACCAGGTACAAGTCAGGAATATGATGCTGTGTTCCCCACTTGGCTGGATGAGTGCAGGCTCCAGCAACACTGAAGAAGCTTTACATCATCCTGGACAAAACAGCCTGCATGATTGGCACCATATCCACATGCAGCAATCTCTGACACTCACTAGCAGCAATGTGTCCTATCTTCAAGATGCACTGTAGAACTTTACCAATGTTCCTCAGACGGCACCTTCCCATCCCATGACCGTTTCCATCTGGAAGGACCAGCACTGCATTTACATGGGAACACCACCACTTGCAAGTTCCCGTCCAAGCCTCTGACATCCTGACTTGGAAATATATCGCCATTCCTTCATTATTACTAGGTCAAAATCCTGTAATTCTCTCCCTAAGGGGATTGTGAATCAACCTACAGCATGTTGACTGCAGGGGTTCAAGATGGCAGGTCAGCACCATTTTTTTTTTTTCTCAAGGAAATTCAGGATGGCCAGTGGTGCCCATGTCCCACAAGTGCATGAAAAAATTGCATGTTGGGGAAAATAGAGGGCCAAAGACTTGACAGTTAAGATTTGAAAAAGTGCAGCAGTAAGCAATGTTCCCTCAATGTTTTCATCGTACATGGTTTCTTTTTATCAATGGATGGTACCTTTCAATTTTGTACACATTGCATTCACAGCGTCTTAAATAGGACATCTTGTAAGAGACCACGTTATCCTCTGAGTGCAGTTGCATGCATCTACAGATGACCGGAAGCATTGGCAGAAACTTTAGGTTGTCTGATAATGGAGTTAGGGTTGTGGCTGCTAAGAGTGACGAGGAAGCATTTGGAGAGACAATGGAAATGGACACTGTGGGACATGCTAAGTTTGAGAGGCTGGTAGTAAGAATGGGTAGAAGGAGTTGTATGAAGGAAAGATTCTAATGTGGACTGTGTGGGTGGGGGAGGGAGTGAATTCAGAGGACCGAAAGCAAGAGAAGAAGTAATGAGTAACTGAAGATAGAAGGATGCAGTTTGGAGGTTTAGGGAGTATAATTTAGTGAGATGCTTATTGAGGATTAACGTGAGGGAAGATACCACAGTTTTAAAGGAGAGTTGTAAAGGGGGGAATGGTGAGTTGTTTGACACAGGACAGGGCCTGTGGAGTACAGGAAGTGAGATGAAAGCATAAGTTGGTGGATAAAAGCCACACCAACACTGTAGTGATTTGGCAAGTAATTTCTCAAAAGCCTTGTTTACTGGCGAGGCTTCACTGGGGCAAAATTTTGGCAGGAAGGGGCAATGATTATTGGTCTAGTGACTAAGTCAAATGGGGCACAGATGGTTCAAGTGACTGATACAACAAAGAGACCGATAAGATTAGTACCCCACAGGACCAGACACAAATTGCTAAGATTTATAATTGGTATTTGTTTATTCTCATCTTTCAATCCACTCGTTGCTTAATCTACTGTATTTCTGTAACATGCCCTAATCATACAATTGACCTTTCCTCCTGAACTGTTCTTTCTACTAAACCCAGTCTGTATACCTATCTTTCAGTCCGCTGTTGGCAGCTCTGCTTTCAGCTACTTCGGCCCCATACTCTGTAGTTCTGTCCCTGGGCTCCTTTAGGATCCTTGTTTTGAAAAATCAGTTCTTTAACAATGCTCTAGCTCCTCCCACCTAATTTTCTATGGGCGGAGTCTTTTTTAAAGCAATTTGCAATATAGATTTTAGAAACTTCAAATAAATGCTAAGTGATATTGTGGTACTTCTCAATAATTCTAACCTCTAAAGTAGCAAGGCACTTTCCTGATGACCTGGATTGCACAATGAGGGCGTACGCTTTCCTGCTTCTTTTGTAGTCTGGGTTTATATCTATGCTGTAAATAAAAGTTCATACGGCAATAGTGTTCTCAATTTCAGATTAACAAACATATTTACAGTAGAACACTTGTTAGAGAACTCCTTTTGTGAATTGAATTTTTTCCAATTTATTTTTTTAGTTGTTTAACCAGACGCAGCCTCAAAGCACCATTAGCCATCGGAATATTGCGCATCAACGATCCTCTTTTATATTTCCATGGCAACAAGAACAGACTCCAAGTCACCAAACCTCTCATTCACTAGAAACCCCATTGAAGAAGGGTGTTGCCATGAATTTTCAATGGGACCAGGAAGAAACTCCTTTGAAGCATTGTCCCAAATCACTGCAAAAGACTACACAATCAACAAGCTGGTTTAATAACAGTGCAGACAGCTCTAAGCAGGAGGACCAACTGAAATTACAAAATCAAGGTATTGTAGCGACCCAAAAATAATTGCTCATAACTAACCATTTTGAGAGAAACTGCTTTCGGAAACCATTTTACAATTCTAAGAACCATGAGGATCACAAGTAGTGTTCAAGCATGGATATTATACCCTATTTCACTAAATATACTTATTGATTTGTCCTTCTAATTCTAATCTTTGAGGCATCCTGCAGTGTTCTTCAATTTCTTACCCATTGTTAACATTCTTTCTTCAACCTAAGTAATGCACCCTGAATTCAACTTTAGAAGTGAATCCTATACTGCATAAGGATAAATCTTTTTGTCTTTCACACAGCAATATACTAAGTGTTCACTGCGATCAAATAGTATCAATTTTATACTTTCATTTCTTGGTATAGTGTGAAGTAATGCAAAGTCAGCATTCAATGTAGCATTACCTTCTCTTTATTCAAATACACTAGGGCCCCATGATGATCCATAGTGAACACATCTCAAAATCACCTCGTTGTGGGACTGCTTTATACTTCTGTCATCCATCTAAATTGACATGATGTATTTCAACCTTTCTTCATCTTTAAGCTAACCGCAACGTGTTGGGTGCAGAAATTCTAATTTTTTTTTTTTTTTTTTGAATGAATATACTAGCATCGCACCTTGCTTGATTTGGTTAATGATTTTCAGCTTCTGGATGATTTAAATTTTCTGTTCCACAATTTACACTCGTGTGGAGCTGTCATTGTATTGCTATCAGTGCAAGAGTGGATGGTCCATATTTCTACAGAGAAAAATGGATTTCAATAACAACGAGAAAATTTCGCTGGCTAAGTCCTTAAATTAGTCATGAAGCTGTCATATTATTGGCCAGTGGCCAGTTTAAATTTAACTATGCGCTCTTAACAAAAATGTTATGAATAAGGAGCAGGAGTAAGCCATTCAGCCCTCAAGCCTGCTCCATTATTTAATAAGATCATGACTGATTTCATTTTTAACCATAAATCCAAATATCAACCCACCCCTGATACCTTTCCAACCCCTTGCTTGCCACAAATCTATCTACCTATACCTTAAAATACTCAAAAGTTGATGTTTCATTACCTTTTTTGGAAAGTAAGTTCCAAAGACTCATGGGCCTCTGTGAGGAAATATTTTGCATAATCTCTTTAAATTGCCCAACTCCTAATTTTTAAACAGTGACCCCTAGTTCTACATTCTCCCACATCCTCTCAATGTCTGTCCTGTCAAAATCCCTCAGGATTTCTTACTTCAACCAAGTCGTCGCTTCCTTTTATAAATTCCAAAGAAAACGGCCTAGCCTGTCCAATCTTTCCTCATAAGACAAAAGCCCATTACATGTAATAGTTGAGTAAAGTTCCGCTAAATTGCTTCTAACACATTTACATCCTACCTTAAATAAGGTGATCAATACTGTACACAGAACTCAGATATTGTCTCATCAGTGCCCATAACTGAAGCATAACCTCCCTACTTTTCAAATCAATTTCCCTCACAATAATTAACATTCCGTTAGTTTTCTTAATTACTTGCTTTCTTCCAGTCTAGCTTTCCGTGACGTAAGCAGTAGGGTACCCAGAGCCATCTGCATCTCAGCTCTGCAATCTTTCACCATTTAGACAATATGTCCATTTTAGCAAGAAGAATAAAAATGCAATTTTACATTTTCCCACATTGTACTCCCATTTACCAGATAGTTGAACACTTATTAAAATAAGAATGAAAGCATAACTGATAAGCCAGCACTTTTAAAAAAAAATTAATATTTTTATTTAAATTTCTATTTCCACATAAGATATGACCTGAAATTAGTAAATTCAACAAAGGTTCATTTTATTGAATTGCTTGTTTGAATGGTGATAAGTATTGGCTGACAGAAATTTGCCATTTGCAGAACATTTATATTTAAATAATGGTTTATTCATCATAAAAAAAAAAATTTGAAATAATAAATTTGAATATAAATTTTGGATCCAACAGCCTGTGATAAACTGAATTCTGCAATTGCAGACCCTGCTGGTGCCCTTGTGTTTTTTGAAGTATTTCAGTGCTAGCTGTTATATTGCTCTTGCATGAAATAGTTCTAATAGTTGAAGTGTTTCAAGCAGAGTAAATGATTAAGTGCTGTACTGCAGCAGTACTTAATTTATAGAGCTGATGAAAAGTGTGCACTTTTCTTTTGAAGACCTGCAAACTAAAGTTTCGGATCTGGAATTTCAACTTAAAGCTCAGGAGAAAGAAATGAAAAATCATCTGAACAAACTTCATGAAATCCAGTTCCAGTTTGATAAAGCTAAAATAGATCTTTCGGAGAAAGAACAAAAACTCAGTAAGTCCAGAGATGAATTGACCAAGGTAACAGCACAGTGTGAACAAGCCAGTACTAAGGTACAGTAGGAACTATTAATTCACTGTTATGTTAATTTTTCAGACCAGTAAATTCTATGATAATAATGTAGCTAATTGGTTTAATTTTATTCAGTTTTTAAAATCAATAACTATACATTATTCTTAAATGTCAGGTACTTGCTTGAAATTGAATCATTTTCCAATTTTATTTTGTCTTACCTTATGAGAATGTTACATTGAATCTCCTGCACAAAACAACCATTTGACCTAACTGGCCCATGCCAGCATTTACGCTCACATGAATCTTGTCTCATCCTCCTCCTCCTCCTAACTAAATCAGTAAATTCCATTGTTGTTACAAGATTATCTAGCTATCCCTTTTAATTAATAAATTATATTTCCCTCAAATGCTCTTTGTAATATTGCATTCCACATTCTGGATAAAGAAGGGTCTCCTAATTTCCCTGTGGGATTTATTAGTGACTATCTTACATTTATGATCACTAGTTCTCCATCTCTTCAGAAGTAGAGACATTTTCTCTATTTTTACCCAATCATAACCTTTTACTATCTTAATGATCTCTGTCAGGTCACTGCTCAGCTGCTTTCTTTAAAAAGTTTACTTACCAGTTCTGGTATTACCTCTTTAAAATCTTTCTTTTTGCACAATATGTCAACTGCTTCTGTATTTTTATAATATGACCTGTCCTGTATACAGCATTCCAAGCGTGCCTGAATACAACTAAGTTAATTTCCCTGACTTTTTAATTTTGTTCTTCTAGAATTCTTTTTTGTTCCCTGATCCTTGGTTGCTTTACCTCATGAACCTAATAAAGCTGAGTTGCTTCTTTTAGTTATTTCTGAGTGTATCCTGTTATAACCAGGTGAGAAGGAAAAGACTAGTTTTGCCCTTTTCCCACTTTATGTCTGACTGCAATAAGTGTTTGAATTCTTTAGAAGTATGTCAATTCAATATGCAGTTGATTTATACTAGACAATTATTCTTGAGTTAGACCAGTAAAATTAAAGTTTTATTGCTAAAAGGATGTATTTATACACTTTATACTATTTTCCAGTAATGCAGAAAAGAAATACAACTTTACAGAGAATCAGATGTTAAACAGTGCCAAGTTGGGAGTGCAGATTCAAACATTGGAAAGTCAATAAAGATTCATAGAATCCTACAGTGCGGAAACACTGATTATATCTACCTGTTTAGGTTTTTATTGAGGCAGTTGGTTTACATTAGTGCCTGATATGTCCCCCCCTCCTCAAGTCATTTTTAGCTGGGATCAAATTTTCTGTTTGCAGCAAGGCGATTTTCTGTCTGATTTTAAAGCCCCAATTCGGGTGCATTCTTGAGACATTTCTATGGGAAAACGAGACAGATGTAAAGGCAGTCAATTCCTGTTGTTCTGTCTGCCAGTAGTTATATATTCAAAGAGCTGGTTCACATGATCTATGCCTGTGCCAGTTGTCCGTTCCAGTGAATATAAAATGTCTTTTATAGCTTTTCTTCAGTCACCATTATATGGCTGAAGTGATCTTAAAAAAAAAAAAAAAAAAAAAAAATCATGTCCCAACCATTACTCTTGAATGATCCATCCTCCAACTTGACAAGATCGGAAGGAGCTGTTCACACCTTCAAGGGTACCATTGTCTTTGTTAAAGTTTCCATAGACTTTGTGCCTGCATAAAGTGGTATGTGTCTTCACAGGTGAAATTTAACAGCTACTTTAAGTCAGACCCCTTTCCCTTTGTTACTGAAACTGTTTTTGTTACATATATGTAACTAAAACAATGTAATTGCAATTTAATATTCCATATAGGCCATCTTCATGACAAGTCCCAGATCCCTTAATTTTCCAATATCAACAGAAATTTGTTCATTTGATTTTATTTAAAACCTGTGAAAATTCAGTTGGAAACTGTGATACACTTTACACACTACTCCAATTTCTTTTATAGCAAGTTGCATTTATTGCTTATTTATAAATTTTACTTCGATTTATTTATAGCAAAGTGCATTTCCAGTTTGCAAAACCAAACTTAAGATATTTCATTTGTCTTATCATTATTCACCACTCATATACATGAAGATGTTTCTTCATGTTTATCTACTTTTTGTTTTTAATCAAAGCAGCAAAATAATGTAGGTGAAGTTTCATTTATCATCCTTTTCTGAATTTACTTAATGCCTTTTCGAAAGGGACAAATGCCCTATCTGGAGAATGAGTTTGAACCTATTCCATTCGAGAAATTGCTTTTTTCAGAGCTCTTTCTTTAAAGCTGTATGCATTGAGTTAAAAGCGATAGCAATTTAACTATGAAAATTGTATATGGCTGGATTCTGAAGTTTCGGAAACTAAGACTGGCAATCTCTTGTGATTACAGATGGTGAAAATAAGAAGTAAAGATTGAAAAATTGGAGGTTAGGCCTCTCTAAAATAGTGAACTTAATCCAGAAGATAAATAACATTTTTTGTTAGAAAAAAATAAAGCCTTAAAAATCTGAGATAGCAAGAACTGCAGATGCTGGAGTCAGAGATAACCAAGTGTGGAACTGAAGGAACACAGCAGGGCAGGCAGCATCAGAGGAACAGGAAAGCTGACGTTTCAGGTCATCAGCTTTCCTGTTCCTCTGATGCGGCCTGGCCTGCTGTGTTCCTCCAGCTCCACACTTTGTTATCTTAGCCTTAAAAATCCAATCTTTTGCTATCTCTCAAAATTGAAAGCTGAAAATGTTAATATTGCATTTGACAAACTTAGCACAAATATGTAAACTGAGGTGTTAATAGAAGTGGATGAGCTCTGAGGCCCACCCTCTTGATAAATTGTTGCAGAGGGAGTGGTGTTTTCCACCTATATTACTCGGTTTTTTTTTGCACCACACTCCCACTCCTGTCTGATTGGTGACAGGAAGATTCCAGCCACCATCTTCAGCTAAGAATAGAGGATTAATTTGATCAAAAAGGCAAAAACATTTCATGTCCTAATTTGATGAGGATATAAGCTATAACTGTGACAACACTTGTGAACTCAACTTGTCTATCGTTTTGGGTATAAATAACATTAATCGAGGTTTCTTTTAAGATTTACACATGTTATGCATTATATTCCACGAACCTAAACATTTCTTAAATTATTTTTTCTTGCATGTATTTGTGGCAGAATCCATTCCAGGATATAGAAGTCACATCCATTTTTTTTTTTTTTCTGTTTTTGTTAGTGTCTGATGGTTGAACAAAAGCTGAAGCAGGTATCTGATGAACTGAGTTGCCATAGACAAAATGCTGAAAGTACACGACGAAACATGGAACAGAAGTTAAAAGATAAGGAAAAGGATTTCCAACAGGTGATAAAAATGCTCTCGGTATGCAGCATTAGAGTTATTTGAAATCAAAACCTTCTCAAGTAAAAGCAAGCACTGTAGTTTTGAAGACAAAAGCAATTGTTGGTATGTATGCACTTTCTATGTACTGTTGTATCTGACACTTGTGACTGGGGGTTCAGTCATGAGGATGAATTTCCTTTAGGTTTTTTCACATCTACCAACCTAACTTGATGAATGTTGCCAAAGATAGGGTGGCAAAGTGAGAAGGAGTACATCCTTTACCAAAGCAAGAGTATCACTAACAGAATAAGAAAAAGAACTACTGAAATATTATCAAACATTTGGGGCAAATTTAAAATAATGCACTACTGAAGAAACTAAATTCTGTTTTTAGCTACGTAATTGAGTACTGTAGAATTACTGGAAAAATGGCATTAGAATATTTAGGTGGTTTTTGCCTGGTGCAGATATGATGGACCAAAGGGCCTTCTGTTTGTGTTATAGATCTCTATCAGTTACTATTTCTGCATGTTTGGCATCCTAAAAATATGAATGGCTTGGATGCTGTAAAATCCAGTGCGTAACTTCCCTGCTTCCTATTCCTAGACTGTCTGTCTGTTATTTTGAGTGACAAGGGGAGAAATGGCAGCTAGTGTACCCTTGGAGCTTTTGAGGTTCTTAAATGGGCAACTAATAGCGAACATCCTGCCAGTGCAACCATTTTACCTGCACTGGAGGAGGTCCAGCTATGTGATACGTTACAGTCAGGAAAAGTGTGGGGGCTATTGAAGAAAATCTACATTGCTGGGCACTGTGCCCATCAGAGACAACTCTGCATCTCCTCCAGATTACGTTTCCTCCTCTACTTAGTCCATCTGACTTTAACATGGCCCATGACCTTCCTTACCAGCAACTCCCAGCCTGGCCCTAGTGATAGCCTGGATTGATCTGCCAATCCAAGCTCGTCTTTGTTATTCAATAACAAGATGTAGAGCTGGATGAACGCAGCAGGCCAAGCAGCATCAGAGGAGCAGGAAAGCTGACGTTTCGGGTCTGGACCCTTCTTCAGAAATGGGGGACGGGAAGGGGATTCTGAAATAGATAGAGAGAGAAGGGGAGGCGGATGGAAGATGGATAAAGGAGCAGATAGGTGGAGAGGAGACAGATATGTCAAAGAGGTGGGGATGGAGCAGTAAAGGTGATTGTAGGTGGGGAGTTACGGTGGGGATAGGTCAGTCGAGGGAGGACGGACAGGACAAGGAGGCAGGATGAGGCTGGTAGGTAGGAGATGGGGGTGGGACTTGAGGTGGAAGGAGTGGACGGACAGGCTATAGAGGCGGGGACGAGCTGGGCTGGTTTTGGGATGCGGTCGAGGGAGGGGAGATTTTGAAGCTTGTGAAGTCCACATTGATACCATAGGGTTGCAGGGTTCCCAAGCGGAATATGAGTTGCTGATCCTGCAACCTTTGGGTAGCATTGTTGTGGCACTGGAGGAGGCCCAGGATGGACATGTCGTCCAAGGAGTGGGAGGGGGAGTTGAAATGGTTCGCGACTGGGAGGTGCAGTTGTTTCGTGTGAACCGAGCGTAGGTGTTCCAACGATGCCACCCGAAGGTTGCAGGAACAGCGCCTCAATTCGCTTGGGAACCCTGCAGCCCTATGGTATCAATGTGGACTTCACAAGCTTCAAAATCTCGCCTCCCTCGACCGCATCCCAAAACCAGCCCAGCTCGTCCCTGCCTCCCTAACCTGTCCGTCCACTCCTTCCGCCTCAAGCCCCACCCTCACCTCCTCCCTCCCTGCCTCCTTGACCTGTCCGTCCTCCCTGGACTGACCTATCCCCCCCAACTCCCCACCTACGCACACCTTTTACTGTCTCCATCCCCACCTCTTTTACCTGTCTGTCTCCTCTGCACCTATCTGCTCCTTTTATCCATCTTCCATCCGCCTCCCCCACCCTCTCCTTATTTCAGAATCCCCTTCGCCTCCCCCATTTCTGAAGAAGGGTCCAGACCCGAAACGTCAACTTTCCTGCTCCACTGATGCTGCTTGGTCTGCTGTGTTCATCCAGCTCTACACCTTATTATCTCAGATTCTGCAGCATTGGCAGTTCCCACTATCTCTCGTTTTTGTTATTTCTGCCTGTAATCCCAGCAGTGGTCAGTGATGCTTTGTGGTGTTGCTGGGACTACAGAGCTTCCATTTTTCTAGCTCTCAAGACAGGACTTTCCCTCAAGTTAGGGCAGAAGTCTTGTGATCTAGCAATTAATGCTGATTCCGATCATAAATTGCTAAGGTGCAACCAACAGTATGATGCGCATGCTCGTTGCTGGCTTTCTAGCTGTGGAATAGGATAGGACCACAATGATCCTTAAAATCCAGCCATTATGCTGAGATTGAGGATCAAAAAGGGCTCTACTGGCACCTATTTTTATGGACCTCTTCAACTGCCAACATCATGCCCACATGCATGCACATTTCTAATAGAAAGTGCACTGGACCACAGTATTTACAAAGGGGTGTGTATAGGCAAACTAACAACCACTGGGACAACATAGAACAGGCAAATTTGTAACTTCCATCAGTGTGTGATGATGCTTTAATCTCAATGCCATGTTTTAATTCCACACTGCAGTCTCTGAGATCCTTAGCATTGCGTGTTCCTTCATACCATTGAATGTATAAAATCTCCCCTTGCAAACCCACTCCATCCAAGTGTTATCCAAAGGGATCAGCAATCATTTGATAGTTATTTGCTGGATGATTTCTTCTGGCTGCTCCTGCAATTTCTAAGTTTTGGGTGCTTTTCCATAATTATTTAAAGCTTCAGTAGCCCACAGAGTGGTTTGTCAAGAACTGAAGTACATCTTTGACTTAAAGGCTATTGCACAAACCTCTAGGTATGAGTGACCTAGTGGAGCTTCATCTGGCATTGAGCATAACTGGAGAATGAACAGAGCAGGACTAGTTTCTAGAACTGCGAGGAGGTGGGGAAACAATGGTTCTCAGCAATGGCCCTTCACAAAGTGGTCATCATTCTTTCCTCATTGCAGAATCAAACAGGCAGATAGGTGCTGCTTCCTCTCATGTCCACTCCCATGCCGCTCCATTACTTCCCATTGCTTTCTCTTGTGTGCCACTTTCTCTCTCGAGTAAAAAGGATATGTATATTTCAGTGACCTGTAATATTTTTAGGTGATTGTTATGGTTTGATAGTAGACACGACCTTCTCAAGGGTGGTGGCTAACAGGCAACAAATGCTGGCCTTGGCCTTGTCCTTGATAAGGTGCTGGTGAGCTGCCTTCTTGAAATGCTGCTATTCCTATGATGTTGGCACTGTTAGGGGGTTTCAGCACTTTGACCCAGTGGCAGTAAAGGAATGGGCCAAGTTGGAATGGTATGTACCTTGGAGAGAAACTTTCAGATAGTGTTGTTTCCATGTATCTGTTCGCTGTCACACTCGACAGTACAGATCAGAAGTTTGGGATATACTGTTGAAGGAGTCTTACTGAATTAGTTCACTGCACCTTGAAGATGCTAGACATTACTGCTAGTTTATGTCAGTGGTGAAGGAAATGAATGTTGAAGGTCTCAGTTGGAGTGCGGATCAAGTAGGTTGCTTTGTCCTGAATGGTGCTGACCTTCAAAGGTGTGGTTGGAGTTGCACTCAATCAGGCAAGTAGAGAACATTCAATTACACACCTGACTCGTGCCTGGGCAGGGTTTGAGGAGTCAGGAAGTTAGTTATTCACAGCATAATTTTCGGTCTCTGACCTGCTCTCGTAACTACAGCAGTATCAGTATGACCGATCCAGTTTAGTTTCTGGTCAATGGTAACCCCAAGATATTGATAGCTATGTTAATGCCATTAAATGTTTAGGAGAAATGGTTATATTCTGTATTGTTGAAGATGGTCATTGCTTTGCACTTGTGCAGTATGAATATTACCTGCCACTTAAGAGTCCAAGCCCTGGATGTTGTCCAGGTTTGCTGCAGATTGACATGGGCTACTTGAGTATCTGAACTTGTGCGATCATCAACAAGCATACCCACCTCTGATCTTATGATGGAGAGCAAATGATTAATGAAACAACTAAAAATCATTGGGTCTAAGACCGTATAGTGATGCAATTGTAGTGTTCCTACTTCTAAGCCAGGAGAGCGAGGTTCAAATTCCACCTGCTCCAGAGATATGTAGTAATATATCTCGAGGTTGAATAGAAAATGTGTGTCTTGAGGAATTCATTGGGCTCTTGTTGCACAGTTGCGGTGCCCCTACCTTTTGGCTGGAACATCTGTTCAAGTCTCACTTGCCCCAACTGTTGCAGTGATATCTTGTGTTTGAGACAATTGATCTCCAGCAACCACAATCATCTTCGTTTGTGCTAGATATGATTCCACTGATCGGAGAGGTTTCACCCAAGTTCCCATTGACTCCAGCTTTGCCAGGGCTCCTTGTATGGAGATACGTCTGTATATTTAATCTCTGAATTTTATTTGTTTCATAGGAGCTTTCTCATCAACAACACTCACTGCACAACCTGGACCAACAATTCAGCCAAATGAAAAATAAGCTGAACCAGGAGTTACAGCAAGCTAAAAATGATTACAATGCTCTGCAGTTGGACAGTGATAAAGTATGTAATTTTGGACTCAACTGATGTATCTAATGTGTACAACTTGCAGTAGTGAACTATCTGAATGAATGCACTTACTGACAAATTTAGACTCCTTTGCTCAAGTTTTTTTTAAGCAGTAACTAACCAGTCTCGTTGTTGAATTCCTCTAAAAGCAACGTGAACTATGATTCAAATAATATGCAAATTTCTCACTTTGGTGTACAAGGTGTTTCAGAACTGGGACTTACAGTGCATTCATTATAATTTCAATTTAAGTAAGGTTTAATTATTTTCAAATTAAGAAAACTAATCTTATAAAATACTTTGATTTTACTTAAGGACAACAAGTGATCGAAAGGTGATTAACATTTGATTTTTTTTTTGTTGCAGGTAACAGCACACAAACAAAAACTAGAAAGAGAACTAGATGAAATTAAGCAACAATTATCTTGTTCTAACCAAATCTTAAAGGAAAATCAGACAAAGGAAAATGACCTGAAAAAAAAACTTGAAGTAAGATTTAGTAAAGAATTCAAACTTTACTTTAGAAGAATGAACAATTCTTCTGCTTGGCATTTTGGCACATTAAGTTAGTGTTGACCTCCCTTTTCTCCATATATGTATGTTCTTATTCTCTTGTGTCTACAGGCTAGACAGCATTCAAAGAATGACGCAGGCTAAATCACTGATATTCAATATGACTGATATGTCATATCAACAGTAACTTGCTTTTAAATAGTCTTTTGTGCAGAAAACACTCTAGTTATATCACTGAGGCTTGAGGAAAAATTTCCCTGAGCCAAAGAACTTTAGAAAGTCTGAGGAGGAGCTGTTCAACTGTGAATCTAAGAAGATACTTAAAGACTGGCAGGAAGTTGGAGAAGTTCAAAAAGGCATCTTCAGCTGCTCAACTGGATTCGAACTGTTAACTGTGTTTTCTCTCCACAGACGCTGCTGAGATTCTCCAGCAGTCTCTTTTTTTTTTTTTTTTTGGTTTCAGATTTCCAGCATTTGCAGTTCTTTATTATAGTTTTATATCAGTGCCCAAGAGCATTTGGTTGTGCAAGTGGGGGAGTTGTTGGGCTTGGAGGTTGTGAAGAAATGGAGGGATAACTCTATGTAAGATTAACATTTAAAGTTTTGAGCAATGGTGGAGTGAGAGGACTAATATAAGTTATAGAGGATTGGAGTAACTGATGAATAATACTTGATGTAAAAAATATGGGCAGCATATGGATGAACCAAAGCGTACAGTTGGGGAAGGATGGGTATCTCGTAAGAGTACAGTCGTAGAGTGATATAGCATAGATACAGACCCTTTTTAGTCCAACCAGTCTGCACCAACTATGCTCCCCCACAAAACAGTCCCATCTGCCTGCTCTTGGCTCATATCCCTCCAAATCTTTACTATTCATGAACTTATCCAAATGTCTTTTAAATGTTGTAACTCTACTTGCATCCACCACTTTTTCTGGCAGTTCATTCCACATATGAACTCTGTTAAAAAAGTTGCCCCTCTTTCCTTTTTAAATCTTTTTCCCCTCACCTTAAAAATATGCCTCCTAGTTTTGAATTCTCCACTCTAGGGAAAAGATTCTTGTCATTCATCTTATCTAGGCACATCACGGTTTTTTGAGATATATAGAAAATAAGTGCAGGAGTAGGCCATTCAGCCCTTTGAGCCTGCACCACCATTTAATATGGCCTTGGCTGATCATGCAGTTTCAGTATCCCATTCCTGCTTTGTCTCCGTACCCCTTGATCCCTCTAGCCACAAGGGTCAACTCCAGCTACCTCTTGAATATATTCTAAAGAACTGGTGCCAACAGCTACCCGTGGTAGAGAATTCCACAGGTTTACAACTGAGTGAAGAAATTCTTCCTGATCTTAGTCCT
>NC_063340.1:53074521-53079217 GCF_021869965.1 Rhincodon typus
GTCTGGTGAACCTTTGCTGGACTCCCTCAATAGCAAGAATGTCCTTTGTCAGACTAGGAGAGCAAAACTGCACACAATACTCAAGATGTGACCTCACCAATCCCCTGTATAACTGCAGCAAGACGTCCCTACTTCTATACTCAAATCCTGTCACTATGAAGGCCAGCATGCCATTAGCTTTCCTCGCTGCCTGCTGCACCTGTATGGCAACCTTCAGTGACTGTTCTACCATGACAGCCAGGTCTCGTTGCATATTCAGATAATGTGCTTTCCTGTTTTTGTGATCAAAGTGGATAACCTCACATTTATCCTCATTGTATTGCATTTGCCAATTATTTGTCCACTTAGCCAGCCTGTCCAATTCACCCTGCAGCCTCTTAGCAGCTTCCTCACAGCACACACTGCTACTCAACTTAGTGTCATCTACAAATTTGGAGATATTGCATTCAATTCTTTCATCCAAATCATTAATGTATATTGTGAACAGCTGAGGTCCCAGCATTGAACCCTATGGTATCCCACTCATCACTGCCTGTCACTTTGAAAAGGACCCATTCATTCCAACTCTGCTTCCTGTCTGCCAACCAGTTCTCTATCTATGTCAATGCGTTACATCGAATACTATGAGCTTTAGTTTTCCTTACTAACGCTTGTCTAGACCCTTGCCAAAAACCTTTTGTGCGTTCTACCATGGGGAACTTTCAAACAACTGGGAACTCCAGACTACCATATATAGAAAGACCACACATACAGACCAAATACTCAATTACACTAACAACCACCCCAACTCCCACAAATGGAGCTGTATCAGGACACTATTTAAACGAGCCACAACACATTGCAGCAACCAGGAACTATGCAAAACAGAACAGTACCACTTATACGGAGTCTTCAAAATAAATGGGTACTCGAAAAGCACAATCCGCCATTACCTCTGAGACAGAACACAACAGGAAGACTCAACACAACCAGACTCACTTATCATCCTACCATACATCAAGGACATTTCAGAGATGACCACAAGACTACTCAGACCCCTAGGTATCAGAGTAGTCCACAAACCGACAACCACTCTACAATAGCTACTGATAAATGTAAAGGATCCAATACCGAAAACCAGCAAAACTGTGGTAATATACAAAATACCATGCAAGGACCGTGAGAAACACTGCATAGGCC
The DNA here is from genome assembly GCF_021869965.1 of Rhincodon typus. NCBI lineage: Eukaryota > Metazoa > Chordata > Chondrichthyes > Orectolobiformes > Rhincodontidae > Rhincodon > Rhincodon typus. Next base: position 53,075,701 of record NC_063340.1, read on the forward strand.
AAACTAGAAGAAAATTGGCTATACAGATCCAATAAACACCAACTAGCCACCAAGAGACACGACCAATTCTCACTCCTCTCACTACACACACAGTGAGGGACACAAATTTGACTGGGACAACACATCGATAATCGCAGAAGCCAAACAGAGACACGCCAGGGAATTCCTGGAGGCCTGGTATTCCAACCGGAACTCCCTCAACAAACACATTGAATTAGATCCTGTGTATAAACCACTGAGAAACAAAACTGGAAGTAATACCATACACCCCAGCAAACCGAGGCTCATAAATAACAAACGAGGCAGAACACTGACGCTTCGCCGGAGGTGCACTGATGATGTTACCTAGCAGGGTGACAAAACGTTTGCAAACGAAACCCACCGGGCTCAGTGAGCATGTCTACAACTTCCGTCTATAGAATGCTGGAAAATGATCACCAATGCACTCACTATTTCTAGGGCCACTTAAGTACCTTGGGGTGGAGAGCATCGGACCTTGGGGACTTATCAGGTTTTAATCCCATTAATTTTCCTAACACTATTTCCTGACTAATAAGGATTTCCTTCAGTTCCTCCTTTATGCTTGACACTCTGTCTCCTAGCATTTCTGGAAGGTTATTGGTGTCCTTTTAGGGAAGACCGATCTATTATTCATATCCATTGTCCATTATGAATTCACCTGATTATAAATGCAAGGGACCTTTTGTCTTCACCAGTCTTTTTCTCTTCACATATCTATAGAAGCTTTGTAGTCAGTTTTTGTTTTCTGCAAGCTTACTTTCATATTCTAGTTTCTCCTTCTGAATTAAACCCTATGTCCTCCCCTGTTGAATTTTAAATTTCTCCCAGTCTTCAGGTTTACTGGTTTTTCTGGCCAATTTATATGCCTCCTCTTTGGCTGTAACGCTGTTCCTGATTTCCCTTGTTATCCATGGTTGAGCCACCATCTCTGTTTTACTCTTACACCAGACATGCATGTAGAATTGTTGAAGTTCATCCATGTGTTCTTTTAAATGTCTATCATTGCCTATCCACCTTCAACCCCTTAAATATCCTTGGCCAGCTTATCCTAGCCAATGCATGTCTCATATCATCAAAAGTTAGCTTTCTTTAAGTTCAGGACCTTAGTCTCCGTTTTAACTGTGTCACTCTCCATCTTAATGAAGAATTCTACCATATTATGGTCACTCAACCCGAAAGGATCTTGGACCACAATATTGCTAATTAATCCTGTCTCATTACACAATAATCTCAGTAAGATTGCTGGAGAGCATTAGAATAATTGAGTTTGGAGGTGATTCAGGCACAGATGGTGGTTTGAGTTGTAAGTGGATTAAGTCATGGCAGAGGCTGGCGGTCTTAAATTTTTTTTCTTTTATTTCCTTTGGGAGAAATTGAATACTAATAGTTATATGTGACCAATTTTTTAATGTGATTCACATGTTTTTTTAATTAGCTCAATTTATTCACATCAATTCCAGTTTAGAATCAAACTTTACAAAGACAATTTTCTAATTACAGAGTATTCAGGAAGAAAGAAACTGTCTTAGTAAGCAGATTCATCAGAATTCTACACAAATTCACCAGCTGGAGGATGAATTAAAGAAGACCAAACAGGATCTTAACCACTCTTGGAATTTTGGGGAAGAGATGAAAAGTAAACTTTTTAACTAATATCTTTGTAGAATATGCAAATCTTAACAAATCTGATTAACCGCAAGTATTTCCTGTTCAGTTGATTTTTAAAACAGCTTCTTCAGAATCTATGTTGTAGGAGATGGATATCACTGGGTTAGCAATCCTAAAAAGAAGCATGGCAAATGAAAATGTGGTAAATGAAAATTATTTTCCCCAATGAAAGCAAATAATAAGAGTGGGTTCGCTCCTGATCTATAATTTTTACATGACAAACCGACTGACTACCTTGAACCTAATTGGCCCCATAATCCTTCTGTCTTTCAGAAGAATTGGCGAAAAGGCAAAGCAGGTAAGGTAATAAAATCTGAGATCAACATATTAGTGAGAAAGGATCTTAAATCTGAAGACCAAGATATAGAATCAATTTGAATGGAGCGAAGAAATGGCGAAAGGCCACCAAACAGAAATGACAATATAGGGTATGATATACGTCGGTTTATGTGGTGGACATTGCCACTGACCTTGAAGCAATCTGCCTGCTTATGTCAGGTAATCTCCGGCATCGGTTTCTCTCCTTTCACCATGGCACTTTAAATCTGGAGTTGCAGCAGTGATATGAGCAGGCAGGTAGGCAAACAATCAGATTGAAGTACTTACCTTCTCAAGACTGGGATATTAAAAAGCAATAGAAATTCTTCACTTAATTCAAATTTTTGTATAGAGAAATAAATTTATGACTGTATTAAGATAGTAGCTAAAATAGGTATGAAAAAGATTCTTGTATAAGCACAAATTTTAAATGAGGAGTTTTTAATCATAGTGGAGAAATTTGGCATTCCCTAAACATAAATTTAACTTTTCCAGATCACTAAGGATATTCAGCAATAATTATGATGCTGGTATGACATTAAAAACCTGACTAAACCTTGTCTGACAAGGTTTAACTTTTTCATCGGTTTTTACAGCAAAATTAATGGTGTTAAGAATGAAAATTTCCATTATGATTGCATGGGGTTTACAAGTTCTTTGAAACCTCTCCACTGCACTCTATGGGCAAGTGTAGAATCATTGACAGTAACAACCTTTTTTGTGCATTATTCTACAATTTTATTTTATTCATTCATGGAATGTGGGCATTACTGGCTAGCCAGCATTTATTGCCAGTCCCAGGTTGCCCTTGAGGTGGTGAACTGCATTCTTAAACTGCTGCATTCCATGTGCTGCAGATTGAAACACAACGCTGTTAGGGAGGTAGTTCTGGGATTTTGACCCAGGGACGATGAAGGAATAGCAATATGTATCCGAGTCAGGATGGAGAATGGCTTGGAGGGGAACCTAAAGGTGGTGATATTCCCATGTATATGCTGCCCTTGTCTTTCTAGATGGCGGTGGTCATGGGTTTGGAAGGTGCTATCTAAGGATCTTTGGTGAATTTCTGCAATGCAGCTTGTAGATAGGGCAGGTTGTGTGTGCTGAGTGTTGGTGGTAGAGGGAGTGGATACTTGAGGAAGTAGTGCCAATCAAGTGGGCTGCATTGTCCTGGATGGTGTCAAGCTTCTTGAGTGTTGTTGGAGCTGCATCCATCCAGGCAACTTTGGATTATTTCATCACACTTCTGACTTGCGCCGTGTAGATGGTGGACAGGCTTTGGGGAGTCAGGAGTTGAGTTACTCACCGCAGTATTCCTAGCTGCCAGCCTGCCCTTTTAGCCCCTGTGCTTGTGGTGAGTCCAGTTGAATTTCTGCTCAGTGTTAACCCCAAGGATGTTGATAGTGGGCGTTTTAGTGATAGTCACACCATTTGAATGTCGAGGGGCAGTGGATTAGATTGTCTGTCTGTCTGTCTGTCTGTCTGTCTGTCTGTCTGTCTGTCTGTCTGT
>NC_063340.1:53079227-53085564 GCF_021869965.1 Rhincodon typus
TGTCTGTCTGTCTGTCTGTCTGTCTGTCTGTCTGTCTGTCTGTCTGTTACTGGAGAAAGTCATTGCCCAGCATTAATGGCATGAATGTTATAGCCATTTGTCAGCCCAAGCCTGGATATTGTCCAGATCGTGTTGCGTTTGAACATGGACTTCTTCCGTATCTGAGGAGTCACGAATGGTGCTGAACACTTTGCAATCATCCGTGAACATCCCCCTTTCTGACCTCCTGATGGAGGGAAGCTAATTGATAAAGCAGCTGAAGATGGTTGGACCGAGGATACTACCCTTAGGAACTCCTACTGAAATGTCCTGGAACTGAGATGACTGATCTCCTAAACCACAATCATCTTCCTATATGTCAGGTATGATTCCAACCAGCAGAGAGTTTGAACCCTGATGCCCATTGTTTCCAGTTTTGTTAGGGCTCCTTAATGCCACTCTGTCGAGTGCAGTCTTGATGTCAAGGGTTGTCACTCTCCCCTCATCTCACCTCTAGAATTCATCTCTTTTGTCCAAGTTTGAGCCAAGGCTGTAAAGAGACCAGGAGCGGAGTGTTCCTCGCATAACCCAGACTGGACGTCAGTGAGCAAGTTATCAGCAGGTGCTGTTTGAAAGTGCTATTAATAACACCTTCCATCACTTTACTGATGACTAAGGGTAGACTGAAGAGGAGGTAGTCGGCTGGGTTAGACTTGTCCTGCTTTTTGCGTACAAGACATACCTCGGTAATTTTCCACATTGTTGGGTAGATGCCAGTGTTGTAACTCTACTGGAACAGCTTGACTAGGGGAGCAACCTGTTTGTTGAGCACAAATCTTCAGTACTATTGCTGGAATCTTATCAGGGCCCTTGGCCTTCGCAGGATCCAGTGCCCTCAGGTGTTTCATGATTTTACATGGAGTGAATCGAATTAGCAGAAGACTGTGATGCTGGGGATCACCAGAGGAATCTGAAATGGATCATCCACTTGGCACTTCTGGTGAAAGTTTGCTGCGATTGTTTCAGCCTCATCTTTTGCTCTGATGTGTTGAGCGTTTTATGGAACTTCTTCCTCCACTAAATTATTCAGTTTTTCTCCACTATTCGCTACTGGATGTGACAGGACTGCAGTGTTTAGATGTGATCCTTAGCTCCATCTCTCACTTGCTTTTGCTGTTTGGCATGCAAGTAGTCCAGTTGGTAACTTCATGAGTTGACTCCTTATTTTTAGATATGACCAGTGTTGCTCCTGGCATGCCCTTCTGCACTCTCCACTAAACCAGTGTTGATCCACTGGCTGAAGGAAGGGTCAATGGAAGGGTCACTATCACCTGAAATGTTCCCTCTGATTTCTCTCCACAAATGCTGCCAGGACTGCTGAGGTTTTCCAGCAATTTCTGATTTTGTTCTTTGATCCACTGGTTGATGCTAATGGTTTAGTATGTGATATGCTGCGCCACAACGTTGCAGATTGTGATTAGAATATAATGCTGGTGCTGTTGATGGCCCATAGTTCCTCATGGGTGTCCAGTCTTGAGATGCTGGATCTATTCAAAGTCTGTTCCGTTTTAGCACATGATAGTGCCACACAACACGATGGAGGATATTCTCAGTGTGAAGGCGGGACTTTGTCTCCACAAGGACAGTGCGGTGGTCATTCTTACCGATTACTGTCATGGACAAATGCATTTGCAACTGGCATATTTGTTAGGATGAGGTCTAATGTTTTTCCCTCTTATTGGTTCTCTTAATACCTGCCGCAATCCCAGCCTAGCAGCTATATGCTTTTGGACCTGACCAGCTCGATCAATAGTGATGCTGCTCAGCCACCCTTGGTGTTGGACATTGGAATCATCCATCAATTGTACATTTTGCACCCTCGCCACCCTCGGTGCGTCCTCCCAAGAGTTGCTCAACATAGAGTACTAACTCATCAGCCAAGGATGGACGATACGTGGTATTCAGCAGGGGATTTCCTTGCCCATGTTTAACCTGAAGTAATGCGACTTCATGGAGTCAGGGTTCAATGTTGAGGACTTGAAGGGCTACTCCCTTCCACCTGTGTACCACTGAGCTGCCCCCTCTGCCAGTTCTGCCCTGATGGTGAGCCAGGGCATATCCAAGGTTGATGATAGTAGTGTCTGTAAGGTATGATTCCGTGGGTATGACTATGTCATGCTGTTGCTTGACTATCTGTGAGACAGCTCTCCCAGTTATGGCACTAGCCCCTAGATGTTAGTAAGGAGGACTTTGCAGGGTTGACAGGGCTGTTTCTTCCGTTGTCTTTCCTGATTCTGGGTGGTCCGTTTGGATCCAGTTCTTTGTGAGTTTGTAATCATTGGTACAACTGAGTGGCTTATTCCGCCATTTCAGATAGCAGTTGAGAGTCAACCACATTTCTGTGGCAGACCAAATGTAGGCAGACCAGGTGACGAGCCTGAGTGACATTAATAAGCCAGATTGATGATTGTCAGAAAAACCAAGCATTGTTAAATTCTTAATTCCAGGCTTTTTTTAAAATTGAATTCAAATTCCACCATCTGGCACGGTGGAATTCGAACCTGGGTCCCCAAAACGTTAGCTGGGTTTCTGGATTAATAGTTAGCAATAATACCACTTGGTCATTGCCTTCCCTTGTCTGAGCTCCCTTTTGCTGATATTTTCAGTGCAGTACTGATGGCAGAAGTTATGCTTTCGTTGTTCTTTGAACAGCAAAATCTGAGCCACAGTTGACAGTTTTGGTTGTATTATTAAGATTAGTGCATATGGATGATTTCCCACTCAGCTTGACAGAATATTATTTCAATGTCAACTTTAGAATAATACTCGGAACAAGACTTGTAGAATAAAGAAAATAATAGGTATAGGGTTAGGTACAAAATATATGAACTACTATATCCGTTATTTATAAAGAAATAGGAGGAAATTTGGCCTCATGAGCCTGTTTTCCCTCTTCAATAAGATCATGACTGATTTGATCATGGCCTCAACACCATCTTATTCTCTGCTCCCATATCACACAATTGCCTTGTAAGTCAAAACTTTAACAAAATCAGCCTTGAGTATATGTAGTGTCAGAGACTCCTTTGCTTTCGTGATGAAGAGAATTTCAAATATTCATGACCTTCATTTGGCTGCTTACCATCACATCCTCAACGGCAACTAGGCATGGGCTGGCCCAGCTGGCAATGTCTTACCTTCAATGAATGAATGGATAGAAGTTGAAACAAAAATACAGAAAATGTTGGAGAAATTCAGCAGATCTAGCAGCATCTGTGGAAAGAAAAACAGAGCTAACATTTTGAGTCCTGTGTTTCTTCCCCCCGTCCCCGCCCCCGCCCCCATCAGTTTTATTTTAATGACTAAATGATGTTCAATTTGTTCAAAATCAATCCATTTCATACAGTGGTAGTGCCACACAACATGATGGACGGTCTCCCACAATGTCAAGACGGGGCTTTGTCTTCACACGGACTGTATGGTGTTCATTCCTAGAATTATTGTCATAGACAAAAGCATACTGCAGATCTTGTTTAGTGAGGACAAAATCAAAACCAGTTTTACTGCATGTTTACATCCTCAACACTTGCCACAGTCCCATTCTAGCAACAGTGTCTATTAGGATTTTACCCGTTTGCTTAGTATTGGTGCTACTTTCTTGGCAATAGGCATTAATATGTCCCTTGTGGAGTCTTTGCCCTTTTTCCCTCTGCTCTCTATAAATGCTCCTCAACATGAATCATGAGCTGAGACATGGTGAGGGTGGGAAGAGTTAAGCATCAACATGAGGTTCCCTTGCACATTTTTGACCTGACGCAGTGAAACATTATTGGTCAGAAGTCAATGTTAGGTATTCAACAAGAAACTCTTTCCCAACTCTATTCTACTGCGCTGTCCATAGCCAAGCTGTTCTAGCAGGGCCACAACACTGGTATTGATTAGGGATAATCCGCATTGGTATGTGCGAGGAAAATTGTGTCTCTCAAACTTTATTTGAATTTTTTAATAAAGTAACCAAAAAGATTGAGGGCAGAGCAGTAGATGTTCTTTACTTGGACTTTGTAAAGCCTTTGACATGGTTCTGCATGGTAGATTAATAAGTAAATTTGAATCACATGGGATTCAGGGTGAGCTTGCCAATTGGATATAAAATTGGCTTTATGGCAGGAGTCAGAGGGTGGTTGTGGAGCATTGTTTTTCAGATGTTGTTCCACAGGGATTGGTATTGGGTCCGCTTTTGTTTGTCATTCATATAAATCATTCAGATGAGAATATAGGAGACATAGTAAGTTTGCAGATGACATCAAAATTGTTGGTATAGTGGTCAGTGAAGATGATTATCTAAGATTACAAAGAGACCTTGATCAATTAGGTCAATGGGCTGAAGAGTGGCAGATGGAGTTTAATTTACATAAATGCGTGGTATTGCATTTTGGTAATAGAAACAAACACAGGACTTATATAATTAATGGTAGGCCCCAGGTAGTGTTGCAGAACAGAAATACCCAGGGGTTCAGGTACATATTTCTTTGAAATTTGCGTCAAAAGTAGACACGATGGTTAAGAAGGCATTTAGCACACTTGCCTTCATTGTTCAAACCTTTGAGCATAGGAGGTGGGACATCATGTTGAGGTTGTACAGAATGTTGAGGCCTGTTCTGGAGTACTGTGTGCAGTTCTGGTTGCCCTGTTAGAGGAAAGAGTTTATTAAACTGGAGTGGGCTCAGAAAAGATTTACCAGGATGTTGCTGGATATGGAGGGTTTGAGGTATAAGAATAGACTGGAAAGACTGGGATGTTTTTCACTGGAGCGTGGGAGGTTGAGAGGTGACCGTATTGAGGTTTATGAAATCATGAAGGGCATAGATAAGGTGAATGACATCTGTTGTTTACCTAGGGTAGGAGAGTTCAAAACTAAAGTGAGAGGAGAAATAGATAAAAAGGACTCAAGGGGCAAATTTTTAGAGTAGTTCGTGTGTGGAATGAACTGCCAGAGAAAGTGGTGGATACAGGTGCAGTTACAACATTTAAAAAACGTTTGGATACGTTCACGGTTGGAAAAGGTTTGGAGGGATATAGGCCAAATGCAGGCAAGTGGGACTAGTTTATATTGGTAACATGATCGGTGTGGTCTAGTTGGACAAAGGGTCTGTTTCCATGCTGTGTGACTCTGTGGTTTGATGAGACATTTGTCCTCGTATCCATCTCAATCGGAAAGTCCTTTTTCTGAAATTGTCCCCCCTTTAAATCCCCTTACAAGGGAAATGTCTTTGTTTCCACGTTTGTAAATCTCCTTCAGAATCTAAATAGGTTACCTCATTCTTATAAACTCCAAAATCTATGGACCTAACATGCTCAACCTCTCTTTATAACATGATCAATCTAGCGAGTTCTGAATTGTCCCAATGTAAGTTTAGCTCTCCCTAAATATAAAGTCCAAATTGTGTTCTAGGTCTCTCAACAGTTATGGCAACACTTCGCTCCTCTTGTACTTCAGTCCCTTTTTCTATAAAGTTCAAAATTCCATTTGTATATCTGATGTGTGCTGTACCTGGATTCTGATTTTCCCTGTCTTATAATCTTAATGTTCTCCTCCTATGATGAAGAGAAAACTTAATTGGACAGGAGGGAGGTTGAGATGGCAGGTACTTGCCACTCAGGAAGCTTGAAAAGCAATCTCCATCAGAGTTCAGCAGACTACACCACTTGCTGCTGTTTGGAGGCATTTAATGTGAAGGCTTTACTGGAAAGAGGTGACATGGTGCTCTCCAGCCAGTGGACAAGATCCCCATCAACCCCTATATTAAATTCTGTACTTCTGTTCTCGCCACTTACTTTCCCATTTGTCTTTGCATTGTCAGTAAATTTGGATTCTGGATATTTGTCTTCAAAATGTTCTGTTTTACCATTTTTCCGAACTGTGTTTTCTAATGGTTGGCCAATCTTCTAATCATAATAATAGATTGCACCTGCAACACCATGAGTCCTTTTTATCAATGCATGCTTTTTCATTCAATTTGATAACATCCTTAACTTTCTTATGTAGCTGTGAATAGTTTGCCCTTCTCAGCATTGATTTCTCAATGGAATACATCTTTGTTGGGAGTGATGAACTGATCTCTTAACATGTCTGCCATAACTTAACCATCTTAAATCTTAACTTATTTTTCATCGTCTACATGCACAGTACATCTTTTATACTATTGTAATTCATTTATTTAAGTTTAAGCCATGAGTTTCAGACCTAAATTTCACATCTCAAACTGAACATGAAATTCTATTATATTATGATCACTCATGCCTCGAGGATCCTTTATATGAACATAAAAATTAGCAGCACAAATAGACAATTCAGCCC
>NC_063340.1:53086064-53106496 GCF_021869965.1 Rhincodon typus
TACAACCTAAAATTCTCAACTACTTCTTGGCACTTTGAAAATTGTTGGATTGCAAACATAGATGATGCTGTCATTGCCACGAAGTGTGAATGTCTTACATTTTCTTTCCAGGAAAACAACTGAGGCCACAATTTAATCTTTAACAGCCATGGCACCACGTTCTATTATTCAACAGAGTTCATAAGAGGAGGCACTACCCCATCCCCCTTTAATATATCTTAAATTCAAAACACTGTTGCAAAATATAATAAACTTAGAAAGCTCATATTTGTAACAAAGTAAAAGATGGAAATAACATTAATTGGACTGATGAAGAGTGAATTAAAGTGAAAGGCAAATTACCAATCAATAGCACAAATCTTCCACTTCAAACCAGCTGTGAGGGACAATCCTAATCTGTGAGGTGAGGTTAATGAAAATTGTTGATGAGCGACCAAAATGATAATACATTTGGAAAGGACTATATACAAGTGAATTCCTCAGTAGCTATTATTAAAATGAAAATGAAGTAGGACGTTTGAGTCAGAGTAATTAAAAATGAACATTTATTCTTCTCATTCACAATAAAAACGAGTGCACTGGGTTAGTAATAACAATTCAATTATACTATTTTTGAAAAGAGATTTTACTCACAAGCTCAGAGGAGAGGATTTCAGACTCATAGAAATATGAAGTTACGTTATAGAACAGAATTGGTATCTTACAGAGTTTGACATTAAAGATTGGAATGTATTTATTTAACAAATTTGACTTGATATTCCTCTATAAAGTCTTTGCTTTCAAAATTAGCCATAAAATTGTAAAATAAAAACAGGGATAAAAAATAAATCATGGTGTCAATAAAAAGAACTCAACAGTGATATCAAAATAGAGCTCGAAAACAATTAAGTTGGAAGTTATTCAACCTATTGAAAATCTATAAGAATCGATATAACCTATAAGCAAGACTGATTATATGGTTGGAAATACTTAAAATTCTACCTATCTTCAGCATTTTCATTTTGATGCCGATCTTACAGTTGTGCAAAATTATAATATCAGAATAGAGTTAGAGTGTCAGAGAAGACCTATACATGAGATTGAAAAATATTATGCAGATCTAGATAAATTTTCTCAGTATTTGAAATTATTTGGCTCACTCATCTTCAGGTTCCTTGTGGCAAGTTAGATGAAAATTTGATGGCAGAATACATCTGCGTTTTAGATTCAGTGTTATGCAGCATGTTTTATTGCTGTTTGGTAGTTTAAAGAACAAAGTTAGCAGTAGCTATAATTTCTCTGCAGATTTTGCAAAAACCACAACCAGAACGAATGAGACTGCATTCTTATTATTATAGATAACAAGGTGTAGAGCTGGATGAACACAGCAGGCCAAGCAGCATCATAGGAGCAGGAAGGCTGATGTTTCGGGCCTAGACCCTTCATCAGAATATTATTATTATAACTCCTTTTCAGTTCCAGAGATATTAGTTAGCAAGAATTAACAATGATCACACGGTTGAAACAGTAAAATGGTATGCTGTAACTTTCTGTGTGCGAGTCTACATAGTATATACCATACAACCGCAGTAATTTTATGACATTTAATATGGGTCGTTGGTGAGCCAGATAGTGAGATTCCATTTTTGCAAAGCTAACAGCAGAGCGGTGCAACTCCGACAGTAATTGTTTGGATAGTTGTATTTAACTGCATTTCTGATTCCCAGCTGAAGTTGCTGCGCCATTTGCAAATAAGTAACACAGACATCATTAGGTCCATTGTTATTTTGAGACCAAAATATGGCCCATAAAATTTAATAAACAAAGCCTGAAAGTAATTGATCAAAATCTTATTACAATGTTTTAGTGAGATGCTGTACAACAGGGCAGAGCCTTGGCCTAATGCAAGTTAATAATTTCACAATAACTTACTTACCTTAGGCAAATGTTTTCCAATAATCTGAAACAGATTATCAGACATAAGAAAACAAACAGTTTTGCTATGGTTATTTCTAATTTTAGAACTTGGAAAACATTTTATTGTTTTATAGTTAGAATCAGCATCTGTGCTTTGTACTTTCAGGTGGCTATTTTTGACAGCTATTTAGTACCAATTAGATGTAACATTTTGAATAATAAAGTCCTGCCTCTAGGCAGCCCATATGTGGATTACATGCTAAAGTCAGGAGCTAAAGAATTTCAGTAAAATTAGATGCTTAAACAACAAGCTATCTCAAATAAACAATGCTTGTCATTTAAAAGTAGTTCAGCTGCCATATAGTACTTCTTGCAAAACTAACCTTGTAATGTTTTTAACAATTAATTTATTCATTTAACTGACTAGAATTAAAGAGCTCCTTTTCATCAAAGATTGTTACTAGCTAGGAAGTATCATCTTTGACAGTAACACTCCCATTACATTAATAATTATAAACTCAATGTAAAGGTTTATCTTTCATTAAATAAAGTTCACTAACTAATGTAAAGCTGAATATTTGCATAGTATATTTATAGAAAGCATCCTCATAGTAAATTCCCTCTAGTGTTAAAGAATTTAATTTTCAATGTAATTCTTAATTGTCGACTAAAACTTCAAAAGCAGTTTCACAGTTATTGTGAAAGATCAGTTTAGTTTAAGATCTTATGAATGTACTGCACACCAATACCAAATAAGGAAATTAGCTAACAACTTGTGTTTACTCAATCATCTAGAGCATGTCTAGATAAATAACAAGGAAGACCTTGAAAAACACATGGACACCAGAGTATAAATAACTATGTCTTAATATATTGTTGATGGATATTCAAAATCATACTCATTGTTTGATAATGATGTAATTGAATATGATTTTGAATATCCATCAACAATATATTAAGACATAGTTATTTATACTCTGGTGTCCATGTGTTTTTCAAGGTCTTCCTTGTTATTTATCTAGACATGCTCTAGATGACTGAGTAAACATTAGCTGGTTAGTGATGCATTTAATAATAAGGTTTAAGGACTTGTTCCTCATTCTAACCAAATTCAATGCTGTAGCATTCTGTAGCAAACATACTCCTTGTGGGATCCCCAACATTTGTTCATTATCTACAAGGGGTAAATCAGAAGTGTGATAGAACTTGTCTACCAGAATGCAGCTCCAACAACATTCAAGAGCTTGATGCCAACAAAAATGAGCATCCTATCTAACTGACATATAATTCATTCATTCCAATACTACAATAGCGTGCAGTGGCAGTAGTGTGTATCTTCTGCCAGTTTTCACAGATCAATTTACCAAGGTTCCTTCAACAGCACCTTCTAAATCCGTACCCTCCACGTGGAGGAACAGGGCCAGTTGAAGCATGGGCACTTCGCCAACTGAAGCTTTCCTTCAAAGTCACATACATCTTGACATGGAAATGTATTGCTATTCCATCACTGTAAAAATCCTGGGAACTCCCTTCCTTACAGGACCACATCACATTGACAACAGCAGTTCAAGAAAGTGAATTGCAATTACCTTCCCAAGGCCAATTAAGGATAAGCAATGAATAGTAACCTTGGTAGCAACATTCACATCCTATGAACGAATAAAAAAGATCCAACTAATAAGTACTTTAAATTATCCGTACTGCAACTATAAAACATTATAAATGAGCAAATTAATATATTCTGAATAAAATGAAATATCAGATATGCTTTGTGATAAGTTCTAAGTAACAAAAATTATCATCTTTATAAAGACGTTCATGCATATTTTAGCAGAATAGCATTTCTATGCAGATGTAGGTTATCACAGAACATTATGTTTTATATTATTGTACTTAATGCAAACTTTCAAACATTTAAAGTGAGTCATGTTTTCAATGGAAATCAGCAAATATGCAGTTGCCATTTTTAGCCTTATAAAACAAACCTAGCTGTCAACTCTGACAGCAAGCCAGGAGCCATATAATCTACATGTTTGCTGTTTGGCAGAAATCTATTATTTCATTAAATATTTTAAAATAATTTCAAGTATTGATATGAAAAATGATTTATTGTAGCACATAAAACTATTCCATGAATAAATTACATATAAAAACCAGTTTAATGCAGAGCCTTATTTGTTTTATAAATGTATCCCCTCAGTAAACATGCAATATCAGACCAAAATTGGGGAAGGGGAGGAGGGGTCACTCAACCTGAAACATTAACTCTGGTTTCTCTTCACAGATGCTGCCAGACCTGCTGAGCTTTGCCAGAAATTTCTATTTTTGTTTCTGATTTACAGCATCTGCAGTTCCTTTGGCTTTTATCAGGCCAGAATTGATGTTTTAATTTTTTGATGCTCACCCTAAAGAATTATCAGAAAGCTTGGATATTTTGGAAGTGATGAATCATCATTTACAAGGTTTTTGAGAACAAGGAACAAAACTGATCATTTTATACTATGTGCTTAATTTTTAATATTTTGAAAATTGCTTATCATTACGTAATATTTGAGTTTTGGGTTTCACCTAAGTGATGTTTGTGTCTGTGTAAGAAAAATTGATGCAGCACAAAACCTGGCATTTTTTAATTTATTCAAATGCTCACACTTTGTTCAGTTGTCTGTATTACTCTGCTGGTAATTTGAAGAAAAACAGCTTGCTGTGGTTACTGTTGAAAACAATTATCATATACCTTTCTCTTCAGTCACAGTCCCCTGAGAATACAATTTTCCAGTTAGTCTGCACTTGCAACAGTACTCTCCTGAAGTGATTCTATGTGGGTAGAGACTGAATCCACTTGATCTGATCTGGTGTATTAGCAGCAGACTTCTGTAAGGCAAAGCTAGCAGGTAAAGTTCTCGATGCATGTTTATCGTTGATAGCAGATGAGGGAACACTGACTAAATTCCCAAAGTGTTTATCATCAGTGTGAAATACTGATAGTTGGCATGTTTGTGCCTAATGCTACTTTAGAGAATTCATATCTTTGCTTTTTTCCGGTCTTCTTCTGCATTTGGTGAAGATAGAGGGTATAGCATTAACCTTTCCATCCATGCTTGATGAGACCTGGCAGCATTGACAGCAGCTGGATCGACGAGGTGAGCACGAAGCAAGCTCACGGTGGTGGCAGAGTCAAGTTTGGGCCAGTGGGGTACCCAATAGCATCAGTGGTGACTTTATTGGCAACGTCCAGTGAGGACTCATAGGGCATCAGTGGAGGCAAAATGGCATGTAAGAATGTCAATTTTTGTTCCAGCAGCAGCGCAGTGAAGGGGTTTCATGCCTGACCATCAGATCCATGGCCCATGGCGGAGCACTTAACAAGGAGCACTTCTTCTTCTGTATTTCTTTATTTTTCTGCCTCTTTATTCTATATTTTGGTTTATTTTTCTGTGTTTTAATGTAGCGCCAGAGAGAGGCAACATTCTACAACACTTGTAACAAAACACACATGACAATGAATAAATCAAATTTAAAAAACTAGATATACTGTGAAAGTGTCCAATTGAACAGCTTACACTCAACCACCTTTCGCTTCACAAGTTGTGTTTCAAAGAGAGAATTGGTCTGTTATGTCTTTCTAACACTTCTCCAGAATAGACTTTTGTTTAGCTAACTGCTTTATTTTCCAGTCACTTCTTTACTTCTCTGCAAAAATTGGCAAGAATATTAAAGCTTTGAAGCCTTTGGAAAGGCTGGAAACCATCTCATCTCCATTTGCAGTGAACTATCTTTACACAATTCTGAGAAGTGCCTCTTGTTATCATTTGATGCCAGTTCAATATCTACATGTGCCATTGTTGCACCAGCTTAAGAAAGCATGGAACACAAAAGGTCATTCATCTATTAGTTGTATTTTCTCCTATTTGAAGCAACAGCAATAAGATGAACGTGCTGTTATTTTAGGTGATGGTATTGCTAATTTGATGTTCTGTTTTATTGCCTTGGAATATCAGAGAAATTTTGCAGGAGCTTCAACGGACAAATCCTTGGGAGGTTTTATAAATTTTAAAGCGCCAAATAAATAAAAATTGTTCCTGTTGTTCAGCTGCTGTCGCTAACAGGCAGAGTATAATTATATATCAATGCAAAATTAAAATCAGAACATAATTCAAGCTTTGTATTGAATAACTGCTATGTAAACCTTAATGTTGAAGTTTCTCATGTTAAAATGGTCACAGCTACCTGCTTCAAATTATATTTCCCTCTTTTACCAGTAGGTGGTGAAATAATATGATTTCTAACCTTAATCTGACCAGAAACAAAGAATAAATTGAGCTGAATCTATTTCGTCAATTTTGGAGAGTTTCAAAATGAATTTCTTTCCATGAGCCCTGGCGACCATTCTCACACAATTCTTTGTTGCTCACCTCATTGATTATACACTCTGTCTCCATGGCACCACTGTCTTACAATCTTGCTGTCAGCAAAGGAGAATGTGCTCCCAGGGCCAGGACCACCTGGCAATCACCCAGATGCCATATTCAAAAGCCAGCTGTGCACCATTTCAAATGCTGCAAGGCAGGAACTGCTCTTAATATATTGCTGTACACTAAAGTACACCAAGTGCATTCACTAGTTGAAGTGGCAGACATCTAAGGTAGTAAGATTTAAGGAGTAGCATCATCTATTTAGCAAAATACAGGCTACATACATCTTAAAGATGATATGCTCAACTTTCCACTGATCTCCAAGATGATTCATTTTAAAGCTCCATGTAGTTTCAGCTCAGAACTCTTGGCATTTTTTGAAGCAGGCAGCAACTCTTTCCTGGCCAATCCACCTGCTCCCACACATGCTCAGTAATCCTCTGCTGTCCTCTGTGAGTTGGTTGACTATCCAAATAGTTTCATTTTTGCTTGCCCTCTCCTGTACGCATTCACTGATCCTTGACTTTCCCCCTTTCCTACAATCATGAGACTCATTCTCTCGCCAATGTCACATATGCTTTTTTCATTGTGTTGGCTAGTTTTCATACCTAGGCTCAGTTGCTCACTGCTAGGACACCCCACTCTTCAACCCAATTAGCTGCCTGCACACAGTGATCTACAGCAGGAGAATCTCATGCTCCTCTGCTTTGCTGGCAACTCAAAGCCAAGTAACAGTATTTGAAATGCAGGTCTGAGAATTATTTAAAGTCAAGCAGGGAAATGGGAAAGCAGAGAGGAAAACATTATACCTGACAGAGCTAAGGAATGGTGATGAGAGCATAGATTGAGCTTCCTTTCACCAAAGCAAATCCAAGGAGGACTTAAGAGTTATTTTGTATCATGGAAATAGAATCTCTACAGTATGGAAACAGGCCATTCAACCCATCAAGTCCACACCAACTCTCCAAAGACCATCCCACCCAATCCCTGTAACCCTGCATCTTCTCATGGTTAATCAACCTAGCCTGCACATCCTTGGACAATTTAGCATGGCCAATCCACCTAAACTGCACATTATTGGAATGTGGGAGTACTTGGAAGAAACCCATGCTGACACAGGGAGAATGTGCAAACTCCACTCAAACAGTCACCCAAGGCTGGAATCAAACCCAGGTCCCTGGTGCTATGAGGCAGCAGTGCTAACCATACGGCCACAATGCCACCTGTGTCTCTCTATAGAGATGGATTAAAGTTGTCTGGGACACAATATTGTGTTGCAAAAGAAAAAGAACTCCCAACTGAATCAAGAAGCTTCATTTTTGAAGTATCTTAGTCCATAACATCAAAATGAGGATAGCTGTAGTTCAAAGAAACAACCTGAAATCAAAGCTGAGATGGCAGTTTTGCCTGCATCCTCACAAGTTGAAACAGAGTTTCAGCAGTATAATCTGAATGTAGATGATGAATGAAATAAAGTCTGCCAGTATCAAGATTTGAAAGGATGTGGGCCAGCAACCAGCTTGAATTAGGGTGACCCTGCTACTTGGCCCAGATGTGATGATCATATATGATAAATGTTGGTGAAATATGAGCCAGAACAAATTCAGCCATTCAATTTCTCAACGTGGTAATCAAAGAAAACTCTCAACAATTCATTACAAAATGATACTTGCCAAACAGAGAAGAAATGCATCATCGGTAGCATCAGTAATGCATTTTAAAGGACTTTGTATAAAAGCAAAATTTCAATGATGCTGGAACTCTGAAATAAAAGACAGAAAATGTTGGAGAAACTCAGCAGTTGGGTAGCATCTGTGAAGAGCAAAATAGAATTAACATTTTGAATCTAATGACTCTTCTTTGGAACAGATTTTGCTAGGTTTCTCCAGCATTTTCTGCTTTTATTGATAGGTTAAGGAAGTGGACAAAAAGTTGGCAAATGGAGTATAATGTGGAAAATGCAAATTTGTTCATGAAGGAAGGGAGAACAAAAGCACAAAATATGATTTAAATGGAGAAAAACTGCAGAAAACTGCAACACAAAAAGACTTGGGAGATAGAAATAGTAGGAACTGCAGATGCTGGAGAATCTGAGATAACAGATGAACACAGCAGGCCAAGCAGCATCAGAGGAGCAGGAAAGCTGACGTTTCGGGTCTGGGCCCTTCTTCAGAAGTGGGGGAGGGGAAGGGGGTTCTGAAATAAATAGGGAGAGAGGGGGAGGCAGATAGAAGATGGATAGAGGAGAAGATAGGTGGAGAGGAGACAGACAGGTCAAAGAGGCGGGGATTGAGCCAGTAAAGGTGAGTGTAGATGGGGAGGTAGGGAGGGGATAGGTCAGTCCAGGGAGGACGGACAGGTCAAGGGGGCAGGATAAGCTTAGTAGGTAGGAGATGGGGGTGGGGCTTGAGGTGGGAGGAGGGGATAGGTGGGAGGAAGGACAGGTAAGGGAGGTGGGGACGAGCTGGGCTGGTTTTGGGATGCGGTAGGGGAAGGGGAGATTTTGAAACTTGTGAAGTCCACATTGATACCATTGGGCTGCAGGGTTCCCAAGCGGAACATGAGTTGCTGTTCCTGCAACCTTTGTGTAGCATCGTTGTGGCACTGGAGGAGGCCCAGGATGGACATGTCGTCTGAGGAATGGGAGGGGGAGTTGAAATGGTTCACGACTGGGAGGTGCAGTTGTTTAGTGCGAACTGAGCGTAGGTGTTCTGCAAAGCGGTCCCCAAGCCTCCGCTTGGTTTCCCCGATGTAAAGGAGGCCATAACGGGAACAGCGGATACAGTATACCACATTAGCAGATGTGCAGGTGAACATCTGCTTGATGTGGAAAGTCTTCTTGGGGCCTGGGATGGGGGTGATGGGGGAGGTGTAGGGGCAAGTGTAGCACTTCCTGTGGTTGCAGGGAAAAGTGCCGGGTGTGGTGGGGCTGGAGGGGACCGTGCAGCGGACAAAGGAGCCACGGAGAGTGTGGTCCCTCCGGAAAGCAGATAAGGGTGGGGAGGGAAAAATGTCTTTGGTGGTGGGGTCGGATTGCAGATGGCGGAAGCGTCGGAGGATGATGCGTTGGATCCGAAGGTTGGTGGGGTGGTACATGAGGACGAGGAGGGTTCTGTTTTGGTTGTTATTGCGGGGAGGGGGTGTGAGGGATGAGTTGCGGGAAATGCGGGAGACGCTGTCGAGGGCATTCTCGACAACTGAGAGGGAGAACTTGTGGTCCTTGAAAAACGAGGACATCTGAGATGTACGGGAGTGGAATGCCTCATCCTGGGAGCAGATGCAGCGGAGGCGAAGGAATTGGGAATAGGGGATGGCATTTATGCAGGAAGGTGGGTGGGAGGAGGAGTATTCTAGGTAGCTGTGGGAGTCGGTGGGCTTGAAATGGATATCTGTTTCTAGGTGGTTGCCAGAGATGGAGACAGAGAGGTCCAGGACAGAGAGAGTGGTATTAGAGATGGTCCAGGTGAACTTAAGTTTGGGGTGGAAGGTGTTGGTGAAGTGGATGAACTGCTCGAGTTCTTGTGGGAGCACGAGGCGGCGCCGATACAGTCATCAATGTAACGGAGGAAGAGATGGGGTTTAGGGCCAGTGTAGGTATGGAAGAGGGATTGTTCCACGTAACCTACAAAGAGGCAGGCATAGCTTGGGCCCATGAGGGTACCTATGGCCACCCCTTTTGTCTATAGGAAGTGGGAGGAATTGAAAGAGAAGTTGTTGAGGGTGAGGACGAGTTCAAAGTCACAAGTTTCAAAATCTCCCCTCCCCCTACCGCATCCCAAAACCAGCCCAGCTCATCCCCGCCTCTCTAACCTGTCCTTCCTCCCACCTATCCCCTCCTCCCACCTCAAGCCCCACCCCCATCTCCTACCTACTAACTTCATCCCGCCCCCATGACCTGTCCGTCCTCCCTGGACTGACCTATCTCCTCCCTACCTCCCCACCTACACTCACCTTTACTGGCTCCATCCCCACCTCTTTGACCTGTCTGTCTCCTCTCCACCTATCTTCTCCTCTATCCATCTCCCTATTTATTTCAGAACCCCCTTCCCCTTCCCCATTTCTGAAGAAGGTTCTAGGCCCGAAACGTTAGCCTTCCTGCTCCTCTGATGCTGCTTGGCCTGCTGTGTCCATCCAGCTCTACACCTTGTTATCTAAGACTTGGGAGATACTTGAGCACGAAACAGTGAAAGCTAGCACACAGGTGCAGCAGGTAATCAGAAAGGCGAATGGAATGTTGGCCCTTATTTCAAGGGGGTTAGAGCATAAGAGTAGGGAAGTCTTACTGCAACTGTACAAGGTGCTGGTGAGACCACATCCGGAGTACTGCGAGCAGTTTCCATCTCATAATCTAATAAAAGATATCATTTCATTGGAGGCAGTTCAGAGAAGGTCCATTAGGATGATAACTGATGTAGAGGGATTGTCTTATGAGCAAAGGCTAAACAGGCTGGGAGTCTAATCACTGAAGGTTAGAAGAATCAGAGGTGATCTCATTGAAACATAGAGAGTTCTTAAGGGGTTTGAGAGGGTAAGTGCTGAGAAGATGTTTCCCCTCATGGGAGAGCCTAGCACCAGACAGCACAGTCTCAGATTAAAGAGATGCTAAAGTAAGACTGAGATGAGCAGGAATTTCTCCTCTCAAAGGACTGAAAGCCTTTGGAACTCTTTGCCACAGAGTGCTGTGGGAGCAAACTATGTGTGTATATTTAAGGCTGTGATAGATTCTTGATCAGTAGGGGAACCAAGGCTTACAGGGAAGGGGTAGGAAAGTGGACATGAAGAATGTCGGAATAGCCATGACCCTATGAACGTTGGAGCAGTCTAGAGGGGCTACTTGGCCTTATGATCTGAAGCACATGTGTAAAACCAAGATGGTCTTGTAGGGTCCAGGGTGATGAAGGATTTGAGGAAATACTGGTAAGTGCATGTGAGCTTGCTGAGGATTTGAAGATACTAGCATACTTTTAACCAGTTCTGTATTAAGAGGAAGAGAAACAAATCACATATGAAGCAAATAATCATCTTTATCAGAACCCCAAGAAAAAATTCAAAATGAACTTTAATTTTGCGGTCCTTGAAACAATTCAGTTGGTTGAAGAAAGATTTACACAGATGCATCACATTCGTTCTGTGTGCAGAATACAACATCACTGCAAATTATTAAAAGTTACTTCAAACTGGAGAGATGGGGATGCAAAAGATGTCAATGCTACAAATTTGTACAGCACCTTGTTAGCCATTGCAAAACAAGTTAGAATGTGTACATTGCCAAAAGATTTATTGAACTTTATACGTAAATATAAGCTATGTTTTGAATGCATTTATTCTGCTCCACTTATAACCCTCCTTGTTTCTGTCGTCTGAGGTGATCAATGTGTTTCCAAGCTGAAGTCAATCAAAACATGCATTAATTCCTCAATGACACAAGGAAGACTTGTTGAACTATTCACCTTGTCAACAAAACATGAAATTGCACAAGCTGTTGACCAGAAGGAAGAGACAACAAGGTGCAGGGCTGGATTTTGGGAAGGAGATAGAAGCGGGCAGTGCGAGGTTGGGGAACGATGAGGTTGAACTCGTTTCTACATTCACTATACTAAAACCATGGAAATCCTAAATCCTTGATCAACTTTGATGCAGGAACATAGTGCAGCATCATGTGAACCTTGTTACACATTAATACGCATTTCTCCTAGTACATATAACATCCTGTGAAAATTGCAGCACAATAAGAATGTACACTCAGTATCATAATATTCTTCTCTTCTCATGTAAAATAAATGCATTTTTTATTTGTCATAATAGCGAATTAAGTCAGTTCCAACTATCCAACATGTCTGGGCACAAAGCTCGCAAATTGTGATGCATCCAAAATGATTAATCCAGTGTACGACGCCTCTCATGTGTTGGGTAACGGTGAGGAGAGACTGAATGCATTTTCTTCATACATTCTCAGCGCTATTGAGCGAAAAAATTATGCTCAGACAGAGAATCAATCGTCTTTGATTTTTGGAGTAAGATACAAATATGACTTATATGGTCATAGTTTCAGAATCAAAACTGATCATAAGACACTGACAGTTCCCACTTTATCTATTGATAGCAGCCACTTTAGCTGCAGCCAGAATGTTGAGTTAGCCTTTGACTTTGTCAGCTTATAAGTATGTCTGAAATACAGAGGATTGGAAAGTCATTATAAAGTTGATGTCAAGATTTCCATCTCCAAAAGGTAGAATCGAGCAGGGAGGATAAGTTGACAGTCACAGCAGATAACATTTGTAGTACAACTTACGAACTATATCATAAATGGTTGGCCAACACGATATGCAATTTGGAAATCAGACCTTTCGTTCTCTCCATCAGAATGGGTTTTGAGGTGATAAATAAGTTATTTTGGAAGCCAGAGTTGTTTCAGGAAAGGATAGATCACAGCCGCTATGTAATATTCATGACCAAGGGATGTGTGTGCCAGATACAACCAAAAGAACTGTGGATGCTGTAAATCAGGAACAAATACAGAAGTTGCCGGAAAAGCTCAGCAGGTCTGGCAGCATCTGTCTTGAAAAGATCAGAGTTAACGTTTCAGGTCTGGTGACTCTTCCCCAGGACCAAAATGTCAGACCTGAAACGTTAACTCTGATTTTTTCTTCACAGATGCTGCCAGGCCATGTGTATGCCAGAGTCTAGCAAGAAAGTATCTTTGGAGGTCAGGGTTGGATAAGGACATAGATACACAATGAAACAGGATAGGGCTGAACTATAGAAAGAAGTTGTGATTGGTATTTTTGAAATGGGGAAATGGCCAACTGGAATGTGGCAGAGACTGCACTTTGATTTTGCAGAATTTGAAGGGCAACAGCTTTTTAATTATGATAGATAGCCATTTGAAGCAGGTTGAGGTGTTTCTGATAGGTTGAACAACACTTAGCAAGACAGGGTACTCTTTTGCTTGTCATTTATATAAATGATTTGGATGAGAATACAGTAGGCATAGGTAGTAAGTTTGCAGGTGACACCAAAATTGGTGGCATAACAGACAGTGAAGAAGATTTTCTATGATTAGAAAGGGATCTTGATCAATGGTTTGCAAAATAGCAGATGGAGTTCAATCCGGATAAATGTGAAGCATTGCATTTTGGAACCACAAAAAAGGGCGCAGCTTATACAATTAATGGTAGAGCCTTGGGTAGTGTTGCAGAACAGATGGACCTAGGGGTTTAGGTACATAATTCTTTGAAGTCTGCGACACATATAGACAAGGTGGTTAAAAATACATTTGGCACAATTAGCTTCATTGTTCAGTCCCTTGAGTATAGGAGTTGGGAAGTTACATTGAGGTTCTACAGGACATTGCTCATGCCTCTTCTGGAATAGGGTGTCCAGTTCTGGTCACCCAATTATAGGAAGGATACTATCAAGCTGGAGAGGGTTCAGAAGAGATTTACCAGGATGTTGCCTGGTACGGAACATTTGAGTTATAAGGAAAGGCTAGAACATTTTTCAGTGGAACATAGGAGGTTGTGAAGCAACCTTATAGAAGTTAATAAAATAATGAGGGGTATAGAGTTAATGGTAGCTCTTTTTTTCTGAAGGAGGGGGGATTTCAAGACTGGGGGAGCACATATTTAAGATAAGAGGAGAGAGATTTAAAAAATACATGTTGGGAATTTCTTTTACACAGAGGGTGGTTTATGTGTGGAATGAACACCCTGATGAAGTGGTGGATGTGGATACAATTAGAACGTTTAAAAGACATTTTGAAAAGTACATGAACCGGAAAGGTTTGGAGGGATATGGGCCAGGAACTGGCAGGTGGGACTAGCTTTGTTTGGGACTATGTTCAGCATGGACTCGTTGGACCGAAGCATCTATTTCTGTGCCATATGATTCTATGACTGTTTTAGAGGCTTTGCATAGTTTGATTGCTGCTTGTGGGTTCCCAGTGGAAATTGTCTCTGCCAATGGACATCAGGTTTGTACAAAAGAGTTTGAAATTTTGTGTGAATGAACAGGGTAGAACACACTAGAGTTTCAGCATATCATGCTGCTTTGAATGGAGCAGGAGAGTACACAATACAAATTATGATGTGTTCTCATTAAACGAATGGCAGTTACAAACTAGAAGAAAAGTCTTATATCTCTGAATCAGAAACTGGATTTTTTTTTGATTATGTATCGTAACACATCTCATACTACTGCTGGTAGGATGCCAGGTGTATTGTTCCATAGAAGACAGATTAGAACAAGGTTTTCGTTGCTAAAGCCACATTTAGCACAGTCAGTAGAAGAAAAACAATCCAGCCAGGGACTCACGATAGGGATGGATAGTGGGAGAAAGGAGGCTCAAATTGAAACAGAAGGTTGAGGTGAAAGAACATCATAACTAGTTGTCGCAAAAAAAGATGTAATCCTCACTTACTTTGTCATAATACTTGGTAGAGGAAAGATTAGGCTTGTACATGTCAATCATCTCTTACATTTCAGAGGTTCAAGAAAAAGGAAGTCGGCAAGAATTAATGTAATGATTTAATAGTTGGATTAAGAGTGGAGTATCAATAATTACTCTACCATAAGTTGTCACTGTAACCAGTACAGGCCCGAGTCAGAGTCAAACAGACTCCAATGAAAGGAAAAATCAGTCGTTGTTAGAGGAAATTTCTTCTTCATCTCTGGCCAAGGTGGGCAAGGTCCTCTCCTCAAGTTCTGGAGGTTCGAATCCAGAAAAGAGGAATCATCTTAGGAATAAGAAATCAGTGTGTATATTTGTAAATAAATTGAAAACAAGAGGTTTTGAGTTTTATGGAACATTAAAAATTGTGCAATATTTTCATTAAGGAAGTAGATGTTTAAATGCAGTGATTTGTACATCTGTAATCTACGTATCAACCAGCAAAAAAAAAGTTAAATTAAGAGTTGACCTTCTTTGTGTTGTATACTATTTTAGTCTGTCCCAAAAGAATATATTGATCTCAAAGGGAGTGCAGCACTGATTTACCAGCATTATATCCAGACGTCAAGAGTTAAATTAGGGGGAAGATTTGGAATTTATATGGTTAAGGGGCGATTTCATCAACATTTGTAGTATATTAAGGTGAACAGACAGGTTAGATTAGGATTAGGTGCATTATCTAAAATTTGAAGTCAGAACTTTCGGGAGTAGTTGGAAAATATTTCTACACATGAAGTTTGGGAGAAGTTCATAACTTACTTCCACACTGGTGATTGATACTAAATCAGTTGCCAATTTTAAACCAGAAATTGATAGTTGTTTGATAGCAACTAGCTTTCAAGGTATAAGGCAAAGGTGGATAACTGGAGTTAGGTTACAGATGGCGAAGATCTCATTGAAGGTTGCACAACTGGCTCAAGAAGCTTATTGACTTTCTGCTGCTCCTATATCCCAATGCCTGGTGAAAATCAAATTGGTTCTTCACATTTACTTTAAATTAAAAATCTAATAATTGTGAATTATAAATATTTAAAGTTAATGAGAATTTATCATTTCTGATGTAATGCATTTTGTGGGAGTAGATGTTCTACTCTGTCCCCTTCCATCCTCTTATCCAACCCAACTACAGAAATTGACCTTTTGTCTTTGACTTTTGGACTAAGTTTTTGGGTTTTCATGTATTTATGCCTTTATTTGTTCTGATTCAAATGAAGATATCCCAACTATTTAAATCAAAAGTGATACTAAACTAAATATTCAGATGACTGCCTCTGGCACCATTTATATGAGCTAGCTGGATGCTTGGTGATCATATTTTACTTGCCACTATCATCTCTTTAGGATTGGATCCACAGAGTCTGATGTAGTACAGGAAAACTACTAGATGGTCTATTGCAAAGAAGCTCTTGTCTTAAACAAGACACAGTTTATTGTATGTCAGCAGTCAAGTAAAAGTTACATTGGTAGAGATAGATATTACTCAAAGACAATGACAAAGAGCTAGTGGCTGTCTGTCTCCTTTGAAATCCAGTGATTTTCTACATTTCTCCACCCAAATCCTTGTGAGGTCATCATATTATGTGGAGCTTAATGCTGACTTCAGCATTTACCCTTTCAGAACCATTAACTTATACAACAGATATAATTTCTTGTTTTCAAATCAAAGACCAGTATTTTGGAGATAGTATAGGGATCTGCTATTTTTCAGAGTGGTTGATCAGCTTTTGATTGTTCTCTATTTTGGTAATAATGGAACTGTAACATGCAAGCTTGCATCTGAGATTAGTCCCCCTCAGTTTGACAATAGTGGGTACATCTGTGCATATGTCAGGTACTTAACTTCTTGTAATCTGCTTCCAAAACTCTGAGTTACTAACTTAAATGTATGTGACAACAGCTCACAGAGCTTTCATTGTAACCCTTTGAATCATTAGTCTTCATGAGATGACTTGCCTCCCTATTGCACAATTCTGATTAATAGAAATAATTGATATGAGGATCGATTTCCAGCCTTCCTTCATGTCATTCTGCTTGATGACACTGCAATGCATTATTCTATCCTTTTCCTAAATAATGAAAAAAGATTAGAAAACATAAAGGAAAGCAGCAAATATACTATTTTAGCATTTCCTTTTACATATTATGACCAACTACACAGTTTGAAAAGAGTGAGTATTTCTTTTTATTAGCTGTTATGATTAATATAAATTTATACATGTATATATTTTTCATTAGCTATCAGAATATACATATACCCTCATCACAACAAAAGATCAAAGCCTTTAAAATAATATTTGACCTCCAGTAACTTTTTGTTTAGGTTAACGGTGCATCTAAAATTCACAGCAGTTACCTCCGACGGTCAGTACTGTGATTACCGAGACTGTTACTATGGGAACAATTTAAGCTGCCCGTTCTGTGCTACATTCACTACTCGTCATTCTTGATATCACAAAGCTCTTAGAAAACATGCCATTGTTACACAAACTCAGCACAATAATTTATCTGCTGCAATTTTATAACATAGAACTGGACAGTTTCAAGAAATACAATGTGAAAATGGCATATTTAAAAATATCTTTATTTGCAAAGACTGTGGTGTATCTATGTCTACTTCTCCAAGTTAATGCTCTATTGACAGTGTAAATATTTTAAACTTGGTTTTGGGGTATGTGTACCTCCAATAGGTCTGTGATTTGCCTGAGCTGACACATGAAGAACAGTCATACGGACAAATTACCAAAGTCCTGCAGGGGCTGATAGAACCATGCTGCTGTATGCATTACTACAGTTCAAAAGGACCTAAAGATAAATCAGAGTTAACATAATAAAAAGGTCATATGAAATTGTGCAATTTCAATTGTTTATACATAATTTGGCTTCTGAAGCTATTGTGTTAATCGAAGACTTATTATCTTCCCAAATCATTAAATAATTCTGACACTGTACTAGACATTTAAACTCAACCAGCTGTAGCATCTGTGACGGTACGACCATAAAGTCATTGTAAATTAAATAAACACTTGCATGTGCTGCAATACCAACAATAAGCATCTTGTGATGTGCGTACTCTGCTGCCACCATTCTCTTTGCCTAATTGGGGTCTAAGCATATTGGATTTACAGTCATGGAGGAAACTCACTCATATGTCTCAATGAAAACAGGTTCTTGTCTTAAATAGGATGTAGCTTAGAGCATTATAGTTTCTAAACTAATCACTAAATCATGAATTGATTCAAATACATATACTATTGAAAGCAAAATCCGAAAGAACTGCGGATGCTGCAAATCAGGAACAAGAACAAAGTTGCTGGAAAAGCTCAACAGGTCTAGCAACATCTGTGAAGGAAAAAAAGAGTTAACGTTTCAGGTCCAGTGACCCTTCCTCAGAACTGTTATCATATAGCCTGCCATTACACACTACCTGTTGTTAGTCACTAATAGTCCCCATTAACAACTATTCACCATCCCAGCCTGATCGTTATCAACTCCTTTGTCTGTCCAACTGTTTGCTCTCTTTAGGCTCTATCCTATTGTTTACACCCTACCCCACCCACATCCCTATTTTCTGCATATAACCTGATGTTTTCCCAGCCACCATCAGTTCTGAGGAAGGGTCACTGGATGTGAAATGTTAAGTGTTATTTTCTTCACAGATGCTACCAGACCTGCTGAGCTTTTCCAGCAACTTTGTTCTTGTTACTATTGAAAGCAATTGGACCCACAGTTCATAACATTAGAGCTCATCAAGGCACAACAGACACAGATACCTTTAATGAATCTTTTTTGACAGTTACTTTAATCTGAGAACAAATAGCATCCTTGAAAGAGCAAGATGCATCCAGAGAATCTGTGAAGTTTTTCTTAATTATGTCTACAGACTAGCAGAAAAATTAGACAATGGAGCTTTGCAATCAGAATTTCTGAAATCGAATTGACATTAGAATTACTGACGAGTCAATGTCAGATTTAATATAGTACACTTCTCGACTTTGGAGAAAGCTTGTGCTAGAAGTAGTAAGCAAACTCCTGAGGGGAGAAATATAACTTTATCTCAGGAGAGCAACAAAATCCATTAGTGTAGTTGGTATGTATGGAACAGACAGCGTATCCCAGACAGCAGATATTAAGAGTTAATGTCAGATCTGTGGAAGATCTGTGTCTTATAACTGTTTTTCCAAGGAATGTCCAATCTTGTGTATTGTTTACTCCGACTCAGCAATTAAATCTGCCAGGCAACATTACTTTTCCTGCAGTTTCTAACTATTGTGATTATATATTCTTCTTACTTTAAAGGATTTATTAAAAATTCTTAAATGTTGTATTATTTTTGTTCCCAAGTAAATTCTTAGTTCTTCAATATAGAAATGTCTTCAAGCTTTAAATTCTGTAATATAAAAATGCTGCATTTCTGTACTCTTTACCTGGAATGGTCCCTTTGTTTTGCAGTCAAAATGTAGGTTTCCTGCCTTCTGTGGTCAAGAAGGTTGCTGTCCTTTTCAACGTCAAAATGAATGGTTTCTCAGCTTTTATAGCCTAATAAAACATGCACATCCTTTTCCACAACTGTCCCAAATAAAGCCTAGACAACAAGGTGCAGGGCTGGATGAACACAGCAGGCCAAGCAGCATCATAGGAGCAGAGAGGCTGACGTTTCGGGCCTAGACCCTTCATCAGAAAAGGGGGAGGGGAAGGGGGTTTTGAAATAAATAGGGAGAGAGTGGGAGGCGGATAGAAGAGGGATAGAGGAGAGGATAGGTGGAGAGGAAACAAACAGGTCGAAGAGGCGGGGATGGAGCCAGTAAAGGTGAGTGCAGGTAGGGAGTTAGGAAGGGGATAGGTCAGTCCAGGGAGGACGGACAGGTCAAGGGGGCGGGATGAGGTTGGTCGGTAGGAGATGGAGGTGCGGCTTGAGGTGGGAGGAGGGGATAGGTGGGAGGAAGAACAGGTTAGGGAGGCAGGGACGAGCTGGACTGGTTTTGGGATGCGGTAGGGGGAGGGGAGATTTTGAAACTTGTGAAATCCACATTGATACCATTGGGCTGCAGGGTTCCCAAGCGGAATATGAGTTGCTGTTCCTGCAACCTTCGGGTGGCATCGTTGTGGCACTGCAGGAGGCCCAGGATGGACATGTCGTCTGAGGAATGGGAGGGGGAGTTGAAATGGTTCGCGACTGGGAGGTGCAGTTGTTTGTTGCGAACCGAGCGTAGGTGTTCTGCAAAGCGGTCCCCGAGTCTCCGCTTGGTTTCCCCGATGTAGAGGAAGCCACACCGGGTACAGCGGATGCAGTATACCACATTGGCAGATGTGCAGGTGAACATCTGCTTGATGTGGAAAGTCTTCTTGGGGCCTGGGATGGGGGTGAGGGAGGAGGTATGGGGGCAGGTGTAGCACTTCCTGCGGTTGCAGGGAAAAGTGCCGGGTGTGGTGGAGCTGGAGGGGAGTGTGGAGCGGACAAGGGAGTCACGGAGAGAGTTGTCCCTCCGGAAAGCAGATAAGGGTGGGGAGGGAAAGATGTCTTTGGTGGTGGGGTCGGATTGCAGATGGCGGAAGTGTCGGAGGATGATGCGTTGGATCCGGAGGTTGGTGGGGTGGTACGTGAGGATGAGGGGGATTCTTTTTTGGTTCTTATTGCGTGGACGGGGTGTGAGGGATGAGGTGCGGGAGATGTGGGA
>NC_063340.1:53106896-53132070 GCF_021869965.1 Rhincodon typus
TTGGATCCGGAGGTTGGTGGGGTGGTACGTGAGGACGAGGGGGATTCTTTTTTGGTTCTTATTGCGTGGACGGGGTGTGAGGGATGAGGTGCGGGAGATGTGGGAGACACGGTTGAGGGCGTTCTCGACCACCGAGGAGGGGAAGTTACGGTCCTTGAAAAACGAGGACAACTGAGATGTACGGGAGTGGAATGCCTCATCCTGGGAGCAGATGCGGCGGAGGCGAAGGAATTGGGAATAGGGGATAGCATTTTTGCAGGAAGGTGGGTGGGAGGAGGAGTATTCTAGGTAGCTGTGGGAGTCGGTGGGCTTGAAATGAATATCGGTTTCTAGGTGGTTGCCCGATATGGAGACAGAGAGGTCCAGGAAGGGGAGAGAGGTGTTAGAGATGGTCCAGGTAAACTTAAGGTTGGGGTGGAAGGTGTTAGTGAAGTGTATGAACTGTTCGAGCTCCTCGTGGGAGCACGAGGCGGCGCCGATACAGTCATCAATGTAACGGAGGAAGAGGTGGGGTTTAGGGCCGGTGTAGGTACGGAAGAGGGATTGTTCCACGTACCCTACAAAGAGGCAGGCGTAGCTTGGGCCCATGCGGGTACCCATGGCTACCCCCTTTGTCTGTAGGAAGTGGGAGGAATTGAAAGAGAAGTTGTTGAGTGTGAGGACGAGTTCGGCTAAGCGGATGAGGGTATCAGTGGAGGGGGACTGGTCGGGCCTGCGGGACAGGAAGAAGCGGAGGGCCTTAAGGCCATCTGCATGGGGAATGCAGGTGTAGAGGGACTGGACATCCATGGTAAAGATGAGGTGTTGGGGACCGGAGAATTGGAAGTTCTGGAGGAGGTGGAGGGCGTGGGTGGTGTCACGGACATAGGTAGGGAGTTCCTGGACCAAGGGGGAGAAAATGGAGTCGAGATAGTTGGAGATCAGTTCGGTGGGGCAGGAGCAGGCGGAGACAATGGGTCGACCAGGGCATTCAGGTTTGTGGATTTTGGGAAGGAGATAGAAGCGGGCAGTGCGAGGTTGGGGAACGATGAGGTTGGAGGCCGTGGGTGGGAGGTCACCTGAGGTGATGAGGTTGTGGATGGTTTGCGAGATGATGGTTTGGTGCTCAGGGGTGGGGTCATGATCAAGGGGGCGGTAGGAGGAGGTGTCGGAGAGTTGGCGTCCGGCCTCGGCGATGTAGAGGTCAGTGCGCACCTTGTTGTCTCGGATTCTCCAGCATCTGCAGTTCCTACTAACTCTGATTCAATTTTAACCCCCAAATAAAGCCTGATGCTGCAGCCTTAATAAATTCTTCTTGCCTGACCACAGTTTAAATTAAGGTCCTCCCTCTCTTATTGCAACCTCAATAAACTTCTTGCAATCTTCTGTTAGACTTTAATTAGACTTTTAAACTGTCACTTTAATTCTGGTTTTGTGTTGTTATCAATGCTGCAATTACAATTAAATAATTTCTATATCCTTGATTTCCAGACTGTAACTGTGCCTTCTGGTGTCTGCTCACTATTCAGGTAGTTTTTGTTGTGTGTTAAAGTAATCCCTTTGAACTTCCAGCCTGCTCAATCCATCTGCAACATTAAAGTTTTCTTCTTCCCCAACAAGGAATTTAACTTTATACAGGTGTGTCCAATGCCAGTTGTTTCCCAGTTGAATCACTAATCTGGATTATACCTATACATCCACACGGCTTGTTGGAATCTGTAACTGACAGATGCCATCTGTTTCTAGCTGTCACTTGCTTCCATGCTTCTTACCAAGTCAGAAGTAAAAGGCTTCTAATCATTGGAAGAATATGCCTGCAGGCTGTTTGATTGTTCAGGTTGTGCAGCTACTGGCTGTCTGTGTGATTGGTTCTTAAAGCTGAAATATCTCTGAAGCTGTACATGTCCACTACTGCCTCTGTGTCCAGTGAAATTGTTTGCTTTTAGCTTGGCTGGAATGTTTACTGTTGTTGCCTTGTGATAGAAAATGATGCACACTGCTGGTACCATACTATACATATTTGGTGAAATGTCAACCACTTCTTGCTATCATCCCTTTCACTTAACAGGGTCCAAGGTTTAGAGTGGTATAGAACAGTGAGCCTTAATGTGAAGAAGCTCTTGTCTTAAATGAGATAGAGTCATAGAGGTATACAGCGCAGAAACAGGCCCTTTGGCCAAACTTGTCCAAGCCAACCAATTTTCCTGAAGTGAACTAGTTCCATTTGCCTGCATTTGGCCCATATCCCTCTTAAACATTCTCCTATCCATCTACTTGTCCAAATGTCTTTAAACAGATATAGTTTATTGCAAGATAGCAAGTACATGTTACATTAGTAGGTTTGCCTTTGTTACAAAGATTATTATGAAACCTGTGGATATAGGTCTTAAGATCCTAGGAGTTGCTGCCTTCCTCATCCAAGTCCATGTGACATCACAGGATTGGGTGAAGCTTAATGCAATTTACAGCATTAACCCTTAAAGAATCATTACCTTATACAACAATAGCAAACAAGATTTCGCTCAAGTGGCAACGGATTAGAAAATGGAGTAGTGACAGAAGGTAGATTAATTGGGGGCTGTTTATCTTTTGCAGTCCACATTAAAAGTTCCAAATGCTTTCTTGCCATCCTGTTATTCAGGTAACTTTGACTCAGTAAACACAATTGGCTCAAACCCAAAAGATTATAGGTTCAAATCCAATTCTAGTGGATTAAGAATATAATGCAGGTTGATAGTCCAGTATGATAGTAAGGGAAACTGAACTGCCATTAGGGATGAGCAACAAATGCTGCCTAGCCAGCGATGCCCTCATCCCGTTAATGAATAAAGAAAAGGGAATTGTGTACTATAAGAGGTGTCCAACAGGTGAGATGTTAAATTGAGGGTACTTCTGCTGTCATAAATTGACTTAAATACAACATTCCATTACTTGAAAAACAAGAGTTCCACTGGTGGTTTGGTTAATATTTATCCATTAACCAACATCTCTGAAATAGATTATCTGATCATTTGCTCATTGATGTTTGCGAGAAGTTGCTGCAATTGGCTGCAGTGTTTTTCAACACTGCATCATTCTATAAAGTACTTCACTGGTCATTAAGCACTTTGGAACCCATTGTGTAAGCTAAATTCTTTTCAAAGATATACCGGGGAGATGATCTGTAGCCATCAAGACACAGTCCACAGAAACTGATTTTGCATGACTTCTGCCTGAATGCTTGAGGAGTTGGCTTCAAGAAGAAGATTAACATTTTCTTGATTGTCATCTCAGTGAATCCGCAGGATATGATGGAAGTATTGGCTGATGGAATTTCTCTAGTACACTTATGCATGACTGATAGACAATTCAGGTTTTACTGCATTACAGGAGTGTGACGATGACAACAATTCTGTACACCAGTATTGTTGTCGATGTTCATAGGTCTTTATTGCCAAACACTCAGTGTCATGGTGTGCAGAAGGCTGATTTGGTAATGCTGATGCAGAATTGGATCTGTACGTCAATGCTGGCCAATTGATAGAGGTAGTCACCAAGCTATGGGAAGTATTCCAGAATCTCACCTACAACAGATATGGAGGTGAATTATTTAGCTGACCAGATGTGGGTTCACATGCATTTATTTTAGTAACATTCAAGGACAGGCAAAGTTTCTTGTACACAGAATTGAAAAGACCAAGATTGTCTTGCAAATCTGACGCAGACTGGACAATGTCACTGCAATCGTCCATAAACCGTAGATTGCGTATGTCTTTGGTGGTCAGCTTAGTTTTGGTATGGAGACAAGTAAGGGGAGGTGATGGCCTAGTGATATTATCGCTGGACTGTTAATCCAGAGACCCATATAATATTCTGGGGACCTGGGTTTGAATCCCGTAATAGTAGATGATGGAATTTGAATTTAATAAAAATATCTGGATTTAACAATCTAATAAAGACCGTGACTCAATTGTCAGGAAAAACCCATCTGGTTCACTAATGTCCTTTAGGGAAGTAAACTGCCATCCTTAACTGGTCTGGCCTACATGTAACTTCAGATCCACAGCATTGTGTTGATTCTGAACTGCTCCCTGGGAAATTAGAGATGGGCAATAAATACTGCCTAGCCAGTGATGCCCTCACACTGTTAATGAATAAAAAAAATTAATTTTCCATTTAGGTGATATCTAATAAACACACCACTGGATATCTTCATTACACTTCAGTAGGTGGTCTAGCATGGGGACCAAAGATATAAACTTAAATTTTAAGATCAGAATTCAGATGACACCAGATTATAGTCCAACAGGTTGATTTGAAAACATAAGCTTTCTGAGCATTGCCCTTTCATCAGGTGAGGTGACAAAGAAGCACACAGACACAGGATTTATAGGCAGAGAGGATCAATGGGCAGAGAGATCAAAAGATTATACAGTGGTATGAGTGGAGTGTCGACAGCTGAATAACAAGCGAAGGAATGACCTATAATCTGAATAATTGAAGCAGAGAGATAATTACAAAAAATTAAAAATAAGGTGGTGCTGGAGAGAAATCAAATGACTGGAATAACATAATAGGTATAACAGTTGCATGCAGAGGGTCTAACCAAAATATTAAGTAATCCAAAACTGTACAAGTGAATTCAAGTAGAGAGATCATAAGAATTTTGTCAAGGTGATGGTGTCAAACAGGACAGTAAAGAAGATTTTACAGATACAGTGCAGTGCAGTCACATGTAGCGCGACATGAACCTAAGATCACAGCTGAGGCTGTCTTCATGGGTATGGAACTTGGCTATCAGTTTCTGCTTGGTGATCCTGTGTTATTGGGTATCTTGAAGGCCGCCTTGGAAGATGCTTACCCGAAGATTGGAGGCTGAATGTCCTTGACCGCTGAAGTGTTCCCCAACCGGGAGAGAACATTCCTGTCTAGCGATTGTTATGCGGTGTCCATTCTTTCGTTGTCATAGCGTCTTCAAGGTTTTGCCAATATCTCATCCCTTGGGGCATCCTTGCCTGCAATGTATGAGATAGACAACATTAGCCGAGTAACATGAGTACCTACCGTGTACGTGGAGGGTGCTGTTCTCACGTGTGACAGTAGTATCCGTGTTGATGACCTGGCATGTCTTGCAGAGGTTGCCATGACAGGGTTGTGTGGTGTTGTGGTTGATGGTTGTCTGGAAGGCTGGGTAGTTTGCTGTCAATGGTGGTCTGTTTAAGGTTTGGTGGTTGTTTGAAGGCAACAAGTGGAGGTGTAGGGATGATCTTGACGAGATGCTCGTCATCATCAATGAATGTTAAAGCCTGCGAAGAACATGGCATAGTCTCTCCACTCCAGGGAAAGTACTCGATGATAAAGGATACTGTATCGGTTGTATCCTGTGTCTGTCTTCTGAGGAGGTCATTGCGGTTTCTTGCTGTGGCACACTGGAACTGGCATCCTTCATAATCTTTAGGTGTCTATCGCGTTCTTCCTCATCTAAGCAGATCCTGTGTATTCGCAGGGCTTGTCTGTAGGGGATGGATTCATTAACATGTTTTGGATGGAAGCTGGAGAAGTGCAGTATCGTGGGCTTGCAGAAGAGTGAAGTACTGAAGCGTCCATACTTGATGGAGATGCATGTGTCCAAAAATGAGACTGATTCTGAAGAACAGTCCATGCTAAGTCTGATGGTGGGATGAAGCTTGTTGATACCACTATGCAGTTGTTTCAGTGATTGCTTGCCATGAGACCAAGGGAAGAAAATGTCATTGATGTATCTGGTGTGTAGCGTTGTTTGGAGCTCCGGTGCAGCAAAGTCTTGCTTAAACTTGTGCATGAAAATGTTGGCATATTGGGGTGCACATTTGGTCCCCATAGCTGTTCCATGTGTCTGGATGAAGAACTGGTTGTCGAAAGTGAAGATGTTGTGGTCGAGGATGAATTGGATGAGTTGCAGGATGGCGTCTGGAAACTGGCAGTTGTTGGTATTGAGTACTGAGGCTGTCACAGCGATGCCGTCATTGTGAAGTTGCTGATGTAGAGTGCCGAAACGTGGATTGTAACGAGGAATGTTCCTGGTTTGACTGATCTGTGGGTGCTGAGTTTCTGTAAGAAGTCTGTAGTGTCATGGCAGAAGCTGGGTGTACCTTGTACAATGGATTTCAAGACACCTTCAACAGAGCCAGAGAGGTTCTCACATAGGGTCCCATTGCATGATGCGATCGGCCATCCAAGTGTGTTGGCGTTGTGTGTCTTTGGAAGGCAGGAGAAGTGTCGTATGCGAGAAGCACACGGTATGAGAGAACATCGGATAATTTTAAGAGATTTGGAACAGAGAATAGAATAATAGAACAGGAGAAACTGTTTCACAAGTTATGAAGCTATGGAAATCACTTCTAGGATTAGTGGCAACCTCAGAAAGCATATCAATATTTATCTTTGATGATGGGGCATGGGGAAAGAGCAGGTAATTGTCATTTAGACATTCAATCACGAAAATAAACGCTGACTGAAATTTTGGCCCCAGTACAGTTTTAGTGTTGTATATTGATGTTGGTGTTTTCCTTCACGTGAATATTAATCCTAATCATTAAGTGAACTCTTTTCTCTCCATAGATACGGCCTGCTGCTTGAGTATTTTTCTATTTTTATTCCTAAGTGCATGCCCTGACCTCATGTTCCTTAATCCAGTTTTCCTTCATAAATACTTAGTTGAGATGTCACATTCTCAGACCCTTTGCCGCTTCACCGCTGTAATTTAATCATAAATGTAGAAATAATCGAATTTCTCTTTGGGAGCCAGGTTCCTTCTGCCGGTGCTTCTGCAAAGGTCACGATGGTGCATCGGAGGCAAGTCCAAACAGGAGACCAGTCTCTGTTCCTGTCGCTAACTCCGGTTCCACAGGTGAAGTTAAGGCCGGAGGATATTGAATTGAAGTTTTTTTTTAAGTTATTAGTGTTTTCGTACAGTTAGAATAAATGACCAAGTACGTTCTGGAAGGTTCTGTCTACGTTTCATTACATTGATTTACAACAACCTTGCAGAATGTGAACATTTCCGCTCGGTGAGCAGACGATCAATGGTAACTCGCCGTTGGCATGGTGATGAACGCGACATTGGACAGAATTCCCGCCCACAGAATTTTCTGATTGGTCAAATGTCAAGCGCGCCCCACAGTAACCTGTACTTGATTGGCTGTGTCCACTGTCCATATTCAGACCTGTCGTAACGTGATGCCAGCAGCAGAGAAATGTTTCTTGATTTTTTTAAAAAACCCTTACTGTAAGAAAGTAACGTCAACTAAAAAGGGTAAGAGAGACGATCTTCACCTTTTTTTGTAAATGTGAGTTAATTTGCAACATTTTGCTTAGTGTAATGCAACGGCGGGTGTACGTAATTATCACAGATATTTTGTAAAGCTCTCTGCGAATTGATAAAGTTCAGATGTGAAGTATTGTTTTCACAATTAAGTTTATAACGGAGCTGCAACTTCTAGATACTCATAATTTTAAAAGCCTGGATTTATTCAGTATCAGCTCCTGAACCCCAGTAAAAACATTTTCTAACAATAAACTTCATTTTGAATGATAGGTTTACCATATTGTATCTTATCCGTTACACGCGGCAATGTGTTATGTAGCATGAAGTGTATCCATGTTCTTGATAGTTGCACGTTTCTACAAAAAAGCTGCATTTATGTAGAGCACAAAACACGGGACAGATCATTGTACAGGCTTTTTCAAAAATAATTCAAAACTGATCCGTCTTCTTTTCCCATTCGTGCAATATCTTAACACACCGAATTTTCCATAAGAAGAAGTGACTGTCTCATTTGGTTGGGCAAATGACACCATGCTCCAGTCAAACCTCCAATATGAACTTTTTTTCTTTTAACTTTCAATGACAATTTTGAATCAATGAACCTCAACACAGACTCCTCAAACAATGGAAATATTCTGCATCAGTCTCCTCCTTCCACTACCTTGTATCTTCATTAAGCCTTTAAGAATTCCCTTTACTGTTTGCTGAACCTTTTGAGATTATATTCCGATACACAAAGTCAGATTATCGGTGTATAATGTTTAGGATTGTGAAACATGCATTGCCCCTGCAGAACAGCACTTCCAACTGCCCTCCAGACTGAGCAATAGTTATTCCAATTTATATTTTTGTGTTGGCCAAGCAACTTCCTTTTTCCAAGCCCTATCTTTTCTCGTTAAAAGTAGCAGTGATTTTCAAGGAAGTAAATTGACATAATCAGAGAAGTTCCAGCTGACGTTTGGTCGTGCCCTACATTCAGATTTAATGAATGCCTTCTGACATGGAAATCGTGGACACTACTTCTCAGACAAGATTTCACCAGAGAACCTCTCTGCCTCAATTTGCTTGCCAGATTGCGTAGGCAGCACCCCAAAGTAGGCAATTATGTTGAGGAA
Source organism: Rhincodon typus (assembly GCF_021869965.1). Lineage (NCBI taxonomy): Eukaryota > Metazoa > Chordata > Chondrichthyes > Orectolobiformes > Rhincodontidae > Rhincodon > Rhincodon typus. Next base: position 53,115,276 of record NC_063340.1, read on the forward strand.
GCTTCAGGCCCATGGCAAAGTAATCTAATCTGACCAAACAAACAAATCTATTTACATAAATCACCTTGTTTCAGAAATATTAGTTATAATCAGCAATCCTAACTTTTCAAAATGAAACTTCTCTAAAAAGAAAGTTTCTTACCTTTGTTTCAAGAAATAATAAAACACCAGTGATGAATTTCTGGAGGAATGCTCTTGGATGTCCGCCATCAAATTGATAGAAGAGCTGCAGAAACCCAGGGAAAAAAAAAATCAGTTACAAGACTTTGACTTTCGAGAAGCATTCTTTGAATTTATGCTATTAGCTTTAACACTAATTAATAAATAGGAAATTCTGGGACATACAAAGTGCAAGGCCAGATTCCCACTGGTTCATTGGTGCATTGTTAAAATGGATCAAATCTTCTATTCAAGACTCAGGAAATGTTTGTCTCAAAGAGAATGTAAATCTGTCGACGCCTCCTGTTCCTTTCTGTACAGTTTCTATTCAATTTCAAGCTGAAACCACAGTAGAAAATCACCTGAAGTTGAGGTCACCACAGTATCCCTGCAATTCAAAATTATTTTAATTTTGTTCATATGAATGGGACCCCTTTCAGATAGCTAAGTGTCCATTCAAAAATTATCATTATTTCTTGAGATAGTGAATATTCCCATTTCATTTTGCATGACTGAATTGATTGGGTACTCTGTTGATGCCATTTTTGAACCCTTTCCAGGAAAATAGCTCCTTTTCACTTGGGGAATATATTTCATCCTGACCTCACTGACAAGCCCTAGAAAAGTAAATGTGGAGAGATAATTGACAGTCAATAAATAAAGGCAACAAAGAATTTTCTTAATTCATTTCAACTTTTACTAGTTAATTCAATTTTTAAATACTTTTACTATGTTAATTATAATATATAAGTTGGCAAATTTAGACATAGTATAGTCAATTATTGTGATGAGGTAAAATAAAATTACAGTATTGTGACTTGACTGGCATTTGTTTTTCAATAAACTGTGCTGAGCTCCAGGTGTAAGGCCTTTAATAACTTATTTTTGAGGCTTTCATGAGCCTACTGTTCTGTGAGTAATGGCTGTACAGTTCTCTACTTTTTATCTACCACTGTTTATTTAAACAGTGATTGTCAGTGGCATCATACAAATAAACTATTTTCTTCCAATGAAATATGCTACTTTTTGGTTGCATCTATCAATGCTCATTCAACTTCACCATATTATTGGACTAAATATCTGAGGATTGCCTCCCATGATTATCAGCAAAAATATTCCAAAGCGTCAATGCATATAGATAGGAAAATTGATTAAAGTATGTTGAAACTAATTATACTTCAGAGTAATGATGATGTATTTGCTCTTGAAACAGCTGGATATTTTGATTGAAAAAGAAAGTTCGCCCACATTTACATGTTCATTATTACCAGAACGTTTCAACCCAGTTCTGTCAATATGATTCTAAAATAGAATCTTACAATTTTAATAAAATGTATTGCAAGCTTTCTTTGCTGACAAACATTGAATTGAAGATGAATGCCAGTTATAATAGAATCATAGAACACAAAAAGAGACTATTGAGTCCATCTTGCCCTTGCCAGTTCTTTGAACATGCTTTCCAATTAATCCCACTGTCATGCTTTTTCCCTATCTCGTGCAAATGATTCCAGGATATGTCCAGTTCCCCTTTGAAGGTTCTATTGAATCTGATTCCATCGCTCTTATGTCCCCTCATGCTTGCTTTATCTATCCTCTGATATCTGACCATCCTGCCAATATTTAGTTTTGAAATAGCTCCACAATATATTATTAGGTGATGTTATGGCTTTCTAAACAATTAATATTCAAAATGTGACATGAATATCCACCCTGAATTGGATAACATTGAAGACTAATGACATTTACCGTATAAGAGAAGACCATCTGTGCAAGTGCTTCAATTTCAACTTGTCCAAACTACTCTAACAGTAGTTCCTTGTGTCCTTATTTTTGACAAATCCTTATTTAATTCTACTTTAAGTGATGCCAAATCATTTGTCTTAATAACCATCTGTGGCAAAGCAATTAATTGCTTAATAATCTTCCTCCCATCTTCAAGCCTTTATTAGCTCATGGCTTGACTGTTTCCACACTCTCATTGACTGTATCACATCTTCCATGCTCCATAGACTTGAGCTGATTGAAAATTCTGCTGTCCAGATCCTAATTTGCACCAAGTCCCATTACCTCCGTGTGTTTTGACTTACATTGGCTTCTCCTACATCAATACCTCAATTTTGAAATTGTCGGCTTTGTTTTCAAATCTCTCTGTGACTTTACCTTACCTATAATCTCCTCAAATCCTACCACCTTTGTATGCACCACAAATTCTAACCTTTGACACATTGTTGAATTCAGTTCTGTCTTTAGTTGCCAAAGGTGAAATCTGGTGCCAGTAATGGGACTTTCCATTAACATCCTGGAGAACAGGTGAAGTCTCCACATTGCCTCTTTCCAAAAAGGCTCACTGGTAGTACCTGCCAATCATGAATTTGACAGGCCAGTAATGGGCCTTTCCCTGGGATCAGGTTCCCGGGTGCAGAGGTCACAACTGCTGAGAGTTCCTGGCCAATCATAAGGACTTTTGAACAGTAGCACTGTTGTGGAGGTAGTATTGCTGCCAGGTATAAAGCACCAGAGCCCAAGCCCCAGTCAAGATGTGAACAGTGATGGCAGGGGATCTTTACAGTGGTGTTTGTGGGGAAATGGGGTGCATAGGGGATTCAGCCATAAGACCAGTGGCAAGGCAGGCTCTCTACAACTTCTTTACTTTGTGACTAGGCTCTGTGTGCCTTTGAATGAGGGATCCTTCTTCCCATGAACTAGCAATTAAATATGCAAGGGTTTGTTTGCTTTACATATTGCATTATGGACCTTCCCCAAAACTGAGATAACATCTGGAGTGGTGTGATGAGGCTACTACTTATGGGCATCAATTGGCAGCAGGGATGGAAGACCATCTACTGATCTTCCCAACATGGATTTGTATGGGACAGAGGTAGGACCCTACCCACTATCCCGCCACTTGAGTAAATGCCACCACCACTAAACTTGCCATGGGGGATCCGCATACCTTTCAAATTCCTTACTAAATCTCTTCCTCTCTTTCCTGCTGCAAAGCACTCTTTCAAACCCACCAAGTTATTGCTCATCTGTCCTAAAATCCCTTATGTGGTCAATTTTCGGAACTCTGTGTCCCAGAAAGTTAAGAAAATTCAGTTATTAAGTAAGTTCAAGAAAGAAATTGATAGATGGCTACTAATTACATCAAGGGGTATGGAGATGGTGAAGGCAGAAGACATTGAGAGTGATGGTCAACCATGATTAGAATCGTAGAGCAGGCTCAAGAGCTGAATGGCCTGCTGTTGCTTCGATAATCTTACATGTTCAGTGTTAAATTTTGATTGTTGATACTTCTCTAAAGCACTTTGCAACATTTTAACACATAAAGGTTTTTATATAAATACAAGTTAGTGTGAAAAACAATCCGTCTATTATCCTTCCTTTATTTATCAAGTCATAATTAGATTGAACTTAATTTTATTTATAAATGAGCTATAGTGAACATTACAATGTCATGGCTACTAAAGTGGTGTTTCTATGACCAGCCTTGTAGTAGGAACAGTCCTGGAAGGAAGCACATCCACGAAAGCATAGGAAACATTAAGAAACAGCTTCTTTGTGTCAGTCCATGTCTGAAGTAGCAACATAGTGCTCCCAGTTAAAGAAATATAATGAAAGCTGGAATATGTGACGTAGAAAAATTTGGACTGCATAATGTTAAGTTACTATACTGCTACAGTAAATCAGTAATAGCTGTGAAACGCACAAAGCCATATATCTCTAATTGATTTCTGAGAGTCGCACAGTGTTGCAGCATTGTTTGGTATAAATGGGATAAAAATGGTATGATTGGCATGGAAAGACATTTTGTTCTTGAAAAGCAGCTTTGAACTAAAAGCTTGATAAATTGAAAATTTTCAATAAGTTAGGAAGCTTACTTAGGAGAGTTTTTTAAAACTTTTACCAAGAGATACCAGGATTGCTAAGTTTAAGTATAACAAATTTGCTTGTCACCATTTTACATGTTGTTTTCTCTGCCATTTAGGACTTCAGTCAGCCATGATTCCTAAGCATTCCCTGATGGGACCATTTAAGGGACATATGTGCATAAAGAGCAGCCGTAAGTATCATTATAGTATAGGGTGGAAATCAACAAAATGAAACTGAATTCTGAGTTCATGTAATAAGTTATCTGTCTAGCATGTTGTTTTCTTTCAAATATACTTAACATCTGTGCAACAAATACTAAGAAGCCATGGAAAATGGCACAAAAACTTTAGTAGTTGTTGTCCATGAGCTGCTACAATGAATAAGCTAGTTTTTTAAGGCTTGATCTTGTACTAATGTGAGCAAGAGAACTCCATCCATCTCCATGGGGCGTCCAAAGGCTGGTCCAGTCCATTATCAACATCTGCTCCTGTGGCTTTTCCATCTCCCCACATACTCCACCACTCTCCCAAAGGATTTACCTGACAGCCACTGATAGTCAGGCACGTAACCTGAAACTTATCTCTGCAAAATTGAGTACACAATCTCTGGAAGCATGACAGGTGTAAGTAAGTGTTTGAAATGAGGCCTAATACCAAATTTCAAGATGACTTCGGGTCTCATTTTTGTGGTACATTTTGCCTGCTGACACTTGATGTAAGTTACCCTAGCAAGGAGTACAAGTCAGGAAATAACAGGCAGTGATGCAAGATTTCCCATCCATTTAAATTTACGAGAGGCCTTTGTGGATGAACAAACTCGACCAAACCTCCTCAAAACATGTCAAGAAGATAGCGTAGACCCTAACGTTTTCTTATTGTAAAGGCAAGTGCCACGCGTTGTGTGGCAGATCCAATTCAATTCATCAAACTATCAGGCTTGAAGCAAAACACATTTTATTCATATATTATTGTTAAAGTACAGACAAAATAAAAACAAAAGAAAAGAATTAGCTGAACTGTAACTCTATCAAAATACTTAACAAAATAAAAAAACTACTCATTAACTATTCCAATACAATAACGTCCCTTAAGCACACCCTTGGCAAAGGCAAATTCAGTAGAATAAATTGTCTTGCATGCAATTCTAGCAGCAGGAAGAGAGCCCAAGCTTTAGCTGTAGTAAAGCAAGAGAGAGAGATGTAGCAGCTTTCACAACCCCAACAGCTACTACTGACTAAACTAAAAATTTCTGGTTCGATGGGAGCTTGACTACACCCATTCAGGGTGCTTCTATTGTTCCAACTTTAAAGAAAAAAAACCCAAGGCCTCACAAGCTGTTTACTCTATTGGCTTGAAGCAGACCACTCATTACCTCCATTTTAAACTTTCTTCATAAAAAAGGACAGAATACACATCTTAAAACGTAGTATCATCGCAGTAATGTTAGAGCATAAATCAGGTGGGATACTGATAATGCAAATCAGTATGCTACACAGACTAAAGACCATCAAAGGAACTTTTCAGATATAAATGAATGGAGAGCAGGCTTAGTAATCTGTTCTCGGCTTAATCAATGGTTTAAAGGAACTGCTGAAGGCCATTCAGAAAACAGCTAGGAGTATTGCACATTTACTTTTGTAGAGTCAAGAGACGGACACCTGCTCTATTTGGGTCCACAGATACATTGGGTGATTGCCAGGTGTTAAAATCCATTTCCAAAACCAATCTTGGTTGCCAGTTTAGCATGAGAGCTGGCTGATTTCCTGTCTTACCACCAACCAGCGAGGTGCAGCAGATTGCTTACTTGGTGCTCAGACTTTGCCAGTAACAGTCATATGGGCATGAACTGAGGGTGGTTTGGGCTTACTGAACAAAGCTTTGGGCAGGTGGCACATACACTGTTTGCATCTGGTTCGGTCAGATGTTGAGGATCATGGATCCAGTCTTCAGTTACAGGGAGCAAAATGACAGAAAAATATTTGCAGTTGTTTAATTGATACACATTTTCTGTTTATTGATATGGTTTTCTAATTGCTCATTCCAACTTGATTCTTTAACTTATTGCTCTCTAAATTTGTTGATAGTTTGTTTTAACTTATTGTCTGACATTTGGTTTCTATATTTCAGTTCAGATTTGCTGGTATTTTGCTTTGAATCTGTTTACAAGGTGTGATGGTAAAAGTGCGATCATGAAAGTGTGATTGCAAAGTGTGAAGTAGGAAGTAAACATTTCACAATAGTGGGTGCAGGTATTTAAGGTCATAGATAAATGTTGTCAAAATATGTGAATCACCAGTGTGTATCTTTGAGTTTTCATTTGATTGAAATCTGTAGATTTTAATTACTTAGAATTCTAAAACCTCATTCAAATGAGCAAGGTAGGCCCTTGCACCTCCCTGAATCATTACAGACCATGAATATATCTGTATAACAGACTGCAGGAAATCAAAGTCAGGTTAGCATGATAGTGAAGAATTAAAGTCTTATCCCTACTCACACACACCAGGCCACTTGTACAATCAAAAATAAATCTATAATAATGATTTTTATTTTTAAAAATTCCTGCTGAAGCTCCAAGTGCAAGTGACTTTTATTCACCTAAAAATATTTTCAACATGTTTTGATGTGGGAGGAGTTCTAATTCCCAAGAATGAGTTGTAGAATTAAAATTAATGAGACTGAGCTGTGGTCTGGTAGGTAGTTAAATCTACCATTGTCCTATCTGAATTAAAAATGATCACTCCTCACGGTGGATGTCATTTTCATACTAGAAAGTGCTTAGCAGTGATTGTAATGTGATCGAGATATTGGACAGCACACCAAAACAGAAAGAGCATCACTGACCATAGCAGCGACAACATCCTGTGGTAATTTTCAGAATTAAAGTTTTAACTGTAGAAAATAGTTTAAATGCCAATATAAACAAGCTGGGAGGTTATTATACTTAAAATATTGGATTTGAGGAGATGGAGCTATAAAACAGCAGGTGGAGAAACTTAAAACAATGCATGACCTCGCTGAAAGCAGGAATTGAAAAGGAAAATATAGAAAGGAAACTGACACTTCCTATGTCTAAAGAAACAGAAACTGATCCTGACTTCAGTCTGCCCAGAAGTTTTGGTTTCCAGGATTTAAAGCTACAATTCTATTCCTCACTCCCACCCAAAACACTTAACATCATTCAGATGCCACCTTCTTGTTAACATTAGGGCCTACTATGCAACTTGTCTACTCATTTATGTTTGTTTGTAATTGCAGGCTAAATCTAACTTTTTTTTGTTTAATTGTTAATTTAGATGAGTTTTATGGAGGTTTTCTCTCTGTGAGGCCTACTGAGATTTCCCACCAAACCCACCTCATTAACTACCTACCACGCCCATAAGATATCTCCTTAGTTTGGGGCTAGCTCAGTTCTACCCACTGACTGTAGCCAAAAGAGCTCGCCACTTACCAATATTCCAGAATAAAAGGACACTCCTGGCATCCACGCCATCTTGAAAATGCCATTACGTACCTACTCCAAGTGCTGGGAATCTGGAGTAGCCCTGCATGGTTCAATATGTATTCACTGGACATGACTGATTAGGATAAATTGGCACCCACTTTACGGACAGGTACCTAGGTGTTCTGGTCACTGGGTCGGTGAAGAGGCAAGGTGACCTGTTATCCCTTATTTTATTTGTCCAAGGGACATAAGTGTAGCTACTAAGTCAGCATTTATTGTCCACCCCTAATTGCCCAGACGGCAGTTAAGAGTCAACTGCATTACTTTGGTTCTGGAATCACATGTAGGCCAGACCAGATAAGGATGGAAAATGCTCTTCCCTAAAGGAAATTAGTGACCCAGATGTCTTTTTACAACAATCAGCAGTGGTTGCATGGTTGCTATTGTACCAGCTTGTAACTCCAGATCTTTATTTAATTCAAATTTCACCATCTGTCATGATAGAATTTGAGCCCATGTCCCAGAACATTGGCCTAAGGTTCTGAATCAGTCCAGTGATGTTACTGCTATGTTACCACCTTCTCCTACACTCCTCATCCATGCCCAGCCAAATGAGTAAGTACCATTCTTCATTCCAGTGCAGTTCTTACATTAGCCCCACTGTCAGTGTCTTTCATTGCATACAATTATAACCCTTGGCGGTGATGCCTTCTCTCTTTTGTGTCCGGCAGGTCAAGTGACATGTCCACTGACTGAGTGGTCAAATGGGCTGCTGTGCAAGGAATGCCGTCCAGCACCTCTGAGAAGGAAAGTTCAGAAGCCTCAGAGGAAGCATAGGCGAGGCTCTGCTTCCCCCCACTCCAGCAGCAGGAGCAGCAGCTCAAAACCTAACACATTGGTGGAAAGCTTTGCTAAGTTACAGTTGGGAGCACATCTGGTTGAACAAATCACTGCCACATCTCTTCTGCTGACTTGTGGAGGTGGAGGAAGAAACACTGCAGGTCACAGGCACTTGCACTGCTGGAGACAAAGCGCCTGCTCAACCCCAGGCAGAAGAGGACCTAGTGGTGTTGGCATACAGGGACATAGTGAACGTGCACAGCATGAGCAGACAGAGAAGCACCAGGTATTTCTATGGCAGGAAATGGCCCTTATAACCCAGAGGCTTCAAGGCTGCACTATGGGGGCCCAGTTGCCTCAGGCATCTGATCATCTGGCTACCTTTAGGGAGAGGCTGGTGGCTGCCAGGAGACCCAGGTTCAGCTTCCTCAGGGTCTGCTAAAGTTGCACCCAGACCTGCACTCCATTGCACAAGCCATTGGTCCTCAGTAGCAATGATAAGGGGTCAGGGGGAATGGGCCACCTTGACCTTACACCTCTGAAATAGATAGGTCAGTGCCAGTCAGCACCCAGCTGGAAGAGGAAATATAAACAGGCCTCTCAAAGGTCTCCTAACAGGAAGCCATTGAGGTTGGTGGACTTTTCTCCTTCAGCCTGCTTGTAACCTCACACCTGAAACAGTTCAAACTGAGGAGTGTGTACTTGCGTCCGGTAAGTACAGACACAGCATGTTGAACCTTTGAGACAAAAATATCCTTAGGGTCACCCTATGAAACCTCCAAGGCCAATCGTCTCCACTGCAGAACAGGCTCCTTCCAACCCAGCTGCAGAACCTGACTAGCAACTAGACAAAAATAAAAGAAACTTTCGAGGGCACGTTGCAGGCATGGTTGGCATTTCACTGGAATTAAAGTCTCACATCTGTTAAATGCTCAGAATGTCACTACTTCTGATTGTTTGTGTTTCTGTGTAGCTCCTATTGTAACTGACCCACTGTAAGATCAGACACCAGGTTACATGCGTGATGTGCCACAGAGAAGTTGCTGCACCATGTGTGTGCAATGTTAATATCACATTTAGAAAGGTCTTCAACAACAAATCGCATTTGTCCAGGTTTGCAGATATTTATAGTGGCCTCAATAGATAAAGGTATCACTTTCCCATAAAATGGTCAACAGTGTTTGTACCTGGGAGGGGTTTGGCACACAGCGAGCCAATACATAAGTATTGCCAGGGAGCAGGCGGTTGCAGATGTGAATCCTGTACAGTGAAGGGTCTATGTACAGTGTTATCGCCCTTTGAAGGGCATCACATTGTTGGGTTCTGCAGTCCCCTCCCTTAACAAGATTAAGGCACTCAGCTTGCCCGTTGTGGATGTGGTTGTGGCCATTTTCTCACTATTGCACAGTTGTAATTTCCAGAGTAATGGACAGTGACAGCAAACATTTACACCGTAATTCCCGGAGCCCATTTTCAAGTATCAGTAAGGCCCAGAAAATCTAAATCCCTTTCCAAGCAGCACTTCCGATGAACTGCAAAGGCATTGCATCTCTTCAGGTGCCTACTGAATTTGTCATGAGCACCCCACACCCCCAACCAACTGGTATGTGAAGTGACCGTGCCAGGCATAAGCATGCGCAGTTCGCCTTGGAAGATAGGGTGACCCTTACTGTCAATGACCCCTTTCCCATATGACATCACTCTCATCCATGTTTTAATATATCCTACCATTACATATACAATTGCTCCCTTCAAGTTTGCCATCTCTCCTGCACCCCAGCCCTAATCTCCTTCCCACAGCAGCAGTCCCTTTCTCTTCTGACCCTCCTTACCCCTTGCCTACGTTGGATGGACATGACAAACTAACTGCAGCCTAACCCCGAACAACCTACCTGGAGAGCCCCAGACAGGAAGTGCCCGTACCCCTGCCTGATGCATGAACATCACCCCAACTGTGTTAGTCCTAGGCCCTGAACAGTCCATTATGGAAGCACAGCACTGACCCACTCCCTGACTACAGAGGCACAGATCCCTGGATCAAGACTATCCTGACTGGCCCCTGACTGTGACAAAGCCCGTGGTCTGATTTCGAATGCTTTCTTGACTTATTGTACCTGGACTCCCTGTCTGATGCAAGCCTCCATGGACTACACTGAAGATCACTCCCTTCAGATTTAAGACATAGCAGTTTGCTTGAAGCACATGCAGTGTGTTTCCCGTGTAAGTTCCTGGCAGATAGTGCAGGTATGAGAGGGACATAGCAACATCCTGTATGGCAAAATGTTTGCCCTGTTGGTAAAGGACTGCTCACCAGCAAGACAAGCAGTGTGTCTCTGTACTAAGAGGCAAGGCAAGGATGCTGTGAGAATGCACTCAGGCGTGAAGTAAGTGAAAGCTAAGAGGACAATGGAGCAGCCCTGGGATGCAGCCTGATCTAGTATGTGAGCTGGTGTCCTTGTACACTAAGTGTCCATACAGCAGACGTGTAAGTATAGGTGCTCGTGTGCTCCAAAGTGCAGCTTTAAAGTGCAGGAAGGCCCTGCAAGGAGCTTGGAGAGGTGCCATGAGGGTCTGAGAGACTCCAATTGTTCGATTCCAAGGTTTGTTGGCATGAGGTGTGTGCAGCTAATGCACTGGAACATGCCTTGGAGATGTTGCTGGGTGTTCAAGATGATGGTCTAGTGGTGTAAGTGACTAGATGAAGTCACCAGGTACCCATTTTGACTTTCATGTCAGGAGTTGTTGTTCTCTGAAGACAAAAATGTGCATATTAATGAGGTCAGATTCAGTGTTAATGAGACTATTAATAGGCAAAATCTCCATTAATATGGATCTCACCATTTCCTCGTGAGAATCTCATCTCAATGCCTTGAGCTCTTTGCGAAACTACAAGTTCTTCCCGACATTGAGAAAGGCCTCCTCACCTGACTTCTCACACAACTCACTCGCATTTCTTGGCATAATCCATGTCATTCAGGGCCTAGGTATTTTGAGTCAACCTGTTGAAGGATGTTGTGACAAATCTCTGGAGCAGGTAGGATTTGAAACCAGCTACACATCCATATAAAAAGTAACTAAGCTGGCTATATAAGTCCAACTCAATTAACATTCCCACTGTAGTGAATGCAATAACCATTCCACACCAAAGTGATATTTTATAGTGTATAGGAACTCTCCCTTAAGCACCAAATTGCTGTAGTACTTTGCTGTAGTCCAGCTCTGAAGAAGCGTCACTGGACTTGAAACATTAACTCTGATTTCTCTCCACAGATGCTGCCAGACCTACTGAGTTTTTCCACCAATTTCTGTTTTGTTCTTGTTTCTGATTTCCTGCATCCACAGTTCTTTGGTTTTTTTTGCTGTGGTACATATTTTTGTTCAGTATAATGTGAGCTGGGAGTGCTCATAATGAGCATTCAGTTCATTTCAACATAGAAATCAAATTTGCAAATACCAAATTTATGAATCCTTTCTTAATCTTTTGGACCTCTAATATAGAATGTTTGAATGTTTAGGTTAGGAATGATAAAGAAATATTTGCTTTTACATGGTGCATTTTGAAGTATCCCAGTCTGTTTTACAGTTAGTTAAATATTGCGAAGTAGACTCACTTGTAATAGAGAGAACACAGCAGCCAGTTTTACACAGAGGAAAGTTCCACAGACTGAAGAGACAATGACGAACAAATCGTTTTTTAAATGATGTTCATGAAAGGACAAATATTGGCCAAAATACTTTCCTTTAAAATAGAGCCGTGAGATCTTTATGTTCACCAAAAAAATGTAAACAGGGACTCTAGTTTAAAGCCGCAGGTTGAAAGGAGGCATCCCAATCATGCATCAACCCTTCAGTGATATGCTGGATTTTCAGCCTAGAGTTTTGTGCTTAGTCTCCAGAATGGAACTGTGAACTCACAAACTTTTGACTCAGGGGTACAATACTGAACTCCAATCTTTCTCAACTGAAAGCACCCAGAGAGACCCTGTTTTATTATGTTTTCTGCCTTCAAATTCCAGTAAATTTCCCAATCTCAATTGAATTATATGAAAATAAATATTTTTTCTGAGCAATATAAAAATGTGACTGCAGGCATAACCTTATGGTAATATTTGTATCTGATCTTCTACAATTCTTGCAATCTCCAGCAAATATAAAGATATGTTAATACGTTTTATGTATTTGCATGTTCGTTAAAAGCTTAATTTAATCTCATTTCTTGGAGATTATGTGAGCGTTCACTCATGATGGTTTATTTCTTTCAACTGTTTTCACTTATTCAGAGACCTCAGGAATCACTGCAAGAGGAAAACATGCTGTGAACTGAAATGAATGGTGCATCTTTGTGTAACACTGTGTATACTTTATGAATTGCTGAGACCATTCATTTCGTAAACTTTTGTCTGACAAGTGAGTTGCTTGTTTCTATCCAACTTAAAAATGGAAGCAGCAGTAACCATTTATTCCCCTGAGCCTGCGTTGCCATTCAATACTATCATCACTGATCTTGTGCTTCAACTCCACTTATCAGCCTGCTCTCCATTGTCCTTGATTCCCTGAGAGGTCAAAAATCTATCTATCACTGCCTTGATCCTAATCAATGATGGAGACTCCACAACCCTCTGGGGCACAGTATTCCAAAAATTTCTAACTCTTTAAGAGAAGTAATTCCTTTGCATTTCAGTGTTAAATGATTCTGAGTCGGTATCCCTGCTTTTTAAATTGCCTGACTGGTGGAAACAATCTCCCAGCACCTACCATATGAAGCCCCTTCAGAATCTTGTACAATTTAGTAAGATTGCCTCTCATTGTTCCAAACTCCAGCGAATATGACCCAATTTTTGCAGCTTCTCATCATAGGACAAATCTTTAATCTCAGGGACTAATTTAGTGAACCCTCATTGTACAGCTTCCAGTGCAAAGATATATTCAATTAAATATGGAAATCAAAACTACACACAGTACACCAAATGTGGCCTCATCAAAACACTATAAAATTGCCAAAAGGTTTCTTTATTCCTCCATTCAAACCCCTTGACATAATGGGGACTTGTGTTTGCCATTTGCCTTCCAAAAAGCTTGCTGTACCTGCAAGCTATCATTCTGCATACCTTGTCCGAGCATACCTAAGTCTTTTGAACATCTATATTTACAAGTTACACACCTTTCTGAAAAGAAATTCTCCCATTCTCAAAACTAAAATGAATAACAACATTTCCCTACATTATAATCTATTTGCTATCCACTCACCTTGCAACCTCTTTACCTTTCACTTTGTTCTTTACTTTGCCTTTCCACCTAACATTGTGTCATTAGGAAACTTAGATACATTACTCTGTGTCTCTACACGTAAGTTGTTAATGCAGATTGCAAATAGCTCAGGCCCCAGCACCAATCCTCTGTTACCCCACTAGTCACATTCCGCCAACTTGAAAATATCTTGTTTCTATCATTCACTGCTTCCTGTAGAGTAACCAATCCTTTGTCCATACTAATATATTACCCCCAGCATGATGAGCCCTTATCTTGGTTATCAATCTCTGTTCAGCATCCAATCAAATGCCTTTCAGAAATCAAAGTATACTACATCTGTTAGTTCTCCTTTATTTTTCTTACTGGTTACATCCTGAAAAACTCCAAGAAAGTTGTCGAAAAAGGATTTTCCTTTAGTAAAATCATGGTGACCTGTTTTAAGTATATTACACCTTTCTAAGCATACTGTTAAGACTTCCTTGGTAATAGACATTATCCCAATAATTGATATTAGATTAACTGAGCTGTAGTCGCATGTTTTCTCCCTGCCTCCTTTCTTGAAACGTGGTACAATATTTTTCAACTTTTAATCTGATGGAACCATTTCCAAATCTAAGGAATTTAGGAAAATAACAGCTAGTGCATCTATTATCTCTGAATTTATCCTTTTTGGAACACTAGAGTGTAGGCCATTAGGTCCTGGGGATTTATCAGATTTTAGTCCCTTGCTTTGTCCAATTCTTTTTATCTGTTGATGTTAATTTCCTCATTGTTTTTAGTCCCTAGATTGCTGTCTACTCTGAAATGAAACTTGTGTCACCTTCTGTAAATACATCAAATAAATCAAGTGTAATAAACATTAAACTTCAGTGGCTGCTGTATTTCTATTACTCTATCCCACACAATGCCGACAAGAAGAGATTACAAATTGCTGTCTCAATCTATACTTGCAAATTGATGAAAACTGTTCAATTATGAAAAGTTAATCATTGCTCAGTGATTATATTCTTGCCTCTGAGTCAAGATGTTTAGATTCTATCTAAAACTCGAGTGGATGATGTAGATTAGCACTTTAGTGTGACACTGAGACATTAAATGAGACATTGAATTGAGGTTTCATGTGGATGTAAAAGACCTAATGATAAATTCGAAGAATGTCAGGGTGATTCTCCAGATGGCCAGGGTAATATCCATCCCAAAGACAGCATTAAGTGCAGATTATTTGTTCACGCATCTCACTGCTGTTTGCCAGACATTGCTGGGCAGACATTGCCTGTTGTGTTTGCCTACTTTGACTATGCTTCAAAATGAATTCAATTATTGTAAAGCACATTGAAACAGCCTAAGGATATAAATGCTTCTTCTTAAAAATTTTAGAGAACAGAAAATAATAAGATTGTGAACGCTTTCTTTAACTTTCAAAAGCACCAAAGATTACCTGAAATGAGTGCTAGCTATTATTTAGCAATTAATCTGTGTGTGCCTCAATTAATGAGTTAATGTTCTTAAGCAGAACAATGGCTCATCTATACTAGTCTTTGCAACCGTTCAATTTTCAATGTAATATGCATATAAAAACATAATGTAATACTTTTTGTTTTATTCACTCACAGAATGTGGGCTTCACTGGCTGATCCAGCATTGTTGCCCATCCCTAGTTGCTAATGAGAAGGTAGTGGTGCAGAAGGTAGGTAGCCTTCTTGAATTTCTGAAATCCATTTGGTGTAGTTACATCCACAATGCCACTAGGGAACAAGTTCCAGGATCATGACCCAGTAACACTGAGGTAATGGATTTCCAGTTCTGGATGGTGAGGGATTTAGAGGGAAACTTGCAGCTGGTGGTGTTCCCATGAATCTGCTGCCCTTGTCCTTATGAATGGTAGCAGTTGTGGGTTTAGAAATGCTGTCTAGGAATCATTGGTGAATTTCTGCAGTGCATTTTGTAAATGGTACTGTTTGTTGCAACTGAGCTTCGGGTGGTAGAGAGACTGAATGTTTGTGGATGTGGTGCCAATCAAATATGCTATTTATCCTGGATGGTGTCGAGCTTCCTCCATGTTGTTGGAGCTGCACTCATCCGGGCGAGTGGGGAATATTCCATCACACTCCTCACTTGTGCCTTGTAGATGGTGGACAGGCTTTGGGAAGTAGCAAGTGAGTTACTCACTGCAAGACATTCAGTCTCCGACCTACTGTAGTGGCCACAATGCTGATATCACTACTCTAGTTCAATTTCTGGTCAATGTTAATCCCAGGATGTTGATAGTGGGGAGTCAGTGATTGTAACAGCATTGATTGTCATTTGAGGAAAGTAATGTTAACTTCTACTAAGAAACTAATGTACCATTAAAGTTCATTTAAATTTTGTAGTGCTCATGAAAGTTGTTTATTCACTAAATAAAAAGTGTTTTCATTAATGTTAGACCATCAGTGAGAACAACAGTGAGAACAAATTGTCTGCATTAGTTCATTATGATTCAAATAGATATTAGTTTTGTGAAGGCATCTTTCCACCAGTGTTCTCCCATGATGGATTGCTAATCTGAACGGAGCATTTACAGAGAGGAATTGATTGATTTTCCGTAAGGAGGGAACTAAAGTAAAATTTTTGCTGGACCAGGGGGCTGCCGGGAAGGTAAGTTAATCGTTTAAAAGTTTACCTCGTGGGATCAGCGGCCTATATTTTTGCTGCAGCAACGGGAGCAGTGAGAGTGAGGACCAGGGGGCGGCCGTGAAGAGGCAAGGCTACATTGGATTTGGTACTGGGTAATGAACCAAGCCAGGTGTTAGATTTGGAGGTAGGTGAGCACTTTGGTGATAGTGACCACAATTCGGTTACGTTTACTTTAGGGCCAGTCAAGGACAGTAGTGGGAAGTTGTGCATGGAGTCCGAAGAGATAGGAGAGGCGCTAAATGAATATTTTTCGTCAGTATTCACACAGGAAAAAGACAATGTTGTCGAGGAGAATACTGAGATACAGGCTATTAGACTAGACGGGATTGAGGTTCATAAGGAGGAGGTGTTAGCAATTCTGGAAAGTGTGAAAATAGATAAGTCCCCTGGGCCAGATGGGATTTATCCTAGGATTCTCTGGGAAGCTAGGGAGGAGATTGCAGAGCCTTTGGCTTTGATCTTTATGTCGTCATTGTCTACAGGAATAGTGCCAGAAGACTGGAGGATAGCAAATGTTGTCCCCTTGTTCAAGAAGGGGAGTAGAGACAACCCT
>NC_063340.1:53132080-53136064 GCF_021869965.1 Rhincodon typus
GTTCTTTACTCAGAGAGTAGTAAGGGCGTGGAATGCCCTGCCTGCAAAAATAGTAGACTCGCCCACTTTAAGGGCATTTAAATGGTCATTGGATAAACATATGGATGATAATGGAATAGTTTAGGTTAGATGGGCTTCAGATTGGTTTTCACAGGTCGGCGCAACATCGAGGGCCGAAGGGCCTGTACTGCGCTGTAATGTTCTATGTTCTATGTTCTATGTTCAATCAAGTCACAGGTATCACACTTTATTCAGGGGGTTCTGGTACAATACGTTAAGGGCAGTCTCCGTTATCAGTCTAGAGGCTTGAACACAAACAGTTTGGCAATTCAGGGCAGTCAGCGTCAAGCTTCTCTCCTTTTTGGGGGTGAGAACCTAGATACTAGGCATTCCACCACATATCTAGGCCCTTTTTGCTCTGTTGTGATCCAGATTCTCCTGGAATGAGAGAAAGGAAGGGATTGAGTAAGATGAAAGTGGGTGGCTGTCAGTGCTGCTGCAGGTGGAGCATGGGAGTTGAGGTATCCCAAATAAGTGAGCTGGCTGCACAGAGGGTTAACATTATGGGGCAATTGGGTGGGGAAGAGCAAGTGAGGGAAAATGTTACATGCAATAGTGAGAGTCACACAGTATGAATCTTGGTGGGAGGTGGGTGCAGTAGCAGAAATAGAGTGGGTCTGAGGTAGCAGAGACAATGGTGGCACTTGGTTTGGCAGCACAGAGAAGGCCATTGACCTTCCTCTTTTGTTGCTGGATGTTCCTCTAGATGGTTGAGACCACACTGACCCAGGTGACAACCTTGAAACAGGCAGGCAGGGTCTGGTGATGTGAACTCCTCTGCTGGTCCTGAGGGAAGAGAACATCTCTCTGATACACTACCCCTTTGCCAAGACCTAGGTCCCTGTCTGCAAAGCCTAGTGTCAGTTTCCCCTGATCTACCTTGTCCAGGGCAAATGTTATGAACCATGCAGGGCAGCTGGACTGACAGTGCTTGACTGAGTGTACTTTTAAAGATGATGCCTGAACTAGGGATCCCATCAGTGATGAGTACTTCCAGCAACCATGAGTGGGCAAATCAGATTGTGGTGCCCTTTCAGATGTAAGGGCATCATAACAGTGTGGTAGGAAGTTATTGAGGTGTAGTTAGGATCATAGCATGGGAAAACCCTTTAGCCCTCCAAGAAACTTGATAAAAATGACAGTTTACCAATATATGGGAAGGTTTAGCCCATAATTCTTTCTACACAGAAAATAATAAAAAGTAATTGGCTTCAAATTATGTGAAATAGGCTTCAAAACAATCTCATTAGGCGACCTTCAATCAATAGATTGGTCAAGAACAATGATCAATATGTATTGCTTTGTTTCTTCAGCATTTTGTTTGGGATCATCCTGCAAGCTATCCACACAGTTTATCATTCAAGATCACTTGGCTATGCATTACAAGAGTCTACAATCAGCCAAAGGTATCATAGATAAAATATAGATGTCTATGCTTAATTGTCATTTGTGGCTATGCATTAAGCAAACAACAGACATTATGAAAAATTTTTTAATTTTGCTAATGTGACACAAATATTCATTCCTAATGCTACAAGGATGAAGTATTTGCTAGAGCGATGCAAAAATATCTTTAATTATTTGTACCAACTTTTACCATATCAGAAAGGAGTAGTGTAACTCAACATGCAAAATCTGTAAGTGAATATTTGAGAGTACTGAATTGATTTTAACATTGATTAATAGGTTGTAACAGGTAAACAGTTTATTTGCCAATTATACACCCTCCCCATTTTCTTCTCCATTGAAAGCACATTTAATAACCACCATTGAAATTTAAAATCGCCACAAATATTTGTTCTACACTGGCCTTCAACCATAACATTAAATCAGGCAAAAGGGTTATATTAGAAAATAAGACTGAGACCATAAATGATTTTCTGATTGACATTATTTTGAAGCCTTTATTAACTGATCCATTTTAAATTAATTAATGCCAACACTAAAATAACAGACTCTGCTCAGGGCCTTGTGGCATGGTGATATCCCTACATCTGGCTTCAAGTCCCACTGTAGGATGTGATGGCGACAGAGGTTTAACATACATAACATAACAAACAAGTTGATTTTTTTAAAAATTCTATCAGAGGCCAAAATCTCTATTTTGAAAATGAGATTATCGGTTATTTATTTTAGAATCATAGAATATTGCAACAGAAACCTTTCAGCCCACGTCCCATTCCTCTAAAAGAGCTTCTTGTTTAATTCTATTCCCTCCACCCTTTTCCTAGACAGTTATCCTTTTCCCTTTGTATATTTATCCAATTTTTTTCAATAGGCTAATGTGGATTTCTCTATAACCACTACGTCCAGTCCTAATATTCCACTGTTCTTACAATTTACTGCATAAAAAAAATTCTTGTAACCTCTAGCTTCATTCTTCTGAAATTTATGTTCTCCAGTTGATAACTTTTAGACCAATAAACGTATTTTTCCATTTATTTTATCAAAACCCCCACAAATTTGAAGATCTGTTCTGAGCTTTCAGTAAAAGAAGACCGACGCACAAAAAGAGAAATTGCTGGAAAAAACGAACATGCCTGTCAGCACCTGTGGAGAGAATAACATTGCGGGTCCAGTGACCCTCTTCAAAACTCAAAGTTACCAGCGTTAAACCAGTTACTCGATTTCTACTTATAAGTAAAGCCTTTTCTCTTTGATGCCATCTCAAAGTATGGTAACTAATCCTGGAAATAGTAGACTCTTTGCATAGCTTGCCTTAGTTGTCCACTATAATTTCCACCAGAAGAACCATGGAAAACGTGGTAAGACTGTTTAGGGCATTTCTGTTGGATCTATTTAGATCTTCTTTCACAATTACTTTAGTTAATCAGGAGAGATTCTGCCATAGTTTTGTAATTGTAACCTAGCCAATTTATATTTATTTAGATTTAACATCATCTTTTTCCCTTTATGGTGTCCTCTAGCTTATCCAAAAGTATCATTAACTATATACTCCTAAATAATAAGATAGCAGCAGACAAATTGGACGTTTTTTTTAAGAACTCAGAGTGTCAGAACATGTGTGGTTCAATATTGCATAGTGTCTTTTCTATGAACCTGCCAAAGGCCAAAATTGCTATAACCTATCTGTGATATATCTAAATTCAACTGGTAAATAATTAAAGTGTATTTCCATGGTAGAGATATTTTAATATAAAAGTATTAGATAAACTACAATTATTGAACTGATCTGACACATCATTTCTGCCATTAAAATCTACCTCCTTGGATAGGCGTCAGTGGAGTCAACAAAATCTGATTCACACTAGATGCGATGATTTGTACTGGACTATTCTGCCGCATTTTTTAACGTTAAGATTCAGAGCTGATGATAGCTATTGAATTATTAGGTCTGAAGTGTCTGTATAGCTCTAGATATATAAATTGAATACCTAAACATTTAAAATACCTTCACATTTCTTACTGAAATGTGTGTGTGCATTTTTTTTTCATTTCATCAATTCATAGAACTGAATTATAACGAAAATGAATGTTTACTATCACGGAGTAAATACCATGCAATTAGATTAATTCATGCAATTTTCACTGTTTTCTTGTTTGTGTATATTTCAGCCACTGTTGATTCGTCTATGCCGAAAAGCATGTCTACCAGTATTAAATGTAAGTGCTTAATTCATAAGCAATTACAAAATCAGTTGTCAATATTTTATAGCAGGCAGAAGTTTTCTGCAGCCATTAGAAATGAAAGATCATTTAGATAGCCAAATTGTCCTCTTATCTTACATGACATAGAAATAAGTAGAACTTACAGCACAACAATAGGCCATTCAGTTTAACTGTGCTCTTCTAGAGTTTATTCTCCAGTTGACCCTCCTCCTATCCCTGTTCATCTCACTATCCCTATTTCTTTCTATTGCCCTATCACATTCTTTCTAAGATCATACCTACAATCCCCTTTTT
>NC_063340.1:53136564-53142823 GCF_021869965.1 Rhincodon typus
AAGATAGAAACAGGAAATTCTGGAAAAAACTCAGCAGACCTGGCAGCATCTTTGGAGAGAGAAAAGGGGCTAATGTTTCAAGTCTGACAGACTCTTCTTCTGAACTTTCTGCAAATATTTTGAGTAATATGATTGGTTTGCTTTATCATTACTAATAAAACTAATAGTAATAGAACTAATCACACTATTCTGCCAGTGTGGCAGTAAATTGATGGTTATTGAAAAACAGATTTAGCTGCAGAGATTTTTATTTTAGATATACAGAGATCTTCGATCCAATTTAGTCAGACTACCAAATGAGCAGCAAGGTATCTTGCAGAATGTTTGACATCTTGCAGGGGAGATTTCCAGGGAGTCTCATAAATGTTGTGGTGCATCTAATCTTTGTGCAACTTACCATGTCCTAGAATTTGTGACCAGATCAGAGCCAGGGAAGACTAGTGGCCAACAACCACATGTGTATTGTGCAGTGCTCCATCAAAACTTTGGCCCTTGTGCTTAATTTTCAGAACAAGTGTCTTTTTAAAATTAAATCTGTACATTTTATTCATATTTCTGTTCCTCAGCTTTACAGAAAAGTCTTCTGTTCCATTTCATCTGGAGACAGACTGTCCAATATGGTATCAATCACAGGTAATGACATTTTGTTTAGTACAAAAGGTTGCATATATTAAACAGCATAATCAATAAATAGTCATGATTAATAAATTGTATCTCAGAATATACTTATGTACACATAGGAAAAAAAGACCAACTGAGAATAGAAGCTTTACTGAAAACTAAATGGCACATGATAATTGAACATAAATAATCTGCATTCCCAAAGGCCATATTGATTGTTTTTTTCCTGAAATTATGATGTTTGCTATGTTAAATTGCTACTCCTGATTTGTTTAGTTCGTTCACATTGCAAACCTATAAGGAGTGTAATAGAGACACTTCTGCATCGACTTAAAATCAAATAAGATAAAGAAATTATAATGGGTTGGAAAATAGACAATGTAAAATGTACTATTAGCATACAAATTAAAATGTTGGAACGTATGTTATTTTAGAAACAGTGAGGGAATAAGATGCAGTAAATTGTGCTTCAGAAAAGCCAGTTCAGACTCCTGGGGTGTATGACTTTCTACCATGCTGTATTATTCTACGATCCTGTAATCATGAAATTGGACAGTGCATGAAAATATGAATGGGAATTGTGATACAGATTTACTGTGTACCTATTGCATTTGATATAGGCAATATGCAAACATGATTATTTAATGATTAATACACAAGCCAGCACTAAGTATACTTTTGAGTGGGCAGGTGACTCAAAAATTGCAAGAGACTAGCATAGTTCAAGCCTTTTAAAGGGAAGACATGGCATGGTAACAGAGGATGCTGGAAGCTATTGTACAACTGAACCTGACTTTGAAAAGTCACAAAAATGACAAGACATTTCAAAGAACAGGCTCCAAACTTTTATAAATCTGCTTTGGAAGCCTTGGTGCCGGATTATTTTTTATTCATTCGTGGGATGTGGACATCAGTAGGCCAGTATTTATTGCCCATCCCTAATTGCCCAGTGGGCATTTGGAGTCATAGAGTCATACAGCATGGAAACAGACCCTTTGATCCAATTTGCCCATGCCGACCAAGATTCCCAATCTAAACTAGTCTCACTTGCCTGCATTTCGCCGATATTCCTCTAAACCATTCATGTACCTGTCCAAATGTCTTTTAAATGTTGTAAATGTACCTGCATCTACCATTTCTTCTGGCAGTTCATTCCACATATGAACCACCCTGTGTGTGAAGAAGTTGCTTCTCAGGTCCTTTTAAAATCTTGCTCCTCTCACCTTAAAAAATGCCCCCTAATTTTGCACTCCCCACCATAGGGAAAAGACATTTGCTACTCACCTTATCTATACCCCTCATGATTTTATAAACCTCTAGAAGGTCACCCTTCACCTCATACGCTCCAGTGAAAAAAATCCCAGCTTACCCAGCCTCTCCTGATAACTCTAACCCTTCAGTCCAGGCAACATTCTGGTAAATCCTTTATGCATCCTGTCCAATTTAATAATTCCTTCCTATCGTAGTGTAACCAGTACTGCGCACAGTATTCCAAATGTGGCCTCAGCAACATCCTGTACAACCTCAACATGACATCTCAACTCCTGTAATGAATGGTCTGAGCAATGAAGGAAAACATGCTAAATGTCTTCTTAACCTCCCTTGCATTACTGTGATGCAACTTTCAAAGAACTATGTACATAAACCCCTAGGTCTCTCTATTCAGCATCACTACCCAGGGCCATACCATTAACTGTTAGCTTTACCAAAACAATACCTTGCATTTATTTGAATTAAACTCCATCTGCCACTCCTCAGCCCATTGGCCCAAATGATC
Organism: Rhincodon typus; assembly: GCF_021869965.1. Taxonomy (NCBI): domain Eukaryota; kingdom Metazoa; phylum Chordata; class Chondrichthyes; order Orectolobiformes; family Rhincodontidae; genus Rhincodon; species Rhincodon typus. Next base: position 53,138,963 of record NC_063340.1, read on the forward strand.
AAGATCGGTGTATAATATTAGATAACCTTCTTCACTGGCGATTATTCACAACATTGCTGTGGGGTGGAGTCACATATAGGCCAAACCAGTAAGGCTGGCAGATTTCCTTTCCTGAAGAACATTAGTGAACCATTTTTTTTTGACAATCAGCATCATTAGACACTTAATTACAGTTTATTTTTATTGAATTCAAATTCCACCACTTGCTATTGTGAGATTTGAACCTAAGTACCCAGACCATTCCCTGGGTTTCCGGATTAATATTCTAGTGACACTACCACCAGACCATCACCTCTCCTATGGGAGATGTCAGCTATCTACATGGGATGTGCAGGTCCCTGAGCTGAACTTAGTGATGGCATTGGAACCAGATAGCCACAGCTGTCAATGCCATATATCTAATCCCAAGGACTTGGATGTGGTGCTGCAAGAGTTCATTGACCTCACAAGAGTTGCAAGGCCAGTGAATGTACCTTCAAATGCCATATCCAACCAACCTCAGCACAATATTCACATACTGCTCAGTACAACAACTACCAAAAATTTCTATTGATCATAACTCATACTCAACATTCATAATGTCCTCTCACGCTCACACATCTAACATTGCTGCAAGCCTCACAACACACAGATATCTTACAGCTTGTACACTGCAACCATGATAGCCAGATACCCCAAATACTTTGAACAAGACCCTGTTGTGAACTTCAGGCCTAAATGAGCATCTTAAGTGAGAAGTGATCCACTGGCACATCCACTTTGTCAATTGCCGTCCAATTGCAGATGGTAGGTGAGTTTGTAATGCTTCACAATCCACTGTTCCCTACTGAGGTTGAAGTACAAAAGTTGCTCTCTGACACACTAAGGTTATATGGTCACATGCTGAGAGATATTCTACCTTCACCTATCTTTGAGCAGGGTGCCTACTGTTGTTTCCATGCTGGCATCAAGTGGTTTGTGCAAAATCATTTGATCCTTTCAATAAAACACCAGTGGGCCAGACCGAATTGCTACTGAGGAATTGGTTAATACACACCTTAACATAGTCTTTCTACTTTGCACACTTCTGATATATGTTTACTGTATGCTGTTAGTTCAAGTGGTCAAAACAATGTTCAGTATGGCTAACACTAGAGATTGGCTTTTGTAGACTAAATAACTTCTGCTGCGCCATGAATCCAGACATCACAGAACTGAATTATGCAATCTATGATGTTATGATTTGATGTAGGAATGAAGCCTAAAGTGTATTTTAATGTTGTGGTGCTTTCCCTCAGTTAGATTCTAATTATAACATTTGTAAGAACAATGCTTGCATATTTTCTAAGCTATCGTCTGGTTATAACTGCAGAATGTTACAATACCTTTGTTTTAAGGTCTTGGAAGCTGTTATTGCTGCTCCTAGTGAGAGCTTGACGTTCCTAAGCCTGCATTACTTTGGTAGATTTCTCATGTGTGAGTGGAGTTTGAAATGAAAAAGATAGATTGCTACCTGGTCAGGGTTGACTCTGTTCAAATGATATGTTTCCTCCCAATGCTGCTATCCTACTTATCCAAATCCTCAGATATAGTTGTGAATGAATTAGTGTTAAGTAAATGTTTTAAATTAAATTTCAGGTTACAATGGTTCATTAGAATGCCACAGACTTTATACAATGAACTAATATAATGCTGCAGCAGGTTACTATGTATACAACTGCCTATTTGCTATTTCATGATAGTTCAGCACATAATGTTTCCAGAAACTAAGGTAGACTCCTATCAATCTTTTTGACTATTCCTAGCATAGTCTCCTTGCAAACTGCTTACTCAATTTTCACCAGTGTAAAACTGCTTGTGTTTTTAAAGCGAATTAGACATATTTGTGCTCCATTTGCAGGAAATGCAGAAGTTGAATACTAGAAGTTTGGCTGGAAAAGAACACAGTTCCACTACAGTGAAATCAAAGCTGATGGCATGGTAATGCATGATTCATCTATCTAGACATCATTAAATATTTATCGTTATGAATCAAAGCAAATTTCAATTTCACTTTCTTGTCCTTCAAATATTACAAGTACTTTGATTGTGGTAAAGCTGAAGTTTATGCATATGTTACTAATGTGAAATTTGTACTTGTGTTTAATGAATAATCTACCACTACTGATTTTTCTACTGGGCATACCCTGAAGAGGGCTCAGGGGAAGAAGGCACTTGTCAGGTAGACACAGATTTCTAGTGTTAGACTTTTAGTCCATTTAAAATAATAGGTTATAAAATCAGATTCTGTAGCCTCATGAATGTCTCACCAATACCCCATACAAGAATCATGAAAGGTGCCTACCTAAGGAATCAGCATCTATATTTTTGTCTTGCTTGGTTACAAAGATCAGTAAAACCATCACAGGCTAGATTTTTTTTCATGAAAATTTCTCACCAGACATTCACCAGAACTTACCTTTAACTCAACAGAGATTCCAACTTGACTCACTTTTCTATATAATCTTCCCCATAATATTTTCCTGATTTCAATATTGAATCCACTTCTGGAACGCAAGGAAAATCTAATGTGCTTGATGTTTACATCATAATGTTGTGCCTTTTAAAGGAAATGCAAAAGTGGTTAGTAAATCCAGTTGATTGAGAATAGTGTCGCATCTCATGCGTAGTTTTGAGGTATTCCCCCAAAGTCACCTGAGATCAATATTTCTAAATATGGATGTGTGTATTTTTTATCCTTCTAATGTGAAAGAGTCCCTTTTCAAATATCCCAGCAGCAAGCTTTTTGCACACAAAAGAAAGGCTAGTTTCTTTTAAAATTGTTTCTCAGTAGGTGACTAGAGATGCTGATATTTCTACCGAATAAAGGATAGGAGATGGCCTCATTCTGTTATTGGTAAGCTATTACGGAGACCCAGAAACGTTCCTGGGACCTGGGTTCATGGCAGATAGGGGATTTTGAATTTAATACAAATGTGGAATTAAGAGACTAGTGATGACCATGAAACTGGTGTCGATTGTCAGCGGAAAAAAAAATCTGGTTCACTACTGAGATAATAAGGTGTAGAGCTGGATGAACACAGCAGGCCAAGCAGCATCAGAGGAGCAGGAAAGCTAACGTTTCGGGCCTAGACCCTTCTTCAGAAATGGGGGAGGTAAAGGGGATTCTGAAATAAATAGGGAGAGGGGGGAGACGGATGGAAGATGGATAAAGGAGAAGATAGGTGGAGAGGAGACAGACAGGGCAAAGAGGCGGGGATGGAGCCAGTAAAGATGAGTGTAGGTGGGGAGTTAGGAGGGGATAAGTCAGTCCAGGTAGGACAGACAGGTCAAGGGGGCGGGATGAGGCTAGTAGGTAGGAGATGGGGGTGGGGTTTGAGGTGGGAGGAGCGGTTGGGTGGGAGGAAGGACAGGTGGGAGGCGGGGACAAGCTGGGCTGGTTTTGGGATGCGGTAGGGGGAGGGGAGATTTTGAAGCTTGTGAAGTCCACATTGTTTCCATTGGGCTGCAGGGTTCCCAAGCGAAGTACGAGGTGCTGTTCCTGCAACCTTCGGGTGGCATCATTGTGGCACTGCAGGAGGCCCAGGATGGACATGTCGTCTAAGGAATGGGAGGGGGAGTTGAAATGGTTCGCGACTGGGAGGTGCAGTTGTTTCGTGCGAACCGAGCGTAGGTGTTCCGCAAAGCGGTCCCCAAGCCTCCACTTGGTTTCCCCGATGTAGAGGAGGCCACATCTGGAACAACAGATACAGTATACCACATTAGCAGATGTGCAGGTGAACATCTGCTTGATGTGGAAGGTCTTCTTGACGCCTGGGATGGGGGTGAGGGGGGCGGTGTAGGGGCAGGTGTAGCACTTCCTGTGGTTGCAGGGAAAAGTGC
>NC_063340.1:53147823-53261564 GCF_021869965.1 Rhincodon typus
GCACTTTTCCCTGCAACCACAGGAAGTGCTACACCTGCCCCTACACCTCCCTCCTCACCCCCATCTCAGGCCCCAAGAAGACCTTCCACATCAAGCAGATGTTCACCTGCACATCTGCTAATGTGGTATACTGTATGCGCTGTTCCAGATGTGGCCTCCTCTACATCGGGGAAACCAAGTGGAGGCTTGGGGACTGCTTTGCGGAACACCTACACTCGGTTCGCACGAAACAACTGCACATCCCAGTCGCGAACCATTTCAACTCCCCCTCCCATTCCTTAGACGACATGTCCATCCTGGGCCTCCTGCAGTGCCACAATGATGCCACCCGAAGGTTGCAGGAACAGCACCTCATATTTTGCTTGAGAACCCTGCAGCCCAATGGTATCAATGTGGACTTCACAAGCTTCAAAATCTCCCCTCCCCCTACCACATCCCAAAATTAGCCCAGCTTGTCCCCGCCTCCCTAACCTGTCCTTCCTCCCACCCATCCCCTCCTCCCACCTCAAACCCCACCCCCATCTCCTACCTACTAGCCTCATCCCGCCCCCTTGACCTGTCCGTCCTCCCTGGACTGACTTATCCCCTCCCTAACTCCCTACCTACACTCACCTTTACTGGCTCAATCCCCGCCTCTTTGCCCTGTCTGTCTTCTCTCCACCCATCTTCTCCTTTATCCATCTTCTCTCCGCCTCCCCCTCTCACCCTATTTATTTCAGAATCCCCTTCCTCTCCCCCATTTCTGAAGAAGGGTCTAGGCCCAAATCGTCAGCTTTCCTGCTCCTCTGATGCTGCTTGGCCTACTGTGTTCATCCAGCTCTACACCTTGTTATCTCAGATTCTCCAGCATCTGCAGTTCCTACTATTTCTGGTTCACTACTGAGCTAGGAAACTGCCATCCTGGTGTACATGTGACTCCATGCCCACAGCAACATGGATAATTCTTAACTGTCATATGAAATGGTCTAGCACGCCACTCAGTCATATCAATCATTACGAAATCTCAACTAAGAAATGAAACTGGATAGATCACTTGGGCAGCAGAAGCAACAATAGTAAAAGCAGCCCAAAAGATCCTGCAAAGTTCTCTGCAACAACATCTGGGGGTTAGTACCAAAATGTCTCACAGACTCGTCAAGCAACAGCCTGACTAGTCATACTCATGAAATCATACCTTACAAACAATGTCCCTGACACTACCATATCCATCCCTGGATATATGCTTTCCTACTAGCAGCACAGACCCAGCAAAGATGGTGGCACAGTGATATACAGTCTGGTGGGAGTTGCCTGGGAGTCCTGAACATTGACTCCTAATATCGTAAAGTATTGTGGCATCAGGTGAAACATGGGCAAAGAAGCCTCCAGCTGATTACTACCTACCATCTTCCCTCTACTGATGAATCAGTATACCTCCACGTTGAATGATGCTTCGATGAAGCAGTGAGGGTGTCCAGAGCTCAAAATGTACTCTGGGTCGGAGATTTCAATATTCAGTACCAGGAGCGGCTTGACAGTAGCACTACTCATCGAGGTGGAAGGGGCCTAAAGAAAATTATTGCTAGAAGAGAACTACGCTAGGTGCTGAGGGTAGCAACAAACGTATTTCCAACCCCACTAATCTGCCATGAGTAAGAGTAAGGTAAGAGTGACCACCGCACAATCCTTCTCGAGGCAAAGACTTGTCTTCACATTGAGTGTGCCTTGCATCGTGTTGTGTGGCACTATCACTGTGCTAAATGGGACAGACTTCGAACAGATCTGGCAGCTTGAGACTGGGCACCCATGAGACACTGTGGGCCAACAGCAGCAGCAGCAAAGTCATACTCCAACACAATCTGCAACCTCATGGCCCGGCATATCCCCCAATCAACCATTACCGTCAAGCCAGGGGGTCAACCCTGGTTCAGTGGAGGGTGCAGGAGGGCATGCCAGGAGCAGCACCGGACGTATCTAAAAATGAGGCATCAACCTGGTGAAGCTACCAAACAGGACGACTTGCATGCTAAACAGCATAAGCAACAAATGGTCCATAGAACTAAATCATTCCACAACCAACAGATCATATTAAAATTCTGCAGTCCTGCCACATTCTATTGTGAATGGTAGTGGACAATTAAACAACTCACTGGAGAAGAAGACTCCCCAAGAATCCCCATCCTCAATAATGGGGGAGCTCAGCACATCACTGCAAAAGATAAGGCTGAAACATTCACAAAATCTTCAGTCAGAAGTGCCGAGTGGATGATCCATTTTGACCTCCTCCGGAGAACCCCAGCATCACAGATGCTGGACTTCGGCCAATTCAGTTGACTCCGTGCGATAACAAGAAATGGTTGGAGGCACTGGATACTGCAAAGGACAGGGGTCCTGACAATATTCTAGCAACAGTACTGAAGACATGTGCTCCAGAACTTGCCTTACCCCAAGGCAAGATCTTGTGGTACAGCTACAACACATCTACCCAACAACGTGGAAAATTGCCCAGGTATGTCCTGTACACAGAAAGCAAGACGAATTGAACACAGCCAATTACCACCCCATCAGTCTACTCTCAATCATCAGTAAAGTGATGGAAGGTGTCAACAATGGTGCTACTAAACAGCACCTGCTCAGCAATAATCTGCTCACTGATGCCCAGTTTGTCTTCACCAGGGACATTCAGCTTCTGACGTCATTGCAGCCTTAGTTCAAACATGGACAAAATTGCTGAATTCCAGAGGTGAGGTGACATCAAGGCCACATTTGACCATGTGTGGCATCAAGGACCCCTAGCAATATTGGAATCGGGTGAAATCTCTCCATATGGTTGCTGGAAATCAGTCACCTCAGCTCCAGAACATCTCTGCAGGTGTTCTTCAGGTAGTCTCCTAATTTCAACTATCCTCAGCTACTTCATCAATGACCTTATGTCCATCATATGGTCAGAGGTGGGGATGCTCACCGATGACTGCACAATATGCAGCACAGTTCATGAATCCTCAGTTACTGAAGCAGTCCATGGCCAGATGAAGGAAGACCTGGACAATATTGAGGCTTGGGCTGAAACATGGCAAGTAAAGTTCATGCCACACAAATGCCAGGCAATGACCATGTCAACTAATGGACAATCCAACCATTGCTCGGTGATGTTTGATGGTATTATTATCACTGAATTCCCTACTATCAATGTTCTGGGGTAACTATTGTCAAGAAACTAATTGGGTGAGTTATATAAATAGAGTAGCAATAAAAACCGGATAGAGACGGACTCTCCAAAGCCTGTCAACTATCTACAAGGCACAAGTCAGGAATGTGGTGGAGGACTTTCCACTTGCCTGAATGAATGCAGCTCCAACAACACTCAAGAAACTTGACACCATCTAGGACAAAGCAGCCCATTTGATTGGCACCACATCCACAAGCATCCAGTCCCTCCCTTACAGAAACTCAGTAGTAGCGGTGTGTACTATCTCCAGGATTAACTGTAGAAATTCACTAAACATCTTTCGACAGCTCCTTGAAAACCGATGATCACTACCAACTAGAATGACAAGTGCAGCAGTTCCCCTCCAAGTCATTTACCATCCTGACTTGGAAATATATTACCATTCCTTCCCTGTCATTGGGTCATAATCCTAGAGGTCCCTCATAAAGGCACTGTGGGTCTCCCTACAGATCATGGACTGCAGCAATTGAAGGAAGCTGCTCACTATCGCCTTCTCAAAGGCAGCTAGGGATAAGCAAAAAATGCTTGTCCAGCCAGCAATGTCCTCATTTCATGAGTGAGTAAATCAAACATCAAACAGAATGATAATACTGCTGTTTTATATCATGTTTCTCCAGGGAAAATGAAATGAAATATTTACAGTTTCTCAAAGAAGTAACAGATGATATATTGCTCAGAGGTTACCATTCTAACAGGTAAATTAGAGGAAATAGGACATTTCCCAGAACTGTCGTATTTTACAAGTATATTTATTTACTGTAAGTTATTTTTGTGGTGATAATTTTCATGTTGAAGCTACAGGGTCTCACACACTAAGAACAAATATGACAATTTTGGGTGCATGGAGAAGTAATTGGTAATGATAAATAGATGAAATTCTTTATTTATCTACATCTGTGTGCAGAGCAACCAGCAATCTATAAGTGGGAACATTTATGAAACAGACTATTCCAAGAAATCCTAGGTAGCAAGATTCAATTCTGCCCAGAAATAAGGGTGGAACCAGTTTCAAGGTTTTCAATAGGTTATTCAGAACAGTTTGAGCATCACAGAAGAGGAGTTCAAAGGGGATAGGCAGTGAATGTGTTAGATAGAGAGAAGTAAACTCCATGTTTAGGGGTGCTGCAGTTAGCTTTACTGCTGGGAAGGCAGCTGAACTGTGCAGATTTTGTGAAAGCTTAGGACTCAGCTTAGGAATCAAGAGAAGTTGGATAGCTCTGTGCTATTAGAATGAATTTGGGAAAAAGTTCTTGAAATTAGGAAGCAGCTCATTGTTGGAATTGGGACTGAAAAGAGGTCCTAAGGAGATCAGAAAGTATGAGGTCGCTGGCTGTGTGTTGGAGAAGGCATGAGGGACTCAGAGGAAGCCTGTGAACATTAAAACTTCATTGTATAGTCGAGAGAGTGCTGGTTGAAAAGCTGACCAGTAGTTTTTGCTTGATGCAACTGAACAGGATTCAAGTGTGGGGAAAGAAACAGGGACTTGACTAGCTGGGTGAAGCTTTCTATGGATAAGCAGCTCCAGTAATGTTTGTGAATGAGTGCTGGGGGGTGCACTTTCAGAATCCAGAGAGCCTTGAATCAGAAAAGGAAAGTGATTAATCAGACAAGAAGGAATCGTTGAGGCAATCAATGACAGAATGCTTGTTGAGAGAGTTTCAAGACCAGATCAGCAGAAGTGAAGAATTGTAATTCCTTGTGAAATTTAATAAGATTTATTGACCCACTGTGGTATTAGCATCTGGGGAGAATTGCTGGGAATTCCGTTGGATCTATATTGATTGCATTTGCTATTTGATGTGGACTGTCATCCATTTGATTAGCTTGTTTACTCATATTCGCCACATGTAAATGCTGGGTGATAGAAATAAGTTGAAAATGTATTGTAGATTGTCTTCCTGTTCTAAAATTGTATAGGAAAGTTGATGTTTGTTCAAAGCTGTGATGTATCTTGTGGCTTTATTCTCTTAGCAAGATCCCTGGATCTCACACATTGTCTGTTTTACAGTTAAAAGTTTCTGGCCCCATGCCAGATCATAACATAAATCAGGCCGTCTGATGCGGGATCATAACAGGTCATAATTTTCACATTGAAGGTCTTAACCATCAAGAACAAAAATGACAATCTGGGTGCATAGAGCACATACATTTGTACCCAACATCTTTAAATTTCCAATGGGCAGCTCCTGGTGAGGTACCTTGCTGCCATGAGAGAAAATAATGATGTGTTTCCAAAATCCTGCCTACCATTGTTGAACAGTGCATTTCAGTGTGAAATATTAATTTAGGATGGTGAAGCAGTCTGGGTGATATTATACTGACAAGCCTACTCAATTTTTCTTTCTGTTCATTGATTTCCTTGTATGGGAGTATGAAATGCGGTTTCAAGTACTGACTAACCTATCCAGCACTTCACCAAATGACCATATTTTATGAGTAAGCCTGGATGTTCAGGGTTGATACGTGTACAATGGAGGAGCATCACTGTTTTCAACAGATATGTTTACATTTTATTAGAGTATAAGGATATCTTTTGACTGAAGTTGTGTCTGTAACTCTGAAGTAGCCATAAATCTAATGCCCTTATGAGTAGCATTATAACCAAGCACAATCCAGTCATCATCAAATGCATACTTGGCTATACAGTAGTCAAGAATAGAAACTATAGCCAAGTCCAATTGTAGTACACCTTCTAATACCCCAATTAAGATTGGCTAACTTAGTGTAGACTAGAGATTGAACTTGGAATCTATCTTTTCTCTGTGATTCAAGGCAATACAAAGCTTTGGATTTGCCTGCTGAGCTCTGGGAGAGTTGTAAATACGTAACTTTAACAGCCTTCTCAACTTTGTACAACTAAAATTATTTAAATATTTTGAAACATAAATATTGTCATCCTATGTAAAACAAAAACAAATTCATTCTGCTTAATTTGTTTCTACATCTTTTATAGGATCTTGGAAAACATTTTCCAAATACACGTTGAAAGGAGCAAATACCATCTTAATGAGGTAAACTACGGTTCATGTTTGATAATCCATGCAGTAATTATTGTATGAACAGTGACATAAGCATATAAGGCAACTGTCAGAGCTTGATACTAATGGCCAGAAGTTTTGATTTTATTCCCACATTTAAGTGTTAGCTGACAAAAAATAGCTTTCTGCTGTTACCCAGCAATTCTTCTCAGATTGTTCCAGGATTCTCTTCTACACAAATGCATAAATCCAGCATCAGGGGAGAATTTTCTTGTGATCCGGGAAAAAAACTATAGTGTTAGTCTGCAAGTATAAGAATATATGGCCTTAAAAATAACCAGTTTATAATAGTTACATAAGAATATGTAAAGCCAACTTTGTATAGCAGAAAATAAATATACTGTTAGCTAAATGTGTGCTTAACTATTCACAACTTGGTTTTTAAAGAAGTTTCAAAAATTATTGGTAGGATGAATATCCAAGAGCTTCTTTATTTTATATTTTGTCTGATTATTGTTGGCACCCAGATCTAAAAAAGTTTCTTTTCTATAACTTGCAGCTAGGCCCAACTCCCACTGCTTAGCACCTGCTTCCTCTGATTGCCCTACAAGAGAAAAGGGAGTGTGAAAGTGAATGTGATGTAATATGTTTGGATAACATAGCTGTCATGACTGACTAGCACCAGTACAAAATATGCAAGGGGGAGATAAAGCTGTGAATGTTAGGTATGAGTCCTGATTGATAACAATCGTTGAGAAGTGAATGCAGGGAAGTGCAGTGTTTTGAGTCAGGGAGTGAGTCTAGTGCTGCAATTGGTGAGATATGTTACTGGAAGATTGCCTTCATTGACATTCACCACTTGTCTGAAGTCATTGAACCTTTTTGCTACATTGCATCTAGCTCTTTGAGTTTTGACTCCCTTTAAGCCCCAGAGAATTCTGGCCAATTTCATGTCCCTTGTAGATAAAATGAATCTCTTCTCTTCTGCCTCTCTGTCTAATGATTTCATTGGAAGTATTTGGAGTCTTTTATCTCCAGTATTGTGCCATTTCTGAGAATAGAATGGCTTTTAAAATGTCCTCCAGCATCTGCTTAATCCCCAATGCACTACCCCTTCAAGTACAGTTTGGCTTTAAATTGTGTTAGCTTGCCATAATTTTGGATTCCATGCACAGGGGTAAAGGTAGTCAGATACTTCCCTAATCAACCTGTTCAGTGATGTTATTACACAACTCTGGGGCAGGTGTAACTTGAACTTGGGCCTCGTGACCCAGAGGTAGAGATGCTACCACATCGCCACCAGACCCATGTGAAGGTACTCATTACCCAAGAGTATTTTAATGCAGGGTTTGTGCTGCAATCATAATAGTGGCAAGAGAGCATCAGGTTTGTGTGAAGGTCAGTTATTAGTTAGTAGGTTACACCTGAAAGCATTGACACCTTGCATCAATTTATTGATGAATTAAAGTAGTAGATTGATGGGGCAGTAATTTAATGCATTAAGTTTCTACTGTGTTTTGTGTTCAGAACTAACGGGACAATTTTACACATTGTCAGACAAATGCCAGTTTTGTAGCTATACTGGAACACTTTGGCTTGGAGTGCTGCTAGTTATGGAACATAAGTCTTCAGTGCTATAGCCAGGAATTTGCACAGACATTGATGTATCTAGTGCACTCAGCCATAACTACGTAAGGTTTTGACTTATCAGAACAGTAATGTTTGGCATAATTGAACCAAATCAGGTAGTGACTGATAAGACCAGTACTCTGCCAGATTTGTGTGTTTGTCGAAGATGTTATCATTGGTTTTCCTCCTAATGCAGGTACCCAACAACCTTCATGCATCTGCCACTTGTGTGCAGCTTCTTGATTAGGGGCTTTACAATTCACAGCCCTGCCACTGTTGTTAGTTCTTCAGCGCTGAAGGATTTGGCAAATGGACCTTGGTGGAAAGCTGCATGAAACTTTGATTAACGTGGGAATCATGATTGTCCACACAATATTGATGGGTTGTTAGTCAAATTTTGGTGATGTGTTGAATCATGATGACTGCCTTCACAGCTAGTGAAATTCACAGTCTTCTCCTGTTATGCCATTGAGAACTTTAGATGATTTAAATGCTATTGTTTAAGAAAATGTGTTTCAAATTGGGTCAGGTGAGAATTTCCAACAGATTTTTGGTGTCTAGGAATCAAGCAATATGGGGATATAGCCGGAAAATGGAAGTAAAGCCAAAAATCATCCATGATCATATTGAATGGCAGAGCAGACTTGACAGGCTAAATGGTTAACTCCTGTTCCTATGCCTTGTTCTGGTGGTTTGTGAAATAATCGAGTAGTATGCAAATGAGTGACTGCCAGAAGTTGGCTTGGTGGTAAGCAGGAACCTGCCATATATACAGCACAGAGTAGGCTGACTGTTTCACCTTGGAGTGCAGCACGCATGAAGCAACTGTGAGAACAGCAAGAAGACAAACTTTCAATTAACCAGGCTAGTGGTGGGCAACATGTAAACTTAACCACATGCAAGAGAAGTGAGTTACTTACGCTTGAAGAAACAATACCAAAATATAAATTCACCCAGATATGTTATTTTTTTTTAATTGGTTGGCATCTCCATGTCTAGTAATTTATTTCAGAATCACTTTTTCAAGAATAGATGCCACTTACACCTACAAGATCAGTTTGTGGAATAAAAATTCCATTAGTATTCCTGCAATGTTACAAATGTGCTACTCATCATGACTTTGCTTCTTTAGTTAATCAGTACATTCACACTACCAAGCTATGAGCATGTTGATTTTGTCTGTTGGTTATTAGACTTGACTAATGCCTGAAAACGGTTTACACTGGAATTAAAAGGGTAATTTACTTCTTGACATAAACAGAGGTGCAATTTATAAATTACAGCCAGTGCAAATGAGATGTATAGCTTTCTCTGTTAGTGGTATGCCACATCTGCTGATGCAGCCAGGACCTAAGAAAATGATACAAATACAGAAGAAGATTCTATATTTATTTGAATGTGTTAGTTAGCATAACATCAAGATAAAACTGAAGATATATGCAAAAAAGGTATACATGTTGAGTAATTCGATGCTTTGTTGTTTGTTGGAATCATGTTCTTCCTGGACTGTTGATTGCCATAGATCTGCAGTTCTGTCTGTTCTGCACTGCTCTTATAAGATTTATAGATGTCAGAAACATCCAATCCATTATTTACGTCATCCATTTTCTCCTCTGATTCCTTTTTCTATATTTTTTGTCTATCTTTCCCTCCAATTACTGTCTATTCATTTGTAGGATGTGAGCATCGCTGGCTGCTCAGCATTTATTGCCCATTCCTAATTGCCCTTGAGAAGGTGGTGGTGAGTTGCCTTCTTGAACCGCTGTAGTCCATCTGCTGTGGGTTGACCAACAATGCCATTAGGGAGGGAATTCCAGGATTTTGACTGGGAAGGAATGGTGATATATTTCCAAGTCAGGATGATGAGTGGCTTGGAGGGAAACTTGGAGGTGGTGATGTTCCTATATGTCTGCTACCCTTGTCCTTCTAGGTGGAAGTGGTCACGGGTTTGTAAGGTGTTATCTGAGGAGCATTGGTGAATTTCTGCAGTGCATCTTATAGATAGTACACACTGCTGCTACTGAGCGTCGGTGGTGGAGGGAGTGGATGCTTGTGGATGTGGTGCCAATCAAGTGGGCTGCTTTGTCCTGGATGGTGTCCAGCTTCTTAAGTGTTGTTGAAGCTGCACCCATTCAGGCAAGTGGGGAGTATTCCATCACACTCCTGACTTGTGCCTTGTAGATAATGGACAGGTTTTGAGGAGTCAGGAGGTGAGTTACTCGCCGCAATATTCCTAGCTTCTGACCTGCTCTTGTAGCCACTGTGTTTATCTGGTGAGTCCATTTGAGTTTCTGGTCAGTAAAAACCCCCAGAATGTTGATAGTGGGGGATTCGATGGTGGTAAACACCATTGAATGTCAAGGGGTGTTGGTGATGGTCATAGCCTGGAGTTTGTGTGGCACGAATGTCACTTGCCACTTGTCAGCCCAAACCTGGATATTGTCCAGATCTTGTCTCTGTTTACCTTTATTCTAATTTTGTGACCAAAGTATTGCATCATTCTCCTTTTGGTGCTGTACACTAATTTCCAAGTTTAATTACGGTGTGACATTAAAAGGAACTGCAGAAATTGTGCTGGCTATAAACGGACAGGATACACATGATGTACTTCTTATTGCAGTAACTTAGATTATTGAGAAGTAATGTTCTGCTCTTTAAATCTTATTTCCATAAAACTGTTCAGCATTTATTTCCCTACTTGGCCCTCATGTTAGCTGATAGTATTAATGATTATCTTTCTTATTGTACAGTCCTGCTCTTTTTTCAAATCTGCTGCCTTCCCATTCTTCTCATAAGAAAAAATCTTTGAGCACTACCTCACCTCCCACTCTACAATCTACATGTCCTTCTCAACATGTCTCAGGCTTTTGAAATAGTTCAACGTAGCATCCTCTTCTAATTCCACTACACCATTATCCAGCTGTAGGATTGCATTTCCTGTTTCCATTCTCGTCTATCCAACAGAAATCAGCAAATTATGCATACATGTTGAAGGATAGGAAGGATAGGAAAATGTGGAAGAATAGTTCTGTTAATTAGTTATGGTATTAGCACAACAGAGATCGATGACCTAAATTCAGGAAACTGAGATATACAAGTGGTTTTAGTAGAGATGAAAAATGATAAAAGGAAGAAGTCACTTGCAGAAGTGGTGTATAAGTCCCAGAACAGTAACCACATGGTAAAGCTTGTAATAAAGGATCAAACAACGGGACCTTGTCAGAAAGATATGGCAATATCAATGTGCATTTAAATCTACATATAGGTTGGAAAAATCAAATGAATAATTGTAGTTGGATGAAGAGCTCACAGAATGTTTTTGGGATAGTTTCTTGGAAGAGCATGTTCTGGACCCAATCAGAGAACAATCTGTAGTATCCTGGTATTTTGCAGTGAGATGGAATTAATTAATTCATCACGGTGAAGGTATCCCTAAATTTCAGTACTCATTAAAATTTACACTCATTTTGAAGTACAGAAGAGTGGGTCCAAGACTATTATTTAAACTTAAATAAGAGCAATTAAGAAGGCTGAAAGTAGAAGTAGCTAGAGTGAACTGGCAAATTAAATTAAGGGAAATGTTAACAAAGGTACAATGGCAGACATTTAAGGGGATATTCCAGATTACACAGAATAAACATTTTCCAACAAGAAAGAAAAGTTCCAGGTGGAGGACCTACCATCTGTGGTTAACTAAAAAAGTTAAATGTAGTATCAAGCTTAGAGAGAAAGCAGATAATGACATATGAATAGGTTGGAAGATGGGACGTAATATATAAAAAAAAAACGAATGACTAAAAGACTAATAAGGGAAATATTAAAGTATGAGAAGATGCTAATTAGAAACATGAAAACAGATAGTAAGAGTTTCTAATACTTAAAATACTTGAATACTTAAAAAGTAAAGAGTTAACAAAATGAGCATTGGTCCAATAAAATGTGATCTAGAAAAGTAATATTGCAAAATAAAGAATTGAACAGGTATTTTTCATCAGTTTACACAACAGAGAATACAGAATTTGCTATAAATCAGGAAATAGAGGGGAGGGAGTTATTCAAGAAAATTATAATCACTAGAGAAGTGGTATTGGGCAAATTGTTGGAGCTGCAGGTGACAGGTCCCAAGGTTCCATTGGACTTCATCCTTAATGTAACTCCTTCAATCAAAACAGAAGGGAGACAGAAAACAGAAAGCTAAATACCAGGTAGCTTAGTATCTGGTATGAGGAAGACTTTAGAAACTATTATTAAAGATATTATAGCAGGGAATTTCAAGACATTTGGGGTAATTAAGCAGAATGAACATGGTTTTGTGAAAGGGAAATCATATTTAACAGATTTATTGAAGCTCTTTGAGGAAGTAACATGTATGGATAAAGCAGAACCTGTGGATTTACTGTACTTAGATTTTCAGGCACTTGATAAGGGTTACTTATTTATTCAGTCACTGTTTAATTACCTCGAGACCTACAATGCCAGAGTGGAAGAAAGAAAGTCTTGATACGAAAGAACTGCATAAGATGACATTAAAAGTTGTTGATGAAAATAGAAGCTCATTATATTGAAGGTAACATGTCAGTATGGATAGAAGATTGGATGGCTAACAGGAAGCGAAGAGTAGACAGAAGTGATCATTTTCTGCTTGGAAAGATGCAACAACTGGTGTGTGCCACAGAGATCAGTGCTTGGTCCTCAACATTTTTTAAGATTTTATAAATGACTTGGATGATGTGACTGAAGGTATAGTTGTTACTTATCTGATGACACAAAGACAGGTAGAAAAACAAGATGCGAAGAGCACATAAGGAGGCAACAACGGGGTAGATGTAGATTAAGTTATTGGACCTGACCTGCAATTGAGTATAATGTGGGAACATGTGAAATTGTCCATTTTGGTAGTAAAAAAGAAAAGAAAGATATGGCTGAATTTTACCAGAAATCACCTAAGTATCAATTTTAACAAGTTTCATAGAAGGTTTCTCTCAATGAACCTGAGTGTAATTGCTCAGCCTATTTTCGGAAACTTGCCTTATTAGCTGAGCATTAAGCCTGTAAGGCACCCTGCTTGTCATATTTTCCCACTTGCCAGAGGTGGACATACTCAACACTGCCAAAACACCCTGGGATTCCTGGCACCGGTGCCATTTTTAAAGCCCAGGCATGCATCCAGTCAAGTGCTGCCAATCAGGAGCTCCTCTTCATCATTCACCTCGTGGGAAGAGAACCAAAGAGCAACACTTCTCGGGGAACACAGGGGGTGTGGCTGGCATTTAATTGCAAATGCAAGAGCACACTCCGAATTGTACTGTCTTTTAAAAACCAAGCTGCACAGGCTATCTGTCCTTAGCCGCACCTCAGTTTAGAACCCTGTGTAAGGAAGTGCTACTCTTCCCCTAGTGTTCAATATAACCTACAGCTTAGTCACACTAACCATCGTGCTGCAGTATTCCACATTGAAGCCGGAATGGTTGTGACCATTGATGTTTCCCATCCGGAAGAAATCCAGGTCCTCCAGTGCATTATCATTCCCTTTATATGTTGAGTTTCCCTCTTTCAACGTTATTGTCTTTTCACTTTTATTGTCCCTTCTGTAACCCAGCATGCTCCCACCAATCCACACAAGTGACTTCCCAACTTTGCTACCACAGTAGTGGCCCATTACAATTCCTTGATTTTCATTGAGCAGATCCCCAGAACTGATCATGGCCCATCCTCCTGACCATCTTGGACAGAGTCCCAACTGGTGACTCACTAGACCCCTGACTGATCTCTGTGCAGCTCCCCAACAAACCTACTGCGACTCTCTGTATTTATACTCAATGCCATTATAATCACAGGATTGTTTTTTTTCAATTTTGGATGATACTCTAGTTTAGAAAGAGAAAAATAGATGTACTGATCAACCAATCACTTGCCCACTTTCCTTGGATTTATATTTTTCTATTCTTGCACTCAATCCCAGTGCCTTACAATCCCCTTTTTAAACTGTGAATTTCCGATGGTGTTCTCTCCCAAGTTCAATCACATACTCTAATTGATTCTGACTCCTGGCTGAACTCCTCATTTTAGCCTTTGTAAGGGCAATTAAGGATGAGCAATAAATGCTCTAGTAGGATGAAAAAAATGTACGAAGTCATCCAGAACTAGCTGTCCATGTCCTAACTCACACCATTGCAATCACACATCACCACAGTGCTTGTTGACCTATGTTGGCTCCTGATGAAGCAGCATTATGTATTTAATTTCTCATCCCTGTTTTTAAATATTTTTATGTTATCCCTCTAACCACCACCGCCGCCACCACGCCCCCCCCACCCCGTGTCTGTCCGTAGCCCTCCAAGTTATCTACACGCATCATATTTCGGTTGGAGGTTTTGAGCTATAGAGAGGGACTGAATAGGCTGGGGCTATTTTCCCTGGAGCATCCGAGGTTGAGGGGTGACCTTATAGGAGTTTATAAAATCATGACGAGCATGGATAGGGTGATTAGCCAAGGTCTTTTCCCCAAACTAGCTGAGTCCAAAACTACAGGGCATAGGTTTAAGGGGAGAGGGGAAAGATTGAAAAGGGACCTAAGGGGCAACTTTTACACACAGAGGGTGGTGCATGTATGGAATGAACTGCCAGAGTAAGTGGTGGAGGCTGGTACAATTACAACATTTAAAAGGCATCTGGATGGGTACATGAATAGGAAGTGTTTAGAGGGATATGGGCCAAAAGTTAGCAAATGGTACTGGATTAATTTAGGACATCTGGTCAGCATGGATGAGTTGGACCAAAAGGTCTGTTTCCATGCTGTATGTCTCTATCAGCACTGACTTTAATTGTTCTGGAATTGGTTTCGTCATCCAGAAATTCCCTCTAAACCCCATTTGTCTATTTCTCTTTCCTCCTTCGAAACTGCTCCTTAAAACCCATATCAGCTACTGTTAAGGTTTTAGTGTGACTTTGTGTCAAAATATTGTTTGATAACACCACTGGGAAGCTCCTTTGGATATTATGCTATGTTGAAAGCACTCTATAAATAAAAATCATGTTGAACCTTTATAGTAACCCTGTGGAGTGAATGCTCCCATATTTTGGTAAAGTGTCAATTTTGCGGAGTTTCATGAATGGTTTCCTTTGATGAGCCATGGTGACATTTCTGTGTACCAGTTTAAACACTACAAGCCAGAATTACCCTTTACAAAGTGAACAGCAACACATTATAAAGGCTATGTCCACACGGCCTGAAACATGGTTGCGTGAATGAGATAAGTTAATACAGAGGAGAACAAGGAGATTGAAAGAGTAGGACGAGGATGGCTCTAAGCAAAAGCCCAAATCTACTCAGCATGTTCAGGAAACAATTTTTTGATCTCAACATTAGTGAGGAACATGGTGTCAGGCTGTCTGCTGTTTCAAGGAGGTGCTCACTGAAATGTACCACGTGTTTCAGTCAAAATCACATCCTTAGAGTTGGGCAATGACAATATTGTCAGTGGCTTTGTAGGTTACTGTGACCATGAACATATATGCATCAAACATCCTTCAGAATGCAACAGGCAATGTTAGCATCTCCCAGTTAACCATCCACTTTCATTAATGGGAGGTCACAGAGACCGTACACGCAAAGAAAGCTGAGTACATTGTCTTGTTTCTTGCCAAAGATGAACAGACAGAGCACGTACATGGCTTAGCCACTGTTGCACATTTACTCATGGTGCAGAGTGCTATTGACTCCATTCACTAATCCATCCAGGCTCTGCATTCAAGTTCTAAGATGTTTTGCAAACACTTACTCCATTTCTAGTTCTTCTGCGCCCATGATCAAGGCATATGCAGGACATAGGTCATTTTCCTGGCAAAAGTCATTCTGTTGGCAGACCATTCTCCTGAAAGGTCAAACCAGAGGATTACTACTGGGTGGTAAGGAATAGTCACTGACCACTGGCTCATGACTCTGCATATTTGAGCATCCTGGATAGAATGGAAGTCATGCTACAACATGAAATGGACCAAGTAGCTCATTGAATTATGGAAAGAATAGTCAAGCTGCTTGGACCACTCTGAAGGTATTGCAAAGAACTTGGTTATTGGTTATTTACCATTATTTGCTAAATGTTGCAGTATCTTGCTATCAGAACAGCACAACCCCTTGTTGCTTGGTATATAGCAAGCAGCTAAGGAGCAGAAACAAGGGGATGAGAAGGATAAAAAAGAAACAGTGGAAGTAGTGAAGAGAAAGCCAGCGCCACCTTTCTAGTTGGCTATCTGCAATCAGTTCATCTGATTGTGGAACCAGTGGAACAATCCTATCTCCTCATCATAGTGTCCTATTGGCCACAACATTGAAATAATTATCAATACCAAATAATCAACTTTATTTGTTAAATAATTTAACATTCCATACAACTGTTAACAGTCACTGATTTGCATTCCATTAGTGACTGTATTCCATATCATATTGCTCAACTTTTTTTTAATTCATTCAGGGGATGTGGCATCACCAACTGAGCCAGCATTTATTGCTAATATTTAATGCTCTTGACAAGGTGGTGGTGACTTGCCATCTTGAACCATTGTAGTCCACTTAAAATGCTGAGAGGGAGGGAATTCCAGGATTTTGACTGAGAGATACTGAAGGAATGGCAATATATTTCCAAGTCAGGGTGGTGGATGGCTTGTAGGGAAACTTGCAGGCGGTAGTGTTCCCATGTATCTGGTGCCCCTGTCCTTCCAGATAGTAGTGGTCATGGATTTGGAAGGTGTGGTCTAAGGAACATTGGTGCATTTCTGCAGTGCAGCTTGCAGGTGGTACACACTGCTGCTAATGAGTGTCGGTGATGGAGGGAGTGGAGATTTGTGGATGTGATGCCAGTCAAGCAGGATGCTTTGTCATGGATGGTGTTACATTTCTTGAGTGTTATTGGAGCTACACTCATCCAGGCAAGTGAAGAGTGTTCCATCACACTACTGCCTTGTACCTTGTAGATGTTGGGCAGGCTTTGGCAAATCAGGATATGAGTTACTGCAGGCTTCCTAACCTCTGACCTGTTCTTGTAGCTGTAGTTTTTATTTATTCATTCATGAAATGTGGGAGGTCGCTGTTGACCCTTGCAGCAGCTCTGTATATAGTTGGGGTTAATTCAAGCCAAGTGTTCCTGGGTGCCCAAGGTAGTTGGGAGGTCAGGGAAGTGGTTGGGAGATTGTCGAGGAACAGTTGGGTGTATCAATGTGAGTGATAGGGGTGTGATTACCCAGAAGTAAAACTCAGTTTTCTCTGTGTAACATTTCCTGGATAACTGACAGAATTGTCTTAATTCTTCCACTCTAGGCTTTTGTGGAGGATCCCAGGAAGTAGAGGAATTGTCCATCACAAGTTCAAATTGCCGTGGAGGTCAGCATGCTGTGATTTCCACAGGGTCTTAATGCACACCTTGAGTCGCACATTCAGTATCTGGTGATAAAGAAAGTGGAAGATTTGGGCCAATTAAATTATTGATCAACGTGCATTATTAAACAAAGTCTCCTTCAAAGAATAGGAATCAAGTTAGCTGAAGAGGCTCATCATGCAGTGTCATTTCACAGTGTTTGAATAGCGTGCTGAGACTGTTCCACAAGATAATAATCTTATCAACAATCTTTGCAGAGTTCAGTAAGTGCACAACTGATGCACAGGCCTTCTAAATTCCAGATGCTTCCCTACTATATTAGCCTGTGTTAAGAACAATGTGATGAAGGAGTTAGATTAATCCAGGACTGGATTAAAAGTTGTTAGGACGCTGAGTATGAAGAATATTTCAGTTCATATACTCGTTGTCGCTTGTATCATTCAAACAGGTGCATAGTAAAATGCATGAAGGAATACACTTAAAATAAAATAATTCATAATACAATATACAATGCATAAATGAGATTGTCCACTGGTAACTGTCCAATTTATAGAACTAATTATTTGAGCAGCTTCCAACAGCCAAAATTACTCTCCTTAGCTCCATCATTTTTCAATTTCTGCTGTGGCTGCTGCATGCAAATGTAATCCCAAATGTGGTGTCAGGATTGTCCCTCTAAAGAAATCCTATTGTAACAGATTTTATATTCTGCTGCTGCACAGGAAGTCTGCCTCAATATTATCTTTCTGATTGCATGTTCTCTTAAGTATTCCTATAGAGTATATCCTAATCCAAGTTCCCACTGTCTCTGAAATTCCATCTCATCGCATCACAATTGTGCATTGGAATTTGTATCTAAAGAGTATATAAGTTTGAAATTACTTACTTAATGTAGTGAAGCATTGCAAGGCACTGTATAGGAGAACTGTCAAAATATATATTGACACTAAACCACATAAGGAGATATTAAGAAAACAAATTTTGGAAAAGGAAACTAAAAGCTTGATAAAACAGCTAGATTTGAGAGAGTATGTTAAAAGAGATGTAGAGAGGTTGAGGGAGGAAATTCCCGATCTTAGGGTTCAGGCAACTGTCAATTGTGAGGATATCAAAATTGGAGTTGCACAATAAACCAGATTTGGCAGAGCACAGAGACGATTTTGGACAAAGGAAGTGGTAGAACTATGGAGGAATTTACAAACAAGAATAAAAATATTAAAATTGAGACATTGCCAGACCTGCAGCCAATATTAGGCAACAAGAACAAGAGTGAAGGATAAATGAGATGATGTGAGTTATAATATGAGCAACTGAAGTTTAAATCACTTCCAGTAGGAAGGGAGGCTAGCTAGGAGAGCATTGGAATACTTAAGTCCAAAGTTAACTAGTACATTGATGACAGTTTCAGTTCCTGACGTGGGATTAGAGATGCGTGACTTTACAGGGTGGGATGAATGTTTTCATATTGGTGAAAAGAATATAGTTTCAAGAAGATCAATTTAGAGTGAAATAGGTCACCAAGATTGTGAAAAGTCGAGTTGAGCCTCAGGCAATAGGTAAGGGATAGGGATGGAGTTAGTGGGAGGGATTGAATTTGTGATGAAGTTTAAAGACAATGGCTTTGGTCTTCTCAATATTAATTTGGAGGAATTTCTTTTTCATCTAACGAGCACTAATCGCATTAATCACCAAATCCCATGTGAATAGCATCCTGCTGGTTACCACAGACCAGAAACTGAACTGGACTAGCCAGGAGGCAGTGCCATAGTGCTAATGTCGCTAGATTAGAAGGAACTGTCTTGGATCCATCATATTTGAAATTTGAATTCATTAAAAATCTGGAAAAAAAAACTACACATTTGTAATAAAAACACATCTGGTTCATTAATGTCCTCCTGGGGAGGAAATCTGCCATCTTTATCTTGTCTGGCTTCCATGTGAATTCAGACCCACAGCATTGTGGATGGCTCTCTGGGCACTGATTGAAACAGAGTTCCTGTGCAGCAGCAGTTTATGAAATATGTTGCAATAGCACTTATTTAGAAAGACATTCCTGA
Organism: Rhincodon typus; assembly: GCF_021869965.1. Classification (NCBI taxonomy): domain Eukaryota; kingdom Metazoa; phylum Chordata; class Chondrichthyes; order Orectolobiformes; family Rhincodontidae; genus Rhincodon; species Rhincodon typus. The sequence continues at coordinate 53,167,070 of NC_063340.1, forward strand.
CACTACACAAAGGATTACACTTGCATGCTGCAGCCACAGCAGAAGTTGAAAAAGGATAGAGCTAAGGAAAGTAATTTTGGACATTGGTATTGCATTTCTGATGTTGGTTGTGAGACAGATAGACCTGCTCAAATAATTAGATCTATAAATTGGACTGTTACAACTGGATGATCTCATTATATATTGTATGTTTTAATATGAATTATTTTGAGTGTATTCCATTATGCATTTTACTATACACCTGCCTTCTAACGAATCACGAATGAGGGCCATTGTACAAGTGACACTGAGTGTATGAACCCAAATATTCTTCATACTCAGGGCTCCAACGACTTTTAATCCAGTCCTAGATTAATGTAATGCCTACACATTGTTCTTAACACAGGCTAGTATGGTAGGGAAACATCTGGAATTTGAAAGGCCTGTGCATCAGTTGTGTACTTATTGAAGTCTAACAAAAGATTGTTGACAAGATTATTATCTTGTCGTACAGTCTCAGCACTGCTATGACTCAAACACTGTGAAATGACACTGCATGTTTAGCCTCTTCAGCTAACTTGATTCTTGTTCCTTGAAGGAGAGTTTGTTTGATAATTGGAATGCACGTTGATCAATAATTTAATTGCCCAATTCTTCCATCCCTGGATCATCAGATACTGAATGTACGACTCAAGATGTGCATTAAGACCCTGTGGAAATCCTAGCATGCTGACCTCCATGGCAATTTGAACTTGTGATGGACAATTCCTCTACTTCCCAGGATCCTCCACAAAAGCCTAGAGTGGAAGAATCCAGACAGTTCCGTCAGTTATCCAGGAAATGTTACATGGAGAAAACGGAGTTTTACTCCTGGGTAACCACAAAACTGACATCACACCGCAATCACTCACACCGATGTGCCCAACTGTTCCTCAACAATCTCCCAACCACTTCCCTGACCTCACAGCTACCATGGACACCCAGGAACTCTTGATTTGAATTAAACCTAACTATAAGCAGAGCTGCTGCAAGGTTCCTCCGGGGTTCCCTCGTGCCAATACATTGTCTTCTGGTTTCAGAGGTCAATACTGCACACAGACCTCAGCGGGTCACGTACCAAAAAATAATAGAGTATTGGTCTTGACTACCTTTCCTGAGCATGCTAACTTCCTGACTACCTCGAACTCGTGACTAAACTCCGACTTGACAACCCTGATCCAACCTGACTATCCCGAAACGCACCAACCCACTGCTCTGATAAAATAGTGTAGATCTAAAATTTATAGCTTAACTATTTCATCTGATGTGTGAATAACATTTATCAGTTGATCTGTAGAACTTCAATTATCTTTCTAAACCTTAATGAAAAGCATTATTTTTCCTAAACAGAAGGACACATTGAATTGCGAAAGTCATCTGGCATCTGTTCCCACTGTTTTTTTGCATTTAAGAATGTGCAGTGCTGCCTGATAAAAGCTTTTAACCAAATTAATGTGAAAACCACTAAGGATGAAGCTAGATGTGGAAAAGCAGAGTTTAATGAAAAGGAAAAAAAGTTAACCATTTCTTTTAATTAAGCACCCTAGACTGAACCATACTGCAATTATTCATGCTGTGTATTGCAGTGCAATGAAATGTGAGAAATAAATATTATAAAGCAGTGACACAGGCATTGTAGAGCTGGGTAAGCTAATTTACTTGGATAATGAATAGTGTACACAGTTAGAAGGCAGATTTATTTTTATTTGGAACATAAAACATCCAGGGCCACAGGGGAAACAGGAGTGGATCTAGCTGTGATACATTTGTGGAGACCCAGCAAGGACACGACAACCTGAATGGCCTGCTTCTATGTGGTATTTCTTCAGAATCAACAGGCTGAATGTTATGCAATGATAAATCGTACCACTACCAGGACTAAAAGCAGGAGCATAGCAGGACTGTGTATGGCATTTAACCATCAACAGTTGATTGAGAGGGCATAGCCAGGTCCTCTGTCAAATTGGGATTGGCAAGCCTGCATCCAGAGCTGCCAATAGATGTGGCTGTTGATGCTGTAGGAAGGCAAATCCCTGCTTAAGTGTTGTTTAAGACCAGCTAAGTTCTTAATCATGCTGGGACAAGCTCTGACGTTTGGAGGGATGCAGTCTTCATTGGTGACTCTATTGCTGTCTTCAGTGAGCCATAAAGGAGAGAGCCCCATTCTCAAATCATTTTTGCTCTCCCCATGCAACTGCTCACCTCCCAACATCAATAAAATAACTGCAGGCATGCGATGTGATCCATAATTGAGCACTTAATAAATACTAATAGGATTCCTTTCAACAATTCATGATCTCTTTCTAGGCATTTAGTCACTTTCAGAGACATTGTACAACATTATACCGTGTTTTCCTGCCTTCCATTTTTGTAAATCATGTTCCCAATTCTTGGGCCCAACCTGTTGCATGTCATTCTGTACATTCACCCAGTTGTTATGTTTTCAGTGGTCTTCCCAAATCTACTTGTATTAGTTGCATTTCATTACTGACTAGCCCCATCTGGTAGATATTTGACTTTAGTATCAACTTTAGGTAGTTGTCTTTTGGGACCAATGGTCTAATTTAGATCATCAGAGTTGATCTATCCTTCATCAAATGAACTGTCAATTGCAACAGTCTGATCCCCAGAAATATGTAACATTTGGTAATGAGAAGTATCTGATTCCTTGTTACACTTTATAACTCATTTAGAATCTGCAATTTTGTAATCCATACGAGGCAATCTTAAAGAGTGTACTTGAACAGTGTTATTCCTGTGCATTACAATTATTGTTTTTTCCATCTATATTAATCTTTCCTGAGCTCTGAACTCTAAGTCCCTCTCTTTTGTAATAAACCATGTTTCCAGAACAGTTCTGAAGAAGAGTCACTGGACCCAAAACATTAACTGTGCTTTCTCTCCACCGATGCTGCCAGACCTGCTGAGTTTTTTCAGCAATTTCTGTTTTTGTTTCTCATTTTCAGCATGAACAGTTCTTTGATTTTCCTCCCTAATTTAAACTGGTTTCCAGTAACCTGACATTATCAATTAAGACTCACTGATTTCTTTCTGAGACATTGGCTTTAATTAATGCCTTTCTGCCTGCAGGCAGTGCATTCAAATTTTTCTTTTTTGTTTTCTAACTTTTTGCCCTCTATTTTGAACAGCATTTCATTAATTTCTTTAGTGGAGAGGCCATGTACCTCTAAAAGAATACAATAGTGAATATGTGAAACATCAAAGCTATTGTATTTGGAAAATCTGTTATAAATTCACAGATTTTCCAAATAGCTTTTATGTTTTACATATTCAGTTTCATTTGTGTCTTTTTCATTGATGGTACAGTCAGTTCTGTTATAACACATGTTCTGTCAACGCAAATTGACTGTAACATGATCGATGAATAGGGGAACGCTATTTCTAAAACGTGAACTTGTGTTGGCTCTGACACAATTCCATTAGTGCGTGGAGGAGTACACATTGACATCACGTGATTGTTTTATGGGCTTTGCCATTATTACGTACAATGTTAGCGTCAAAAGAATCTCTGCTACTCAGAGAGTAGTAAGGGCGTGGAATGTCCTGCCTGCAAAAGTAGTAGACTCGCCAAATTTAAGGGCATTTAAATGGTCATTGGATAAACATATGGATGATAATGGAATAGTTTAGGTTAGATGGGCTTCAGATTAGTTTCACAGGTCGGCGCAACATCGAGGGCCGAAGGGCCTGTACTGCGCTGTAATGTTCTATGTCCTATGTTTGTTCTCTGCGCTGGCATCATGTGATCATTTCACGGGTTTTATCATGAAGTGCTTTCTGTGAGAGGTACAGTACAACCTCCTCCCCCACCAAGTCATCTTGACATTTTTTCAAGTTAAAGTGTTCAAATTTACATTTATTTCATTATTAGATATGAATTCAACATTTATTCAAATTGTGCTATCCTTTGTGTTAGGCTTTTGAGTGACTTTTGAGCAATTTCAAGTGATTTTTTTTGATGGTCTGCCCCTAACCCCACCTTTCCCTATTATTTCTATAGCACAATTTTCTATAACACAATGTTGCACAGGAACGCAGCTATTGCGTTATAGCAGAACCGACTTTGTACCTAATAACAAAGACAATTCTCTGCATGTTACTGCACTGATAAAATGATTGATTCTAGCTTTTTTTTAAACAAAGAATAACTACTTTTGAAATAGATTTTAGTGCATCATCATCCTCAAATCTGAACACTAAAATGGTCTCTGTATGATCCAAATCTCCACCATCTGCCTCTGAATCTTCCATTTTGTGTTTAACTTCAAATACTGTATTGTACATTTTGGGACAGTTCATGTGCAATGGTACTTTCAATCACATCTCGGTATTTCTGGCGTTTTCCCTTTTATTGTAAATCTCAAACTTACTTCACTTCTCAAAGTTTTCAAAAGCATTTCTAATCTAATTTCTCTTCATTAAATTCTTATTTCACAATGTCATCTGTGACCTGTATCTCAGTGGTCTTGCCAAACCATTAACATGGTGTCCTCCATTTTCTGTTCCAAAACCAATTTTGACATTTGCACAATGAATGCCACTGAAAAGTAATGCTTTCAAATAAATTTTTTTGCGCTTCTGACATTTGTTCAGACAAGAGCTTGACAGAGTTCACACATTTGCCTTTCTAGTCAGAGTTGCATTCCAAATCATGCGCCATCAACTCCAAAACCACTTCTTCCCCACATACATACACTTATAAATCAGTCAATGTCTCATGCAATTAACATATAACTACCATCTGTTCCCTAGTACTAGTTGGCTTTATGGATTCCTGCCAGACCCACTTGAGAATACCAATCAGAACAAAGATTTCTTTCAAGTACACAATCCATTATAACAAGAGTATTTGGTTTTATTTATCACCCTGATTCAAAGAGTCTACTGTGAGTTGGAGCTATTGATTGAAATGTGAATTGGCAGGCACCTCACTGTGATAATGGATCATTGTGTAATCAGTCATGTAACACTAGCCCATAATAAGAACATATAAAATAAGTGTAGAAGTAGATCTTCTGGCCCTACAAGCCTGCTGCTCCATTTAATAAGATCTTAGCTAATTTCTTGGTGTTTTGAATTCCATTTTCCCAGCAACCTCCAAGAACCTTTGCTTCCATCCACCCCTGCCTTAAAAATATTTAATTCACCCACTTCAGTGCTTTCTGATGCAGAACATTCCAAAGTTCCACAACCCTGAGAAAAATAATCTCTGTACCCTTGTCCAAAAACGACAATCCCTAATTTTAAAAACAGTGCCCTCTAGCTCTGGACTCAACCACAAGAGAAAACAGCCTTTCCACTTAGACTCATAGGATGTTGAAAGGGAGAAAGGAAAAGGAAAAGTGGGAGGGATTGTCCCAGCAATAAGACTTGCTGGCAATGGTCTACAGTATTTCCCACAGAGCTGAGAGGACTGAGAGCACCTCATATGGGGTGATTTTTATTTTCTCTTGGGAATACTTCTTAAGATTGAAGAAATTAAAAAAAAACCTGCTCCACTGATTCATAACCAAATTTCAAGAGGACTGAACTAGAAATACAGACCAGAAGCACAGAGCTCAAAGCCAAGGTAAGAGGAAAGAGCAGAGTTGCAATTTGATTGTCATTGCCCATTACCTATTAATAGGACATATCTGACTGGTATATCTGTCCTTGTCAACCACTTTGAACTCCCATTCCTTTTGAATGGATTTCAGGGCTCTCATCTTAATCTATCAATCTCTCATGATTTTGTGCTGTCCTATGTTTGTCCATTCAGATCCTTTGCTCTTCTGAATTTAATGTATATATTTCTTGAACTCTGTTCCACTGTTGGTGGTAAAATCTTCAGTTGGCTTTCTTCCTTCCTTCTAACAAACATCCATCTCATTATATATTCTAAAATCCCTAGAAAGCCTTGTCTCTTTAACCAGTCTTTTTGTCACCACTTCTAACTTTTCAATTATTTAACCCCTCCTCCCTTTTCTAAAATGCCTTAAGACCATTTGTTATATTTAAGGCATTGTATAAGTGTGAGTTGTATTGGAGTAGTAGCAGCCAAGATGCCAATTTTATGCTTGATTGTTTGAAAAAAAAAGTCATTCAATTTTTATAACTACTATGAGGGTACCTAGAGCATATTTCAATTAGAGATTAATTCAACAGAATGACGTGTATATAGGCTGGTAAGTGCAAGTAAGAGAGAGAATTAGCAAAAGCCTTGTGATTTAATAATTCCAAAGTAAAGAATTAAACTAGAGAGAAACTAATAACATGCCAATGAGCTAGAAATGAGAAATACTATGATAGGATTCAATAGGCTCATGTCCAAGATATGCAGATTACCATTGCGGATTGAATTCAAAGGAGATGAGTCTTAATAGCCTAAAACCATACAAAGTTTTTGATTCATTTGAATATTTTTCTTGATTTATCAGGATCAAATACACATTCTTTCTTGGAGATTTTTAAAAGCTATCTTTAGACATAGAATGTTCATTCAAACAATGTAAATAATTTATTTTTCAAGATGGATGACTCTTACAATCATTTTGGATCAGGAATAGATAATGCCACAGTGGTTAATGTTACAGCTGCAATAACTAATTGTGTATGTTTAACGATTCCCCTTAAATAAAAAAAAGTACTATAGGTGAATTTTTGCAGTGCTCTCCTAATTCATGGCTGCAATTTTAATGGAAGAGCTGAAAATGACAAAGGAATTTTATAAAGACTGAAGTTATGACAGACAAGCAGGAGAACCCCTGCAGGAATGTACTCTCCAAGTTATTTTAGATTAGGGAAATGAATGCCTTCGATATGATATAGCAAAGCAATACTATAAAGATTTTACTAGACAGAAGAGGTAGGAGGGAAGTTGAAGTTCAATTGCATTCACTTAGTTGTAGATCACAATATGCATTTATTCTTTATTTTACTTAGTTCCATGTTTCTCAGGAAGATAATCTACCAATTTGGTTGGACATTGAGAATTCAATGCCTAAAGCTGCATTTCCTTGAAACAAAGCTTTAGGCAAATGTTAATGATTATTCTGATTGGAATAAGTTATGATTTTCATTCAAGTATATACTGTAATTAATGATATTGAAAAGCTGATTGTCCAACAGAACAAGGGCTCCTATACATTCCTCTGTTAAAGAGAATGCTCAAAATATCTTATTTATTGTAATTATTCTTATATTTTGACTTGGAGAATATTCTTGTATTAGAATGCAAAAACTCAAGTAGTTAGCTACAGTATAAGATCAAATTAATGTGTTAATTGTGAAGTGTTTAAGAATGTTTAAGTCTAAAATCACCAGATAGAGCTTTAGTTATTTTTGCCTGAAACTATTTAATCCTATATTTATATTGATTTGAATAAAAATTAGTTTATGGTATTCATCTTTAGTAAGTTCACAGTAATATTTAATCAGATATTTTTCTTTCAATAGTAGAATCTGTTGCATTATGTCATTACCTATTTGGCAGCAAACATTCATTAGAATTGGTGGTTTAACGGTTCACTGGGCTGTACAGAAAATGAAAAAGTAAACTCAAACACATAGTCAGTTTCAGAACAGTTTCCTTTAGGACAAGCACAATTATACATTAGCTACATTTAGAAAAGTCAACATCATGATAGAATTGACCTATATTTTATAATTACACATAAGACACTATGAATGCATATACAGAAGGCAAACATTAAGTAAAAAATAGAATGTGACTTGCATCATTAATATCATAACAGAAGACTAACCAACTCATACAGTAGGGGTCATTATACAATGTCAACTCATGTACATACCAGACTGACACATCTCCCACACCATTCTGAGAACCATGTCACATTAGTGAATAATAACAGCTAAAGAAAGCTTGCAGCTGGCATTTTTCCAATCTAGGGAAACAGCAGGCACTATGGATAAGGGGCAAGCCTATAATCATGAAGTGCACCAGTATTGGAGGGTTAGGGTTCAGTGCGCTAACGACTACCCCTGAGTGCACATATATTTCACTGTTACCATAATATGAAAATTAAATTGAGAATTCTGAAGTTATAAAATACATGGCATTATTACTGCTGTACATGATTTCTGCCTTTTGTATAGCAGTAAGAGTTCTTATCAACTCATATTGAATACTTAACCAATAGATTGATGTCCTATTTCCAAAGGATTTTATATTAATTAACCAGGGTACATCAGAGCTGTAAAGTTCACAAAGCAATCGCTGAGAACCATCTGGTGAATAAGCAGGACTCAGGCCAAGGCATCTATCAACATGGCTCGAGGCCAAATAGATAATTGATACGCTTGAACTACTCAATGTGCTTTTTTGAAGATTGTTCACTAGGTCTCCTCTCCGTTTGTTGTGTTACTATTAATAGCATTAAATATTATGAAGTCATTAAAACTACACAAGTTAGATCAAAAACTCTATCTCACAGATAAGAATTTTCATTCACTTAACTTACAATAAAATAAATGTTCTTCACTTAGAAATATGGTGAGCATTTGGCTTATGACTTGGCACTTTGGAAAATTAATTGGATGTATTTCAGGAAGTAAACAACTGAGTATGTGACCTCCTACAATCTCTTCCGTCCGGTAGAAGATACAAAAGCCTGAACACATGCAAAGCATGTTCAGGAACAGCTTCTTTCTGGCTGTTATCAGACTGTTGAATGGACTCTAGCCTCAAATAATGTAATCTGTATGCCTGTAAGTCTTTCTGATCTGTACATCCTTTGCTTGCTGTGATCTGCCTGTACCACTCGTAAACAAAGCTTTTCACTGTATTTCGGTACAAGTGAAAATAAATCAATCAATCAGTCAGAGTCTTCCACAGAAGTAAGGATACATGGCAGGTCCTGTTAATTCAAAGAAATTAATAAAGGTATTAAGTTCAATAGGACAGAGGGCATATATCCTAAACCTCTGAAAAAGACTTGGAAAAGCAAAAGAAATCCAATCAGTTGACCATTATACATGTCTCCCATTTTCATTGAAGCCAGGAAAAGTCTACAGAATAGTTAAATTCTGGAAGACACACAAGAGGCAGTGACGGTTTCCAAAAGACACGAAAGTTTTCCAGTCCTTGGAAATACGGCTGACTTATGATCTACACCAGGTGGGGCTGGTTTGGGTTGGTGTACATGGTAGAGATCCCAACACTATCCTATTTCCCTCCAATTAAGTCCAAGATAGGAAAGCTTGTGGCCATCTTGTCCACCTAGAGGCCAATTCAGGCCCTTGAGTGGCTATAATAGCTTGGTCCTGCTGCCATAGGATTCACCATCCAGGGAAACTGACCGTCAAACCCTCTTGGGTACCTGTGGCATTGTAGACAGGTTCCCTCTTCCAAGGAAATAATGTGCCCAAATGAAGGATTGATATCAGAAACAGGCTGGGGGATTGGTGTGTCACAGAACACCAGCCACCTCGGTTGCAAGTTTTCCTCCCTTACCATAACCCCTGCTGGCATCCCTCATAGGAATCAGTATAAGCAGCAGCTAGCATTTTGTGAGAAATAGTCACTCAAAGTGATTTTCCCTAAATTAGCCAAACAATGGCCTGAAAGCTGGTTCATCGACCAATTAAAGACAGCAAGTTGACTCTCAAAGCTGACAGCCCAGTAGGAGGTGCTCAACTTGAAAGCAATGGCAGAATATTATGACATAAAACATGGCTCTAACAAAGGAGCAAACACCGAGAATGCTGAAGAAACTCAACAGATCTGGCAACATCTGTGGAAAGGATTAACGTTTCATGTTTGCTATGATTTTTCTTATTCTGAAGAAACCCTTCTAGAAGAAAAAGTATTTGTGCCTCTCTTCAATTAACTATTACCTGTTTAACAAATTATACAACTTCAACAGTGTGATGCAAGTAAAGATATTTTTATGGATATGCATACCATGCATAATTTTATCTGGCAATTTTTTGCCTGAAAGTATATTCTATTTTGTTTCTGTCACACTGATGTTTTTGACTGAACTGTTTGTTTTCAACATTAGCAGTAACATTTGGTAGGAACACATTCAAAAGTGCCTATAAATGTCCCCCCATCAAAAGCTCAGCTGATGCATTTCCTGTAATGGACTGCAGATTTGGTCTATACTTCAATAGAAACTTAGCCAGTTACAGTTGCGTATTGAGTTTTCATACAAATATACATGCAAACATACAAAATAGGAACAGAAGGAGACCATTGCACTCCTTGAACCTGCTCGGTCATTTAATACGGTCAGGGCTATTTTGTTGCATTGTTAACTCCACATTCTCATCTACATCCGATAACCCTTGATTGTCCTGCCTAACAAAACTCCGCCAGCACTTCATTTCTACAGTACTTTGTTAACTAGTCTAACTAATCTTTCAGCTGATCCCATTAATGCCAAAAGGTAAGGAGGAGTGTGGAGTGTGCGATACAAATTTTCTTCATGAAATTTTGGAAGGTAGCAGAATGAATTTGATGATCATTATCTGATATCACTTGGTAATCCATGACAAGTAAAAATAGACAATAACAATTATTCATTCAGTATTGGGGTTTTGACCTATTTGCTTTACTTCGATTCACTTCAATTGCCTTTCATTGAGAGCCAAGGAACTGTCATTTTCCTTTTGACAAAAATCACATTTCTTTGAAATGACCCTGTGGACGATGATCACAATTGCATAGGGGTTTTCTGGTGGCTTATTTCTGCAGCTTTGGCAGGTAATACATTTGCTTACCGATGATTCTAGGTCTGTCTCTAAACCAATGAAAATACATCTTCCTATGAATTTTATACTGACTATTCTTATGTGTTCAGTATATCTAAGACTCTGCTTGACACAGCCCTGCTAACTTGACATTTCATTGTGGAATGTTTTCAGTTCCTCATCTAATCACTGGTCAAATTTTGATCATCCATTCAGTGCCTTTTCATAGAATATTTTCTGAATTGAGTCTTCCTGATCTTCAGCTGCAATTTCAGTTTCCTGCAATTTCAGGAAAGTGATCTATTTGCCAATATTGTAAACAGTGAACCTGCACAACCTACATTAGGTCCTCATATGGCAAATTCCACAGTGCTTCAACGAATACCTTCTCTTTTGAAATATGATTATAACTTTGAAATCATACTGAGAGAGATGTACAGCACACCATTGCATCTTTGAGACAGTAAGGACTGTAGATGCTGGAAGCTAGAGTCAATAAATGTGGAGGTGGAAAAGCACAACAGGTCAGACAACATCTGAGGAGCAGGAAAGTCAATGTTTCAGGCCAAAATGTTGACTTTCCTGCTCCTCAGATGCTGTCTGACCTGCTGTGCTTTTCCAGCTGCACATTTATTGCATCTTTGACACAGTCTTCATCAAAATTGCAGACAGTGGCCCTAGAATAGCTATTACATATTTATGATCTATTGCAAGTATGATCTTCTTATCCAACAAAAATTTGTGAAACATTTTGACGCTGAAGATGGCTCCAAGCGCCTTCTATTCTATCTGTGCTTAGTTGTATTGATTCTTGGTGAGAGTACACGCACATGATTGATATGCTTTCTCTTCTGTAATATAACTGATCAATGCTTTAATGTCGCTGACAAAAGGAAAACAGGGATAAATTTCAGTTATGATTACTGTTCCCATCTCAAGCTTGAGATAGCAAGGTATTATTTGACATATTTCTTTCTTTTTTTTTATTCCCATACATTATTGAGGTAGGCTGAAGCATGTTTCCCAAATCCTGGTTTTTGTATTACAATTATTTTTTAAACAAACCCATAGCAAAATTCTTAGAGATGAAATCAAAGATAAGATTTATTAACAAAATATTCAAAGCATGAGGGAATTGTGTCACTATTCCATCCACTCCATAAGACCATAAGATAAAGGAGCAGAATTAGTCTATTCAGGCTATTGCGTCTGCTCCACCGTGACTGTGGAAATAGTTTATCTTTATCTAACCTGTATTTCCCTGTTAATATCCTTAAAATCTCAATTAGATCATCCCTTAGCCTTCTAAATTCTGGTATATAAAGGCCTAATTTGCTTAATTTCTCCTCATAGCTTAACTCCTGAATCACAGAATCCCTACAGTGTGGAAGCAGGCCATTCGGCCCATCGAATGTACACTGACCCTCTGAAGGTCATCCCCCCAGACCCATCTCCTACCCTATCCCTGTAACCCTGCATTTTCCATGGCCAATCCACTTAACCTGCACATCTTTGGACTGAGGGAGGAAACCCACACAGACACGGAGAATGTGCAATCTCCCACACAGACAGTTGCCCAAGGCTGGCATCGACCCTGGGTCTCTGGTGCTTTGAGCCACTACGCTGCCCTGAAGTCCAGATGTCATCCTTGTAAACCTGCATTGAACTCCCTCCAAGGCCAAAACATTCTTCCTAAGGTGTGGTGCCCAAATCTGTTCACAGTACTCTAAATGAGGTCTAAGTAGGGTTTTGTATTACCGCAGTTTAACGTCTGCATCGTTATACTCCAGCCCTTTAGATATGAAGGCCAGCATTCCATTAGCCTTCTGGACTATTTTCAGCACCTGTTTGTATCTGTTTGTTTAAAGAGCAATGCACCTGAACCCTCACATCTTGTTGGACATTCATTGTATTTAACTTTGTGCCTTCCAAAGAAACCCTGATCTATCCTTTTTCCATCCGAAATGGGTAACCTCACAGTTACATATATTAAAATCTATCTGCCACAGCTTTGCCCATTCACCTAATTTATCAATTACCTGCTGTAATTTAAGCTGTCATCAACATTGTCTGCAATACTGTCCAACTTTGTGTCATTATGAGTTCAGAAAGATTGTGCATTTTCAAAGGAACAGAATTTAAACATGAAAAAAAAAGTAAGTACAGTTTTTTTTTTAGATTCCTCTCCATGCTTTCTGGCATGAAAACCTAAAGTTTGAGAAAATATGAAACTGGCCTAGGCTTACAAAATATTGATCTTGCACAGACCTGATCAGGACGTGCATTTCTACACTGATTATGTCTTCATATCTGTCCTTGAAAATGCTGCCATTGCTATCTAATAGTTGATCGGGTTTCTTGATCATTTCAATTTGGTTCCAATATTATGCCTCAAATGGAGTAGTGCACTGGAAATCAAGCTCCACTATTTCTGGGGTCATCACGAAAGTTAAAGATTTTTTTTTTAAAAATCCCCAGCTTACCTCTCTTTTGAAACCAGGTTGACAGAAAAACACAATCTACATTTCTGTACTTAGCAAAGATTACTATTTACTACAAATCAGTAGATTCTAGCTACAGGCACACAATTATGCACATTGACATATAAATCAAATAGTTAAAACTCCAGCCCCTTTTATAAAAGTCCCCCTGCACGTATATACAGACAGTCTCAAACAAACATAGTGTTATGGCTGGAGGGAAAGATGAGAAGATACTTCAACGGTCCCTGTACACAGGGTTTATTATTACATAAATTATATTGCATGCATTAATGCTATGCATGTTCATAATATAGGAGTGCAATCCACATGCCATTCAGAGTAAGTGTGGGATTGCCCCAAAATGGAGACACCCTCACTCCAATGTTTACAAATTTCAATTTTTAAAAGGTGTGTGCACTCTTTAACATATTTACATTTGTTGATAGGTCTTGAAAGTTTTGACAGTTCCAAGGGTGTATGCACCATTTACACACAAACTTCCCCAATTTTAACAGAGCAATATTGCACCTGACCTCTGCCAAAAGATCCTGGACCCCCTTCAGAAAGAACATCTGATGCCGTCTGTTATGTATGTAGTTGTGTGGTGTTGCCCCTTTAAGAGAGTGTGTCAGGTGAACAGGCATGGGATCTAAGGGAGGCAATCTAAGGCCGACTGTGAAGCTGAGAGGATGCACAATAAAGTATTCCCTGTTCAAGTTTACCCTCTGTCTGGTTCTATTTCTGGTTCTCGTGAACTACAAACACAATACCCACCCCTTACAGACTCCCTGGCCTCTACACCAAAAATGTCTTGGGACCATATCCGTCTGGGTACCTCAGTTCTCCAAAAGCTATCCAAAAGGAATGCACTGAGAATGGGCTTGCTCTTACCTGTCTAATCTCTACACTTTGTGTTCTGGATTCCAAAATCCAATTTTAATAGAACAGCCAGTTAATTCAATTACTGTCTGCCTTTGGGAACCTTCCACGTGCAAGCTGCCACCCACCTCCCAATCCCACTCACATGAAAACGAGATGCATGTTTATAGGTGGCACGATGACTCAGTGGTTAGCACTGCTGCCTCACAGCACCAGGAACCTGGGTTCAATCCCACCCTTGGGTGACTGTCTGTGTGGAGTTTGCACATTCTCCCCATATCTGCGTGGATTTCCTCTGGGTGCTCCAGTTTCCTCCCACAGTCCAAAGATGTGCAGGCTAGGTGGATTGGCCATGCTAAATTGCCCATAGTGTTCAGGGATGTGTAGATTAGGTGGGTTTGGGGAATGGGTCTGGGTCGAATGCTCTGAGGTTCAGTGTGGACTTATTGGACCGAAGGGCCTGTTTCCACACTGTAGGGATTCTATGGATAACATTGACTTTTGGAACATGACTTTAGATTCCTGATGTTTTCCAGTATTTTGCTGCAATGGAGATCATTGTCTGTCATTGTGCAAATAGGCCTGGAGGGAGCTCAATTAATTACCCACCATCTTTGAGCAGCTAGCTCTGCAAATTCCCTGGCACCCTCACTACTTAGGAAATAGACCTAGACAGGATGAAGAGAATCACATTAAACTCAAAATGAACTCTCTGTACGCAGATGGTGACAACCCTGCTGAGTTTGTCCAGCATTTCCATTGCTTATTTCAATTAAATTTCCCACAGCCTCTACTGTTAAAGGAAAAGAAGCCTGACCTAATGAATCCTTCCTCATGGCTTAAATTCTTTATTCCTGGCAACATCTTTGTCAGTGCCCTCTGTCTGTTCTCTTATGATCATGTTCTTCCTGTAATGTGGTGACTTGATCTTTAAATAGTGTTCTGCTGAGACCCATCCTCTGCTTGTGCTACTGACCCGCTACAAACTCTCCCCAAACCATTTGCACTGTTCCTTACCTGTTGTCAGGGTCGCTGTTTGATTCTGACCCTCTGTTAAGTGTTGATGCAGCAAGAGCCAAAGCCTTACCAGTGTTACCGTCAATCAAAAGATTTGGCAGCCTGTGATTGGGCAGCAGCTCTTGGTAGGTAGAATTTCCAATCTTAGGTCCTTGATCTTGAGAAATATCCACTTCCTGAATGGAAGTGGCAATGTAAACCTCTCTTCAGCTTTCTAACCAACACGCAAGAATCTCAATGCCTTGATAAATTCCAGACCCTGGATACCATTTTCGACTCTCCTCAAAATATTCAATCAAATTAGGTAAACATGACATTTTGCCTACTTTAAGATGAGTTGGTGGTGTACTTTTTTTTATTTATTCATTTGTGGGATATGGGTGTCGCTGGCTGGCCAGCATTTATTGCCTGTCCCTCGTTGCCCTTGGGAAGGTGGTGGTGAGCTGCCTTCTTGAACTGCTGCAGTCTCCCTGATGTGGATTGATCCACAATGCCATTAGGGAGGGAATTCCAGGATTTTGACCCAACGACAGTGAAGGCACAGTGATATATTTCCAAGTCAGGATAATGAGTGGCTCGGAGGGGAACTTAAAGGCGATGGTGTTCTCATATTTCTACTACGGTTGTCCTTCTAGATGAAAGCGGTCGTGCATTTGGAAGGTGTGTCTGAGCATCTTTGGTGAATTTCTGCAGTGGATCGTGTAGTTGGTACACATTGCTGCTACTGAGCGACAGTGGTGGAGTCAGTGGATGTTCGTGGATGTAGAGCCAATCAAGGGAGCTGCTTTGTCCTGGATGGTGTCAAGCTTCATGAGTATTGTTGGAGCTGCACTTGTCCAGGCAAGCGGGGAATATTCCATCATACTTCTGACGTGTGCCTTGTAGATAATGGAGTGTAGATGACATAGTGCTCATTGTCACTGGGCTAGTAATCCCAGGGTCCAGGTTAATCCTGGGTATATGGGTTCCAATCCCACCGTGGTGGCTGAAACTTGAATTCAATGAATAAATCTGGCGTATAAAGATAGTCTTATGACTACCCTTAGTGAGACTATTGTTGGTTGTTGTAAAAACCCAGTTGGTTCAGTATACTCTGGGGAAGGAGGTTTGCCATCCTTACCTTGTGACTCCTGGCCCACAGAAATACAGTGGATTCTTAACTACTCTCTGCACTCTACTTAATTCAATTGCAATTGTGGATGGAAATCAAGTGCTGACTTTGCCAGCAACACCCACGATGCATGAAAAAAATAGAAAAAAGGTCATGCCGACTGTCTTTGAAAACCAAAGCTTTTCCAAATGATAATTTACTCTGTCCCCCAATCACATTAATTTTTCCAGTGCTGATGTTATTCTGACTGGCCTGTAATGGCTTAATTTGTCGCTTTCTGTTTTTTTTTAAACAACAGCATAAAAGTAGCAGTGATTGTGATCAGTATTAACTAGCTTTAAAAGAGGTCAACAGAAAACAGAATTGGGTTTGATAGAAAATTTCAAAAGAAATTGGATGAGTATTTGAAGGGAAAGAAATTAAAGGATGTGATTGGTGAAAGAACGAGGGAGTGAGATTAATTAATAGCTTAGCGAAGGAGCTGGCACTGGGACAGTGAACTAAACGGCCTGTTTCTGGACTGTATTATTCTGTGATAATGAGGTTCTCTATTAAATCCATGTTCCTGTAATGTCCAAGTTCATGCTTGCCCCAGCAATCTTATACCATGCTCCTTTCCCATCTCCCCAGGGATATTGTGGCCAGCATTTCAGGTGGATAACTTTTCATTAGAACTGGAAGTAATTAGGTATTTAATAGTTTGTAAGCAAGTCCAGAATCAGGGGAAAGGGGGGAGGAAAGAATAAAAGGAAGGTGCGTGATAAGTCTGCATATCTAAGGAAGGATGTTGGAGCGGTTCCAGAGGAGGTTTAAAAGGATGATCCCAAGGATGAAGGGCTTGTCAAATGACGAGTGTTTGAGGACTCAGTGTCCGTACTTAGTGGAGTTTAGAAGGATTGGGGCGGGGTGGGGGGGCAGGTGTGGGGTGTTGTGGAGGTGGGGGGTACTCATTGAAACTTACTGAGAGGCCTGGATAGAGTCGACATGGAAAAGATGCTTCCTATTATAGAAGAGAATTGGACCCAAACGTACCACCTCAGAGAGAAGGGACAAACCTTTAAAACTGAGATAAGGAGGAACGTCTTCAGCTAGAGGGTGGTCATTCTATGGAATTCATTGCCGCAGAGGGATGTGGAGGCCAAGTCATTGAGTCTTTAAGACAGAGATAGGTTCTTGATTGGTAAGGGGATGAAGGGTTACAGGGAGAAGGCATGAGAGTGGGTTTGAGAAATATGTCAGCCATGATTGAATGGGGAGCAGACTCAATGACCTAATTGATCTCGTGTATCTTATGGTCTTACAGGACAGAGGCAGAAATTGCTGACTGAGATTATGGTGGACAGCAAAATGGTTTGTAATTGAGATAAATACACAAACAAAAGATGGGTCCAGAGGATATGTCATCAGCTACAGCAAAATCATTACTAGCCCATGTAATTCCACAGTGTGTAAACTAGCCAATTGTAGAAAGCTTCTCCAAATTGCCATATTAATATAATTATAAGGTAACATTTTTCCACCATTTACCTTATAGGAACTCCTCCTAGTATGCCATAAGCCATAACCATAAAACTAGTAGTGATTCTAATAAAAATGTTTTTGACTCTAGGAGACAAATTAACAATTACTAATGTTGCTCCCAGATGGCAAGTATGAACATTGAGCCAAACTAATTTTCTTACTGAAGCTAAATCTGTTTTTCCAATGTGTGACAAATCTCTCTGATAATTTTCTTTCCTTGGAACTGAAACAAGCAGAACAGTTGGCATATGACTGATAACTAGAAATAGCCAGTCAGATGTAATACGAAGACGTAAGTAACATATTCTTTTCAGTTGCTGAAGTCAATACAATCTGCTAGCGCACGGCAGGAACCTTAAACGTAAGTGTAGAAGAAGCACATGCGACATTTTGAAAATCTGCTAAATGTCACAAGGGAATGAATATATACTGAAATATATAGATAATAAGCAATTGCAAAGTAGCAAATCGATCAAGAGAATGAACTACCAATTCAAACCATAGAAACAAAGTTCCAGCAGTGCCCTTTAGTCATTCCATATTCTTTTTAATTGTAAATAATGTGTTCTACAGGGGAATGAAGTTTAACTTGCGAGTATGGGTGCATGTCAGTGCATGCAAATGGTTAAAAGAGCAAACATTGCAAGAAGCCAACATGAGCCTTCCAACGTCCACATTTAACTCAAGCAGGCTTAGTCGCAAGCATGTTGAAAATCCTAATAGGACAAGGTTTGCTGCAAGGAACTTGACTGCATTTTTAACCATGAGTTCTTTATTTAAACTGTCAGAGCACAGTTTTCGTGGACCTTCTTCAACCTGCCAGGTTAAACAAGGTGAGAGGTCAGCATGGAATTTAAGGTGACCACAGTGCTGAATTTCTTCGCCTCCAGCTAATTCAGGGGATTTGTAGAATCTCGCAATCTGCAATGTACAAGTCATCTCTTGGGTGACCCCTTACATCCACTTCTCAAATGACAATGTCAGCCAGAAAGAAAGACCTTTGGCTTTGCTAATGTGCTTCACAGGGAGTCATAGGTCACATGCATGTGACAATCAAAGCCCCCTCAGGTGAACCAGCAATATTCATCGATCAAAAGGGATTCTACTCCGTCAATGTTCAACTGTTATGCACCCATCTAGAGATTATAATGCACATCTGTGCAGGATACCCAGGATTCAACAATGTTCTCTTTATCCTGTGCCTGTCAAGATGCCCACATATATTCACACCTCCAAACTTAGTCTGCTCTTGGAGACAACAGCTACAGTGTAAGGACATGGCTAATGACACCTTTAAGAAGTTCGAACACTGACACACAAAAAAAGTTACAATCGAAGCCACATGAACACAAGAGTGGAGATTGATCATTCAGTCCTCCTACTAAGATCACCAGATGACACCATCAAGACCTAATCAGTATTTGTACGAAAGGACTTGCTATATTACTGCATGATTTTCTGCTTGCATGCTTAAAAAGGCAGGTGTTATGATCTCAACTAATGGCACTACAGAATAAGTCAGATCTCAAATTAAATTTGGCCTGATAGTTTTTGTTTGATTTCAGTTAATAGGGTGGTCATTCACTGAAACACAGTCATGTTAAGCTGCAGAGTTTCTTTAAGAAAATAACAGGAATTTATTAAACATAAGATGATACAAACAAAACAAACCAAGTTACCTGGATATAAAACATAGTTAGAAAACGTTTTTAAAACTCCTAGTGAGACAAAGTTTCAATCTATTCCCCAACATTATCACTTTATGGTGATTTATATCCAGAGAAACTATTCCTCTGTATCAAACCTTTATGGTCAACATAGCTGATTCTCTCCAGTTCTTTCCTGTGAACTTACATGATGTTATCTTGCAGGAATATTCACAAAACAGAGAGCTTAAAATTTCTGAACTTTTTAATAACCTGCAGATTTCTAGCCAAGCAGTCCTGTCCTGGAAGTTAGACCTTAGACCATAAGAAATAAGAACAGGAGTAGGCCATCTGGCTTCTTGAGCCTGCTCTGCCATTCAATTGGATCATGGCTGATCCAAAATTCCTCACGTCCATTTTCCTGCCCTTTCCTTGTAACACTTGGATTAAGGATCTATTTATCTCAGCCTTAAATATACACAAGGACTGTGCCCCCACAGTTCTCTGTGGCAAGGAGTTCCAAAATTGTACAAACGAACTTTTTCTACTAAGGTAGTTGTGCTTCTTCTGAATTAGTTTGTGCTCCTTTTTTAGGAGAGAACAATATTTGCTTCTGACCCCAGTCAGGTCTTCTCCAAACTACCCAAATTCTTACAATCACTGGGTTTCCTTAGATAATGTCAACCCTTGATTATTCTGATGCAAAAGCAAGATAATGGCCTCCAATATCTGCAGTCCTTGTTGTAAACCAGCACAGTAACAAACTTCTGTTAACAGTTGAGGAATCCCTTATCGTCTGACATAAATTGAATGAGATAACTGTTCCAGAAAGTGTTTGTTAAACCTCTGACCAAGTGTTTTTTAAACTTCAGAAAATTAACCACACCATACGATACTATTTTAAAATCCAAGCTCTAGCATATATCTATATCAATCGCCCTTCATCAAAAGGTTACATCAGTAGACAACAGGAAAGTAGCAGGGTCAAGGGAGGTAATTGTCTGCCCCTTTTTTAACTGCTTCTGCCACGTGAAAGAGTTACAGTCAAGCCCAGTACGTCATAAACAGTGTACTCTGGTGTTTTGCTACGCAGATCCATGAAATGTCCTGTGGGAATCAGCTTACTCAAGCAGGCATAATTTCTGATGAAGGATCTCAGACAGATGCCTGCATTTAATATGGATTTCCTCCAAATGTAACAGATGGACAATAACTTCCATGATAAAATCTACTAACCCTTAAATTGTAGCAGATGGGTAATGTACAAAAGTACTCAAGCAAGTGTAAACACTTAAAGTATCTGATATGGAATGCTTGAATTGACTTTATTTGGTAAAATTATAATGATTTTCATTATACCCTCCATTTTGGCTGAAATTAAAATCATGAAACGTCCTTACTTTCTCAAACATTGTTAGGTTAAGTAATCCACTTTTCTAATTATTGTTCTGCTTGTCTAATTCTGGCTATCATGCAATAGAAATCTTCATATAATAACGTTCTCATTGCAACTTAATAGGGAATCACCTTTGTGAATAAGTATTTACCACATAGTCTTATAATGCAAAGTCAAACCAATTCTAACAATCTCAATATATCTGTTGTATTTGATTTTCTCCCTCCTAAAACAAATGGTGTTGCAAACATTTCTTTATGAAGATAATGTATCTTTAATGATAGGTTCTGTATTTACTTCCTGAACAGAAGTACATGATATGTAAAATTTCAGATCCACTGTTCCAACTTGCAATTATGTTTGTTGGGTGAAATTGTTTGTGCAATTCGTAGCATTTTCTCAAAGGGCAATCACATTTTGCATGGTGCACACTTTACTCACATTGCTGAATATACACAAGAAGTAATCAACAAACTACAACATTTTGATTTGTGATGAATTCTGCCCAAATATCAATATGTAAGTGCAATGTGTTTTACTGCAGACTACAGTACAATGAGCAAAATGAATAAAAGGACTTTATCTCCAGGTACATTGTAAATGCGCATGGGGTAAAATTACATCTTAAATATGATTTTCCAAAGTTAAAATGAGGGGAAAGAATGTATATTCCATACATTTTAGTGTTTTTCATAGAACTTCACAATCAATTAAACTATTCTGTGAACACAGCGTACTGAATTTGAAGAAATTCCACAGTAGACTTGAAATGTTAACCCTTTTCTCTCCTTGCCGGTCCTGCCAGACCTGTTGAGTTTCTCAATGCATTTTCTGTATTTGTTTCATATTTCCAACATCCACAGTATTTTGCATTTATTGTACTGAATTTTACTTGTAGAGCTCATTTGGGTTTTTGTAAATTAATTGAACAAAATCCCAATTTGGGAATTTGTTTGAGACTTAATTTCAGTTTCTCTAAATGTTCAATTTGTGTACCAATACAGCACTAGTCACTTTGAGGATCATTTTGATTTTGGGCAGTAATGTGAAATGGACAATATTGAATCAGCTGAACATCTCTGGATTTTCATTTTTATTGGTAGTAATCAAATATATACTAGCTGTTTTTTCCAGTTATCCCCATTTAATGTTGTAGCCCAAAATCAGATGTATACCCTCTGTAGGAATGTAGGAACAAGAATAGGCCATCTAGCTCCTCCAGCCTGTTCTATTATTTGATTATATTAGTCTGGCTTTTTGCTGATTCAGGCTGGCACAAGAGCCCAAGATAAATGGCAAGCATGTGTAATGAGGCAGACTGATCAGAGAGCTTAGGGTGAAGGAGCCCCTGGGAGGCAGTGACCATAATATGAGAGAATTCACCCTGCAGTTTGAATGGGAGAAGATTGAAGCAGATGTAACAGTATTACAGTCGAGTAAAGGTAACTACAGAGGCATGAGAGAGGAATTGGCTAGAGTTGATTGGGAAGGCAGCCTAGCAGGGAATTTTTTGGAGCAACAATGGCAGGAGTTTCTGGGGTAATTCAGGAGGCACAGCAGAAATTCATCCCAATGACGAAGAAACATACTAAAGGGAGGGTGAGGCACCAAAGTTCTCAAGGGAAGTCAAGGGACAGCATAAAAGCAAAAGAAAAAGCCTACAATGTGGTGAAGATTAATCGGAAACCTTTAAAAACCAGCAGAGGATAACTATAAAAAGCAATAAGTGGGATGGGAGAGGATGAAATATGAGAGTGAGCTAGCTAGTAATATGAAAGAAGGTCACAAGTTTTTTTAGATATCTAAAAGGTAAGAGAGAGGCAAGGGTGGACATTGCACAGCTGGAAAATGAGGCAGAAAATGAGTGTAGTGGCAATCACTAAAGAGAAGGTGCCAGGGAAGCTGGAAGGTTGAAGTTGGATAAATCACCCAGACAAGATGAACCACACTGTAGAGTTCTGAAGAGATAGCTGAGGAGATTGTGGAGGCATCAGTGGTAATCTTTCTGGTATCACTGGAGTCAGAGAGGATCCCAGGGACTGGAACATGACTAACATAACACCTCTTGTGTAAGAAGGGAGGGAAGCAGAAGACAAACATCTATAGGCCAGTTAGACCTTGGTGGCTGGGGTTAAACAGCAAGTCAGATAAAGGACAAGCAATGGACATGACCCGTTTGGATTTCCAGAAGCCTTTGACAAGGTGCCGCAATGGAGGCTGCTAAACGGGTTAAGAGTCCATATTGTTCAGGGAAAGGTACTGACATGGATAAAGGATTGGCTGACTAGGAGAAGGTAGAGAGTAGGGATAAAAGGGTCTTTTTCAGGATCATAGAATCACTACAATGTGGAAGTAGGCCATTCAGCCCATTAAGCTTACACCAAACCTCTGCAGAGCATCCCACCCAAACCCCCCCCAATCCCGGTAACCCTACATTTCCCATGTCAATCTACCTGACCAACACATCCCTGGAAACTATGGGCAATTTAGCATGGCCAGTCCAACTATCCTGCACATCTTTAGACTGTGGGAGGAAACCAGAGCACCCAGATAAAACCTGAGCAGACATGGGGAAAATGTGCAAACTCCACACAGTCACCCAAGGGTGGAATTGAACCCAGGTCCCTGGTATCATGAGGCAGCAGTGCTAAGCACTGAGCTACCATGCCATGCAAGGATAGCAGCTGGTGACTAGTGGATTTCCACAGGGGTCAGTTTTAGGACTACAACTATTCACGTTATACATTAATGATCTGGAGGAAGGAACTGAGGGCATTGTTGCTAAGCTTGCAGATAACACAAAGATAGGTGGAGGGGCAGGTAATGTTGAGAAAGCAGGGAGGCTGCAGCAGGACAGGCTGGGAGAATGGGGAAAGATGTGGCAGATGGAATAAAATCTGAGAAAATGTGAGGTTACGCTCTTTGGTAGGAAGAATAGAGGGACAGATTATTTTCTAAATGGGGAAAGGCTTTGGAAATTTGAAGCACAAGGGGACATAGGAGTCTTAGCTCAGAATTCTCTTATGCTTAACATGCAAGTTCACTTGGCAGTTAAGAAGGTAAATGTAATGTTAACATTCATTTCAAGAGGCCTACAGCAGAGAAGTACTGCAGAGGCTGTGTAAGGCTCTGGTCAGACAGCATTTGGAATAATGTAAGCAGTTTTGGACACTGTATCTAAGGAAGGATGTGTTGGCCTTGGAAGGGTTCCAGAAGAAGTTCACCAGAATGATTCTGGGGATGAAGGGCTTGTCATATGAGGAACAGTCAAAGACTGTAGGTCTGTACTGCATGAAGTTTAGAAGGATGACTGGGATCACACTGAAACTTACATAATACTGAGAGGTCTGCAAAGTGGATATCATAGAATCCCTACAGTGTGGAAACAGGCCCTTCGGCCCAACAAGTCCACACCAAACCTCAGAGCATCCCACCCAGACCTGTCCCCTTGTAACCCACTTAATCTACACATTTCTGAACACTACAGGCAATTTAGCATGGCCAATCCACCTAACCTGCACATCTTTGGACTGTGGGAGGAAACCGGGGAACCCAGAGGAAACCCACGCAGACACGGGGAGAATGTGCAAACTCTACACAGACAGTCGCCCAAAGCTGGAATCGAACCCGAGTCCCTGGAGCTGTAAGGCAGTAGTGGAGAAGATGTTTCCACTGGTGGGAGAGACTAGGACCTGAGGGCACAGTCTCAGAGTGAAGGGATGAGCCGATACCGACCAGGTTTATTACATAGTACTTAATAGCTACTTATATCACATTTGAAAGATCAGAAAGTCAAGAATGAGGTTGGGAATCCTGTAACTGGAACCATCTCGCAGATATCAAGCTTGACTTAATAGAGCACATCACTGTTAGCTATGTGGCACTAAGCACTGAATTTGTCTTTCAACACCACTACACCAGATGGTTAGCTCCTCCCAGTAACGGTCCTTTATATCCTGATAGACAAAGTTTTTTTTTATGTCAGTTATCCTTTGAGTATCCTGTAGAACACACAGCATCTCAATCATCAAGAGTGTACCTTTTGAATTGTAAGTTTAAATGTCATTGCTGACATTTGCAGACTCCTGGAAGGAGACTTTCTGCCAAGTGGACTCAGTAGACACACACTGTCATTGGCAGTCAAGGTCACCATGGCTCTGAAATTGTTCTCATGCAGCTCCTTCCAGAGATCTGGAGAATCTCACAATCTATTATGCATAAGTCATCTGTCAATGCCAAATTTGCCCTTTAAATCCACTTCACTACTGATAAGGCCAATCAGAAGAGAGACATTGGATTTGCAACCAATGCCATCAATGCCTAGCCATGACCCCAACTCAACACCCATGGCTCCTCATGCCTCCATGCCAAGTATTGCCCCTCCCATCCAATCCCTGTGAATTATTCTGCCACACCACCTCCCCCAGGCCAAGAATACATAATGTGATTTGGTTGAGATCCTAAAAGTCCATTACTTTGTTCAAATACCTGAGTTACAGGGGAAAGCATTCCTTGCTTGATACTTTGGGTTGCTGATCTCATCTGTTAAATTCATAATGTTTGTTTATACAATATTGAGGTTTCAATCACTTTTGGTTTCAGCTATTGATATTTTAAAGGACCTGGATGTTTAACACTTTTATTGGCTTATAGTAAAAGAAATTTTATTTCAGAAAGTGAAAAGTAACAAATGAATGACTCTGGCGGATGCATTACTGGCCGTAGGCACTGCTTCGTTGGTGGCACTGGTGAACAATCTATAGCACCCAGCCTCTGTTGGCCAGCTCTCCTTGATAACAATGGCCTTCATCTCAGGGAAGGTTTACCACTGTTTAGTCAAGTGCTTGATGGACACTTAATTCAGTTCATCATCCCAAAGTCAGGCAACATGGGCTCTTGCTGCCTCTCCACTTGGCTGGCAGGATCCCCATCACTGACATAAAATGTTGCCCTTTGTGTGCAGAAGTGTTTCCCAGTTTCATTCCTGAAAGATGTTCTCCACATTTTATACTCTGCTTCATTTTCTTTGGCTCCCCAACTATCAGAAATAGCTTTTTCCAATTTACTCTTTCTCCTTAAAAACATGAAAATTTCAATCAAATAGCTAAAATTTCCTACATTCTCAGGTGTACGACCCTACATTTGTGTAATTTTTGTTTGTGATATAGTAATTTGATTCTTGGAGTATAAATATTATTTTGGTAAGCAATGCTGTACTCTTTTCAAGATCGATGTATCTTTCCAAAAGTATGGTGCCCAGAAATGTTCACATTACTCCAGATCTGGTCAAACCAGGGCTTTTCTCCAGCTGAAACAGGGCAAATGTTTGGATTCTAGTCCCCTAAATATAAAGGCTAGCATTTCATGACATTTTGTACCGGTTCAGAACATTTTAGTATTCAAGTTTTTTTGGACCTTCACTGTGTCGAGTAGTTCATAGTTGACTGAAGAGGGAGTATGATCAATTGGGGAATGCTGCCATGCTCAATTAAGGGCATCATCTGATCTCAGTCCAGGGAGTTGGCCATAGTCAGTTAAGCACTTGGTGTGACCAGGGTCCAGGATTCCATGTCCTTCCAATCTGAGGATTGGGCCACCGTCAGCCTTGCAGGTCAGATCAACCAGACGGAAAGAATAGATCAGTCAGTTGGGGAGCTGTAGAGACATCAGTCAGGGTCTGGTCTGCTCTCAGTCAGGCCTTTTGTCACCTGTCAGTCTTGGGGATCGATCATGGTCAGTGCTGGGTTATTTGGGCAGTAGAAATCAAGGGGCTTATCAATATTGTTTTAAGCTGAGCTGGGGAAAGTGGGAAACTCAGGTGTGGTTTTGGGGCCATTACACTGGGAATAAGGAGGGTAATGACTGAGAAGGGGCCAACTCCGAAAATAAGAGTGGGATCTTTTAAAGCATGGGAGGGTATGGGATGTGGTGGGAATGAGGGTTTTTGCAAATCACCTCCATCTGGTTTCAACGGGTGGGGGGTGGGGGGGTCAGTGTGTTGTGAGTATGAGTATGAGACTCAGTAGGCTCGGGACTAAAGCGGAAATAAAGTGGAGATATTAGTTGTTAAATCATTCGGAAGAAGCGTCACTGAACCCAAAATATTAACTGTGCTAGCTCCCTATGCAGATGCTGCCAGACCTGCTGAGTTTTCCCAGCAATTTATGTTTTTGATTCTGATTTCCAGCAATCGTGGTTGTTTGTTTTTTTTTGTTTAGTGAAACCAAAAGGTTAGTTTGGAACATGGGGAGCCTCAAAGCTAATTGGGTTGACTGGGACAGCTAAACAAAAGAATACATGAAAAGTTGGGGTTGAATCTTGACTTTCAAGCAGAACGTGTAATTCACTCAGAGAATCATGAACTGAATGCTATTCCATCTTCCACCAAATCTTAACTGCGCAATGAGGATAAAGAGTGGTTGTCAGCACACTCATGGTGGGTGGATTAAGTTTGTTTTGATTTGTGTGCAGGGTTGGTTTGCACTTATGGATGATTAAGGTGGTTTTCAGGACGGTTATATTAGTCAAGCATCAATAGATTCAATAATGACACACATATGGCATCAAATCACTCTTCCTATGCGGTTCATGGATTGACCAACCATATATGTTACAAACCTTGGTCACAAACAGTCAAGGCAATGTCACAAATTATTCCAACTAACCTTTGTGAAGCAAAAGTGATCACAACTGACGTAAAAATTGCCACATATGTTTGTGAGTTCTCCAACATATTCTAAAGGTCCCATAGCTGCACTGCTTTCCTCTTACAATGAGCTCAAAGCATGTTTTATAATATGGACCCTTGTATTCAATGTTGCATTTCATAGCTGATGTGGGAGTGAGGTGGGGAGATTTGCAAACTGGTAGTGCTCCTACAATATCCCATTGTATTTGCACAACAGAGCTTGTGATGTATGCATCGGTATAAGGTGTGAAATCTCAGGGGTCTACTTTTGAGGCATTTCATGGTTCTCCTTTAGGGAGGCCTCTATGTCCTATTGTATCACAACCTACATTAGAGCCTCATTTGTGTTTGCTATGACTTCTCAGGAATCACATCACTCATTCGGTATTATGTTTTTGACATTTTCCACACATTTTCATGCATCCATCCCGAATGGATCCAGCAACAACGGCTGCTATCATCATTGTCACAGTCAGAGGATGACAGTGTGGACAAATTGAGGCAATATAAAGGTGTCATCAAGCCCAGGACCAACAGGTACTTCTAGCAGATGCTGTACACCATTGACGTGCCTCTAGCAAATGCTGTACACCCTGGACGTGAGGAAGCCACAGCCAAATTAAACCCCCAGGATGCGGAGGAGGTTTAGAAGGGCCTGAATGTAATGGGTGTACTATCATTTCCACTGAATGACCAAAGCCTAGTGCAGGCACAGAGTGAGGATGGCCCAGGACACTTTACCAGAACTGTACCATCTACTCGAGCAGGACTTGTTGTCTGAAGGAGTGAGTGGCCAACTCATCCCAGTGACTCTCAAGGTAACATCAGCACTTGATTGTTATGTGACTGGCTCATTCCAGGCATCACCTTGGGGCCTGTGTGCAATCTGCCAATCCTCAACATACAAATGTAGTAAGGACGTTACATGTGTTATTTGTGCAAGACCTTACCCCTTCATTTCCTTTCCCTGTGTCGAGATCAGTGCTGCAGCCCAGGCAGTGGGATTTTACAACATCCTCTGACTTCCCCAGGTGCAGGGTGGTACAGACTGGGCACACATTTTATAATGTGGCTGAATTAATTAATAGAAAAGAGTTCCAATCAATCAATGACCAATTCATTGGTAATCTTTGCTATTACACCTTAGAAATCTGTGCCAGATATCCTGGAAGTAGCCATGATGTCTGCACTCTTGCTAACTCATAAGTTCCTGCCTCATTCCAAGGGCCAAATGCCAGAGAAGAAGGACTGCTGGGAGACAAGGACTGTCCTCTCCAATCTGATGTCTTCTTTAAGGAACCTGTGGCTAGAAGAATGCAGGTACAATGCAGGTCACTCTTCCACCAGGACTTTTGGAACAAACAATAGGGATCCTCAAAATGAGGTTCCAATGCTGGGATTGATCAAGCTGCAATTCACTACAGATAGAGAGTGCTGTATAATCCTGATATGCTGTACTCTGCACAACTGGAGCAGGCAAAGAGCAGATGACACGGACGCTGAGGAGCTGGGAGAGCAGTAGCAGTCTTCTGAGGAGAAAGATGAAGACGTTAAATGGGAGAAACATCACTTTCACCATGATAGAGCAATGTTACATTTGGCACAACAGGCCAGGCAATACCGAACTGATACTCTCTTCCAAAAGATCTGAGTTGGGTGACTGGGTGATTACATCACTGCTGCACATTCCTTCTGAGCGAAGAAACACCACTCATCTGGGAGACTATCCCTAACCAGACTAGCGGGGTTTGGTGCCAAAGTGTCTGTTGGCAGTATTGAGGGAAGAGAGCAGCTGTGCTATCAATTACTCCATCCACAAGGACCTCCACATTTGGAATGGCCATGCTGCAGCACTTGAAATAGTGCATAAAATGGGTTTACATATGGTGCCCACAGCCTCTACACTGTAAGGTCCCATCAGCAGCAAGCATTTCTGTTTCTGAGAGTGCGTGATTCAATGAGTAGAGCACCGTGGAGCATGAATGTATAATTAATGAGGTGAGCAAAAGAAGTTTTCATGAGACATGTCACCACAGCCCATTAGAGAAACTGTCCATGAAACTCCCCAGAATCGACAGTTATACAAAATATTGGGTGGGGAGGGGGGGATAGGGGAGGAATTCAGCCCATTAGCTTCAATGCCACTGTTTTATTGCTTATGTTAGTTTTGTTGAGTGTTTATCTCTTGTTTAATATTGGCTTCCTTGAGATGTCTGGCATTCTGAACTCTCCCTCTACCAGAAATACTATTGGAAAGTATTTACACAACATTTTCGCCATATCCTGATAGCAGTGGAAAAGAGGACAGATTGCTCTTGCACACTCTTTATTTCTTAACATAATTACAAAATCTTTTTTGTTGATTTTGATTGCGTTTGCAAGTTTCTTTCATGTACTCTTTTTATGACTGTTGGGGTGGAATCTTATAGGGCATTTTAGGGCAAATTCCATGGGTACCAGGCACATTCATCCCACATCTGCAAAGATTGGCATCTGATATGTGCCAGCCACTAAGAACCTTCATTGCACATCAAAGACCTACTTACAGGATGTTTCTGCTGATTGAAGGCTGTGCCGAACTATGATTGTAATGCTGCAGCAAGGATACTTTGTGCTCAGGGACATGCACCCAGAATCAATGGCTGCATCATCGGGCTGTTCATTTACTGTCATAGCACTAACTCACTCTGAGCCTACCTGGATGCTCACAGCATTCATTTCCTTGCCTTTCCTTTCTGTACTTTGCTCTGTCTGCCAGAGATGCCAAGCTTTAACTATTGCTATCTTACTGTGTAGTTTAGCACAGACGCAAAGCCAGGAAGTTTATCATGGTTGTCAAAAGGTCTCAGTCAAATCAAGGAGGATGGCCTTTGCTCAGTGGGTCCCAGTAAAGTAAGTTGAGGGCAGCCTCGGATGCTGGTCCACAGCCTGCTTAGGGCAGCCAAAGTCAGGATCCTCACCTCATAAGTGTGGAGATGCTGAATGATGGGCAGCACACAACCTGTCTTGACTCTTACTGGCCTGTTGTTGGCTGCTTTCCTTCTGGACTGAGAGACAGGCAGGTATTAAGAGAGATGAAAGTGATTGGCTAGATGTTCCTATTGATGCAGGCAGGGACGTGCCATGAATAAGTGAGTGGGCAGAGTAAAGGGCATGCAGGGTGAGTGACATTGGGGCTTCGTTTGGGTGAGAGCAAGAGGAGAAGATGTTGCAGGCAATAATGTGAGTGGGAGAGTTTGAGCCTTGGTGGGAGGTGGGTGCAGTAGCAGAGATGAAGGCTGAGATATCAGAGAAAAGATGGTGGCACTTACCCTGGCAGAGTGAAGGACATTGGCCTTCTTTGTACCATGCCAGGCAATCCTTCAGATGGTTGAAACTGCTTTAACCCGGTTGGTAACTTTGAACCAGGCTGGCATGGTCTAGTGTTCTGACCTACACTGCTGGTCCTGGGGGAAAAGCAGGATCTCCAGGATCCGCCCACAAAGTGGAGCACCAATTTCCTCCTGTCTGCCATGTCTAGGGCAAATACGAGGCACCTTTCGATTGACAGTGCTTGTCTGGATGCACAACAAGCTTTTAAACATCACACAGATGCAAAGGATGGTGCTGTTTCAGCAGATATCCACTGAGTGGTGAGTTGTTCCAAACAGGGACCATGGTAAGTTGAGACAAAAATTGAGCCATGGGAGACACCATAGTGACATAACAGGGAATTAATGAGGCAAGCTTTGTAAGCTAGAACAAGAAAACTCATTAGTCGTTGCAGCAAGAAGCCCTCCTAAAAACTCGATGCATCTCAGACTTAGCCAAAAATGTAGGATTCAGGCTTGGTGTCTGTTTTTGGCAGCTCTTTGTATCCTTCTTAATTGCCAAAGTCTGCCATATTCTGCATTTCTGTGTGCTTTTTCTTTTCATTTTGTGTGGTTGCTTACAAATTAGTCATCTATGCCTGCCTTTTGGCAAGTGGAACTCTTAGGGTATTAACTTGTTCTGTATCGTTTTAAACTCCTCTTTGACCTCCTTTCAAGTTATCTATTAATCTGTTGCCCAATTTATTGTAGGAAATCTTAGTTTTCACATTGAAGTCAGCTTAGTTGATCTGGGATCTCAAAAGCTGCTTCCATCTTTAATGATTGTTAATGGAAAATGTTAATGGACGTTAAGCATTATTCTTGAGACTCCTTTCAAATATGTACTCATTGAATAAAAGAAAGGCACTAATGCCCCAAGATTAACAGGAACAGGAATCAGTCAGATAACAGAAAGTGTGAGGTGACTAGAAGGTGGATGTGAACTATCCTGCCAGCCATTTCACAGGTAAACAGATACATCACAACAAGAGAGATTGAGGTATCTCATCAAAGAGGAGGAGAAACTCAAGCAAAATAAGACTAAAGAAGACTATTCTTGTTCCTCCAAGTTTCACACGAAAGATAAGTTGTTTTACCAATATAGGCCTCCTCTGTGTCCAGCTCCTCAACTCATGAGTTCACATGGCAGGAAATGGCTTGCCTTGACTGGCCTCAGTTAAAAATGCTATCAGGGATTGATTATATCATTGAGCATTGACACTCGTATTTATGTTTGCAAGGTTCCAACCTGCTTTGTGCAGGCACTTCATCTGACTGTCATATCCTGCAGGTTTGGATCAGATACAGTAAGCATAGTGTTAAATTCCAAGTTGGTAAATAACCTGTACATTAACTATCCACTTGTCTGAATTTTGGCATTTGGGTCATGTTAAAGTTTTAATGCACAATTGAAACAGCAGGTTTTAAAAATAAATGCTTGATTTTTTATGATTTATGATGGAATATTTGACTTCTACGCTAACAAAACAACTGATTTAATGATCCTATTGCCATTTATTACTGCAAATCATACTATGATCAACAGGGTATAATCATATTGTATAAATTACACAATATAATTTGCAGAAGTTAATTTTAGAAATGGACAGACTTGATTTTGAGGCATGAAGTACTTTATTGGGGAGCTACAGTGGATGACTTTTCCAATGAAGACTACATTTGAATTGCCTACTTAAAATTGATGAATTTCACTAAAATATAAAATAAGCTAAGCAGCAAGTTCACTTCAGGTAGAACACTAACATTGGCAATGCAGTTGTTTTTAAATATTGGAGATCAGTTTTAGAAAGATGGCATAACTATAATTGACCTGCTCTTTGTAATAGACCTGCTGTTTTTTAATATCTGATTTATTATTGAATCACAAAAAATGCTGCACAGAAGGACGCGTTCAACATACCATACCTCTGCCACTGCTATCTCTTTCCATTTCCTGCCTTTGCCCCATAAATTAATGCTTAAATCTCCACAACCAGAATGCCAGATCAGCTATGCTTAAATCAGTCATGAGTGAAATCCTCTATGATTGTGACTGTAATGAATTGTGTCTCCGTTTTGACTTTGCCCTTTCTGCAGATTTTGATCCAGTAAACCACACCATTGTTTTCCAATGCCTTCCCTTCATTGCCCAGCTCAATAAAATTGCCCTCACCTGGTTTCACTACCACCTATATGATCTTAGCGAGAGCATCTATAACACTGTGTTCTCTTCCCCACCCTGCTGTATTAACTCCAGAGTGCTCCTAAAATCTATTCTTGTTCCTGTAATTATTCTCACCTACACATCATCATCCTCAACTCCTCCATTGTTTTAGTGTTGTCAAGCTGTCTGATACCTAGTATTAGATGAGCTGTAATTTCTTTCTGTTAAGCATTAGGAAGGCTAAAGGCATCGTCTTGGGCCCTCCCATAAACTAAATTACATTGCCACCAATTCAACCCCCTTCCCTAGTGAAGCCAAGCTAAAGAAGAATGACCAGTACCTCATCATCCTCTCAGATCTTGAGCTGAACATCTGACCCCGTAACCTCTCGACCAAATGACCACTAAATTTCTACTCTGTAACATCATCTGCCTTTGTTCCCACCTATCCCACCTGTTGCTGAAATATTCATTTATGCCTTCTCATCCCTACGCTGAACTGTTCCGCCACTCTCCTGTCCAATCAACTGTCATCTAATCATTGTAAGTTTAAGCATGGCAAAACTTCTGCTGCTACCTTGTATAAACTAAATTAGATTCTACCTTTACATCTCAAATGAACCTAATTAAATCTGTTCATAGCTTTGCTAACTTTCCTCCAATTTCTATTACTCTGGTACATTCTACTCTCCATTCTTCAAAATGTGAATTTCCCATTTCTCCATGCCCATCATTATTTCCTGTGCCTTCAGCAATGTAAGCAGTACAAGAAAACACTCATCCTACCATCGTTACCCTCCTTTAAGATGTAGTCATTCCACCGTATCTGCAAGAGTTCCGTTCCTGAGAACCCCAGCGAATGTTGAAATTTGTGAGTGCAGAGCTTGTTTTAAAATAGTTTAAAAATTGCAGTTGCACGATTATTGCCTGAAGATGTTGATCTTTGTTGTTACTTATTTTTTGGCATAGACAGGCAAATTTGCAATTTGTGATTTTGTGATTGCAGAGGATTTACTCCTTAAGAGATTGCTTAGACATTGTAGCATTTCTTGCTCTACCTTATGTTCCATATTTTAAGGAGTTTGACTCTGAAAGGCCCCCAGTATTAAATATGCTACTATATATAAAGGCACGTTGATATATTAATCCCAACTCCCAATGAACAGAACTAAACAATTTTTTTTACTGCTTTTAGACCTAACAAACAAAGAAGAACAAAAGTTATATAAACAAACATTTGGTCTCAAATATGCCCCAAGGAATTGCCAACAGGAGTGCCACCCACAGAATATTGGAGAAGAGCAAAGAACCACTTCAAGGCTTTCTTGTTCTGGGAGAATTGCCTGGGAGCCTGTCACTTTACTTCCATGCCCATTATTTACCTAGTTGTATATTGTATCACTATTCCTCTTGCTGTACTCCTATACTGCTGATGCTGGAAGCAATTGGGCAAGAATTACTGACATTTTCCAATAAGGCTGACTTTGTTACATTTTTATGGGTTTATACTAGATATGCAGGTTCAAGCCATAGTCCAACTGAGCTAGCTTTTGGGGATTGCCTGTTCGCTTTGCCCCATGGTATAGGTGTCAAAATCACAAGATTTCATGGATCATCTTCATTCTAAGCTTCTTGCAAAATCAGCCAAGAGAATGAAAGCAGGAGCATGTCACCTTCATACACTATAAATAAGAGCGAAATACTGCAGATGCTGGAAATCTTAAATATAGACACTAAGTGTTTAAGAAATTCAACAGCCTTAGCAGCATCTGTAGACAGAGAATCTGAATTAACATTTCAAGTCCAAAGGTACTTATTCATCCTCTATAAATCCTTAGCACAGGTGTAGCTGCAGAACCCAATATCTGTATTCAATCATACTCTAAAAATGTCATTGTTTGACAGAAAGCAGTCACATTTCCAATCCTTATCACTTGATAATTGCCAGTGAGGGAGCAAATTCTTAGTTAATCCATCCAGAAAGGTCCTGCATTTCCTCAGTGCAGCATCTTAAATTTTTCCAGAATTCTTAACTCCAGTAATCTATAAGTAAGTCTATGCCATGTGTGAACTCCACTTGTGTAAAAGTATCCTAACATCAGTTTTCAATTTTGAGCCTGTGTCTCCTTATCCTAATCGGTGTGTTTATTTGTACTGCAACACCAGGAGGAACACTTCCTGAAAATGCTCAGAGGCAATGCCGGGCACAATACTTAAGAGATGCTTTTATGTGCAGCTGGTGTCTTATAACTCATTTGCAAATAGACAGACAGCCTAAATTAAGTTTTGAGATGTAAACCAAAAACTGTTATTAGGGAGTAAATTAAAACAGAATCATGTCAGGAATGACTGTTCTATTCCAAAAATATTTTGCCAGTCTTTATTATTACAATTCTCATCAGAAATGCATTGAGTGATGTGTGTTTAACATGACTTTTTGTAGATGCTACCAAAAATCCTTGAAAAGCATCAAAATTATGTCTGACTCAATTTGCATTAATTCTGAACATTTGCTACTTTCTATAAATGAATGCATTGATAATGGGGCTATCCCTGAAACCCTTGGTGACAGTTTATAATTCTTCCATCTGTGACAAAGGCATTTATTCACCATTATTCACCAAAATTTGAGAGGATTAAAGAAAAAGTCTTCATTTAACATAGGGTTTGAGACAAAGACCATTGGATTAAGAGCTCCATTCGCTAAAACTGCACCAGGCAAGCTCTGTGGGAATTGGATTTGGAGTAGGTGCATCTATTGTGAATGTCACCACTAGGTGGAGCAACAAGCATCTCAAGCAGAAAAACAATGCTGCGGCCAGCTTTTGTCATTGGCTCAATCTGTGTGTTTGCCTCCGGACATTTGATCAGCCATTTTGGAGTTTGGATGAGTGGATGGATCACTGCAGTAGCAGGAAGAACCCTTCCCCAGCTGGGTGCTGGAGAGAGCTGAGTCAGTGTGGCAAAAGAGCGACAACAGAGGAGACCTAATCCGCAGACAGTGCTGTGGAGGGGAAGCTTCTCTTCAACAGCCCCAGTTTGCTGTTCTGTGATTCCCCCTTACCCTCAGCCTCTCCAGCATCCTCATCCCAGCTTGATTACCTTGTCTACATATGTATGGGGGACATTTTGGTGTTCTGGACCATTACTCCATTTAGACTAATGCTGTTGGTCCTGTCCCCAATAGAAAGGCACCAAGATCAGTTGGGGCATGTGCTACAAGCCACAGCGTGGGCTGAGTGTACTCAGGCAGTTGATCCTGACAGCTGTCTACTCAACATCAAGAGCTACCATCTGTCCAATTCTGCTTACTAGTGTCACGTTTACACCCTTCTGGTTCATCCTGTAAATCCACTAGGATTGATTTATCTAAAATTAGAGCTGAGTTCATATGGCAAATGATGCTGCACAGTCTGACTTATTAGATACTGTTTCCTCCTCAGACAAGTCTAGAAGAAGGAAATAGAAAAATTGGTTTGTGCCTTGGTAAGCCGACTTCATATCTAACAAAAAGTGTTGAGTCTTATGTTGTTTTGGCTAAGTGGAAGTTATGTCAAATTTTTTGGACAGATTCTTGAGGCCTGAAGGATTTCCCACCACAACTCAATACTCACTGGATATGTGCCATAACACCTTCATCTCTAATGCCCGCACCATCTTTCAAAGGCCATAGTGCACACCACTTCTACTTTGGCAGTTATGCAGCAAAGCCACGCTGAGGCACAAACATTGCCAATGAGCAATGCTTCATTACGTTTGTTAGAATGTATACCAAGAAGTAAAATTTGTAACTAAGTACTGGTTCTGCGCTTTTCATAACATGACAATTTGGGTGTGTCAGTCAGTACTCTGATTGGCAGAGCAACTGATTTCGTGTTCAGTAACTAATTAAATGTCACAATTTACCCTTACAAAGAAACAAATCTCAATATGCCTGTTGAATCATTGTTACGAAGTTGTGTACAGTAATCATTAATTGCAAGGCAGGAAGCTAGAATTTGTCAAAAAAAAGGGAGAAGAGTGCATGGTTCCTTTAAGAGGTAAAGTACTTTTCTAGGCTCAGAGATTTATACAGGAAACAAATGTATCTGTATGTAGCTGAAGATGGACAACCAGTTCTGAAATTGAAACATGTATCAATTTGTAGTGTGACTGGAAACCTCAGGCTTGTTTTGATGTTTCGGCAACTAGCTGGAATTAGCCAATTAATTTAAACCAAGCACTTAGTGATTGAAAGCCAATTGAATTTAAATCAGATGGTTTTAACAACCTCGGGCCAATGCTATTCTAAGAAAATTTGATATGTCATTCAAGGTATATAAGGAGAAGGTTTTTGAAAATCGGTGTGAGACCGAACCACCATCTGAGAAATAAGCATCTAGCTCTCTCAAGGATTCACTAAGCTCTCTAAGAAAGAACCATCTATCCATAAAAGCTACCATGGCACTCCCAGCTAAGAGTCCTCACAGAAGACCTCACAGAGAAAACATCCCTGACAGCCAGATCAGCGGAAGAAAGGTGTTTATGACTTGAGAACAGTAGAAGAAAGGCATGAGAGACCAAGTTTTAATTTATTTTCTTATATATGTGGGACTTGTGTTTATTGGAACAGTGTGCTTGTAGAATTTAGATCAGCAAGGGAATAGTTAGCAGTTAAGGGGGAATTGTTTGGTTTGTTAGTATTTCTGTTAATTTGTTCACTTTTAGGGTTAAATAAATAAATTGTTACTTGTTACTTATAAAGTGAATATCAGGGATTTTCTTTCATTTAACCTCCTCTTCTCCATAACAGTTTAGCAGATTAGGAGGGGAGGCAAGCTTCTCTGGGCATTTTGGGTTTAGTTATTAGAAGGGGACCTCTACTCCCACTGTAACAGGTTAGGGGTTTGTGTTTCACTTTTAATTATCATAGGGATTCGACCTCCCTTTCCAGCAATTATAGAGTCATAAAGTCATAGAGCTACACAACGTGGAAACAGACCCTTCGGTCCAACTCGTCCATGTCAACGAGATATCCTAAATAAATCTAGTCCCATTTGCCAGCATTTGGCCCATATCCTTTTAAACCCTTTCTATTCATACACCCATCTAGATGCCTTTTAAATGTTATAATTGTACCCGTCTCTACCACTTTTTCTGGCAGTTCATTCCATACACGCACCACCCTCTGCATGAAAAAGTTACCCCGTAGGTCCCTTTTAAATCTTTCCCCTCTCACCTTAAACCTATGCTGTCTAGTTTTAGAGTCCCCTACCCTAGGGAAAAGACCTTGGCTATCTATGCCTCTCATGATTTTATAAACTTCTATAAGTTCACCCCTCAGCTTCCAATGCTCCAGAAAATGTAGTCCCAGTTTATTCAGCCTCTCCCTTTCGCTCAAACCCTCCTACCTGGCAACATCCTTGTAAATCGTTTCTGAACCCTTTCAAGTTTCACAACATCCTTCCTATAGCAGGGAGACCAGAATTGAATGCAGTATTCCAAAAGTGGCCTAACCAATGTCCTGTAATGCCACAACATGAGCTCCCAACCCCTATGTTCAATGCACTAACCAATAAAGGCAAGCATACCAAACACCTTCTTCACAATCCTGTCTACCTGGGACTTCACTTTCAAAAAACTATGAACCTGCACTCCAATGTCTATCGGATATAGAAATCTTTAGATTCTGATAAAGGGCTTTGATTTTAGAATCAAAACTTATATTTCAAACTCAGTTTATAAAGTTAATGTAACACTAATCAGGAATTAAAATATGGCAATGTGTTCTCTCTTCTAAGAAAACAATTATTATATAAAGGATGAAGAAAATCAGAATGCATTAAAGTAAGTCGGTGCTTCATTTATGAAGAAATTATGTGGTGTAATAATAGTCTAATGGAGCTTCTTTCTTATATTGTGAATCATTCTGAAATGCTTTTAGAAACAAAGATCTTTGCTTGCACTAATTAAATGGTATAGCCAGTTCGAAGACCTTTATAGAACATTTTGTAACATAATGCCAAATGACTATTGGACATATTATCAAGGTATTTTGTGCTATTTTTACTTACTGGTATTGTGATAAAAGGTGTATAATATATAATTATCATTTGGCATTTGAACTTTAAATTAGAAGCAGATGGATTTTATATGGTAACAAAAAAAGAAATTGCTAGAAAAACTCAGCAAGTCTAGTAGCATCTGTGGAGAGGGATTGGAGTTAACATTTCGGGTCCAGTGGTCCTCCTTCAGAACTGATGGTAGCTATGAAAATGTTTTTTTTAATGCAAAAGATAGGGTGGAGGAGGACGTAATAAGTAAACGATGGGTGGAGTTAGAGACCAAAGAGAGAAAAAAACAGTTGAACAGACAAGGGAGTGGATAACAGTCAGCCTCAGAGAATGAACAGCTACTTATGGGGATTATTAGTGGCTAACAATGGGTTGTGTGTAAAATCAGACTGTGATAACAAGGCCTGGTGTGTGGGAATGGGTATAAGCATGGGGAAGGTGCTCAAGTGCCTCTAATTTCCAGCATCTGTAGTTCTTTGTATTTTTTTAGATTTTATTCAGTTCTGTGAAGAGTTTCTTGAAAAGGTCATAAAGTAATTTGGAACATGGACGGAAGAGACCAAGAAAGCTTATGACTTCTGTTGCTAAAGAATATCTGCAATCTTGTGTGAATAGGTTTTGGTGACTAATCGTATGATAATGAATAAAAAAGTAAGCAAATTATCCATGTAGCCAGGTTTCATACTGGTATCCAACTTGTGCAGTATTTCAGTGATAGTAGGAACTGGTCTCTTTCTTTCAAGGACTTAACCAATTTGCCACAGGCAACACACAGTTTTTCTGTTTTCTCTTTGTCTCTCTAGTCTAGTCTATGTACAATAAACCATCAGGCTTCTGCAGTAACCCCCATTTCTGATGAAGGGTCTAGGCCCGAAACGTCAGCCTCTCTGCTCCTATGATACTGCTTGGCCTGTTGTGTTCATCCAGCCCTGCACCTTGTTGTCCCAGTATTTCAGTCAGCTGGGTTTATAACAGTACGACAATAACTTGATTAAGTTTTTCAATATAGTGGAACTACAACTAATGACCTCTCAAGATACATGGCATTGGTAAATAACTACATAGAACTGTTTGAAAACCAACAGAAAACATGTTATGTTTATTGGAAATGAAAGAAGCTTCCCTGCAGTGAATGCAGAATTTCTGAGTAGAAAATAACATGCAGAAACTGGCTTAAGATTTATGTACATCTTTTGTCTCACCAAGAATGTGTTTACAACAGATGCTAATGACGAAAATAAGAGAATAAAGCTATTAATTGAAGAGGTGGTGTTAGGAAGCATTGCGTAACTGAAAAGATTCTAATAGAAACATTGGCTGGAATTTATTGGAGTTTGCAAAGATTATACCATTGGAGTCAGAAGTGTAGGGTGGGGTGGGATGATTCTGCTTTGCAAGAGCCATGGCTGTTTTATGCACTGGAACCAACTGTTCCCAAGAATTGCCAATTTAATCAGAGGCAACTCAGCAGCATCACTGAGAACAGTGGTCACTGCTGAGACTGGCAGGAGACCTCGAGCCTACAGCAGGGATCTTCTGACCCCAGGCCAAGGGCAAGATGAGGAAATATTGGGGTAATCATTGAGAAAATCATTGGACCTTCAGGGACTACCTTCCCTTTCCAAGACCCGTCCTGGTTTCATTAAATCATCCCCCTCCCAGAAGGCTCCTGGTTCAAAGCCTCATGCAGCACTGGGTTGATCCACTGTGATCTTTACATATTGGTCTTAATTTCCTAATTGGTCTTTGTGTATGAATATTGGCTGGCTGCCTCTTTGGAGTGACCTACACTCCCAGCGCACACTGGGGGACCAATCTGAATTGGCTCCTTATCATTTCCAGCACCTTGGGAGTTGATAAAATCCAGCACAGTGTATAGGACCAGAGGACATGATCTCAGAATAAGGTGGCCATGATGTGGAGGTGCCGGTGTTGGACTGTGATGGACAAAGTCGGAAATCACACAACACCAGCTTATAGTCTAACAGATTTATTTGGTCACAAGCTTTCGGAGTGCTGCTCCTTTGTCAGATGCGCTGCACCAGTTGTCACGTGACTTCTGACTCAGAATAAGGGGTCACTAATTTAAGACCGAGATGAGAGGAATTTGTTCTCTCAGCAGGTAATGAATCTGTGGAATTCTTTACCGCAGAGGGTTGTAGAGGCTGTGTAATAAAGACATTCAAGGCTGAGTTAGATTTTTAATCAGTAAGGAAATCAAGCATTCAGGGAAAAGTTGAGGATTGTCAGAGCAGCCATGATCTCATTGCATGGTGAAACAAGCCTGATGGACTGAATGGTCTACTTCTACTCCTACATCTTATGGTCTAAATTCGTAGAATACCATGAAAAATAACAATGTTGATTTGCAAAACTAACTTGATATTTCAAACTTTTCAGTATCCTTTCCCCAAATTAATGGAATATTGTTTTCATCATGCAGTCATGCTATTTTAAATAATAGTAAAAACTAACTAAACATTTCTTTACCTCTCTACAGGACAAGTTGAAAAATATCCTACAAAACCTGAGACATGAGTTGCAAACAGATCTAGCTGTTAGCTCCTCTGAATACAATGCAGCA
Organism: Rhincodon typus; assembly: GCF_021869965.1. Taxonomy (NCBI): domain Eukaryota; kingdom Metazoa; phylum Chordata; class Chondrichthyes; order Orectolobiformes; family Rhincodontidae; genus Rhincodon; species Rhincodon typus. The sequence continues at coordinate 53,208,692 of NC_063340.1, forward strand.
GCAGTACAGAAAACTCTGCTTCTTGGCAAAACATTTGACAGAACACATAGAGCTGCAGACAAGGAACCAATCCAATTTAAAGATGATGATAAAGGAAAACATGATTGGAGGAAACCAAAAGAGAACTCAGACCTGACTGAAAATGAGAACATATATCCAAGAAAATGGCAAAAACAGAATGGCGTTGAAAACTTGAGGAAGAGACTTGCCACACGGCTTTCTACAACAGATCAAGACTTCCAGTAACATATTCATTCTGAAGAAAAGTGGCAAGGACATTTCACCTATCAAGATCACACTGTTCATAATAGATACTTAAGTGACCAGTAATGTTCTTACACCAGTTTCAGGAGTTTCTGAAGTAAAGTTTACTTAAAGCATTGACACCTGTCATTATCACTTTTCTATCCTTTAGGTTTCAAACTTACTTGTAATTTATCAATCTCCAGTACTGAGTAGATGTTGCAACTTCCTGCTCCACTCATATTACTCTGAAAAGATAATCCAAATGTTCTATTAAATGACAAAAATTATTCTTCTTCCAGGTACATAGCTTCCTTTTTATTGTGGAAGTGAAGTTGGGATTTTGTTATTATTGAGGGACAACTTCAACTTTATTATCTTATTATGCACCACATAATGAAGCCTGCAAAAGAAAATCCTAAAAACGTCTTCAATTCATTTGATCTGTGAAGATTGTTTGTTGGAGGATAGGGGTGCAAGGATATTTTAGGTCGTTGATGGCTGATAATTGCATACCAGCTTTCCCAGATCAGTAGCGTCTCTACTTACCAATCAAACAGATAAATGGCTAACATAAGTTTCAAGTAGAAACCCTTTGTACCACAATGAAGAAAGCATTTCCCACTGCAAGATGTGTTCAAGCAGCCCCTTACCTTCCTCGCTGAAAGAAACTGGAAATAAACTGCTCCATAACCAAGTATGAACATGCCAGCAAAGTGCCCCAAGTTGGACGCACATTCAAAGAAATGCATATTCCCAACCCAGCCTCCTTGATTGAGATAAGCTTTATGAGGGAAAAGACCATAAGACATAGGAGCAGAAATTAGGCCATTCTGCCCATTTAGTCTGCTCTGCTGTTCAATCATGGCTGATATGTTTCTCAACCCCATTCTCCTGCTTTCTCCCTGTAACCCTTGATCCCTTGACAATCAAGAATCTATCTATCTCCATCTCAAATATACTCAAAGACCTGGCCTCCACAGCCTTCTGTAGCAGTGGATTCCATAGATTCATCGACCTCTGGCTGAAGAAGTTTCTCCTTATCTCTGTTCTAAAAGGTCTTCCCTTTACTGTAAGGCTGTGCCCTCGGCTCCTAGTCTCTCCTACCAATGGAAACATCTTCCCAACATCCACTTCGTCCAGGTCATTCAGTATTCTATAAGTTTCAATTAGACTCCCCCCTCATCCTTCTAAACTTCATCAAGTATAGACCCAGAGTCCTCAAACGTTCCTCATATGTCAAGCTTTTCATTCCTGGGACCATTCTCATGAGTCTCCTCTGAACCCGCTCGAGGGCCAGTACATCTTTCCTGAGATATGGGACACAAAACTGTGCGCAATACTCCAAACTTGGCCTGACCAGAGCCTCAGAAGTACATCCCTGCTTTTATATTCAAATCCTCTCAAAATAAAGACCAAAGTTGCATTTGCCTTCTTGACTACTGACTCAACCTGCAAGTTTACCTTGAGAGAATCCTGGACTAGAACTCCCAAGTGTCTTTGCACTTCAGACTTCTGAATTTTCTCCCATTTAGAAAATAGTCCATGCTTTTATTCTTCTTACCAAAGTGCATGACCTCACACTTTCCCACGTTGTACTCCATCTGCCACTTCTTTGCCCACTCTCCTAACCTGTCTAAATCCTTCTGCAGCCTCTGTGCCTCCTCAATACTACCTGTCCCTCCACCTGTCTTTGTATCGTCTGCAAACTTAGCCAGAATGCCCTCATCTCCTTCATCTAGATCGTTAATGTATAAAGTGAGAAGTCATGGTCCCAACACTGACCCTTGTGGAACACCACTTGTCACTGGCTGCCATCCTGAGACAGACCCTTTTAACCCCTCTCTGCTTTCTGCCAGACAGCCAATCTTTTCATAGGATCCTGACAGTGTGGAAACAGACCCTTCGGCCCAACAAGTCCACACTGACCCTCAGAGCATCCCACCTAGACTCATCCCTCTATGACCCTCCTAATCTACACATTCCTGAACACTACAGACAATTTCACATGGGCGCTCCACCTAACCTGCACATCTTTGGACTGTGGGAGGAAACTGGAGCACCCAGAGAAAACCCATGTAGACACGGGGAGAATGTGCAAACTCCACACAGATGGTCGTCTGAGGGTGGAATCAAACCCAGGCCCCTGGTGCTGTAAGGCAGCCGTGCTAACCACTGAGCCATCATGCCGCCCCCACCTAGCACCTTGCCTCTAACACCATGGGCCCTAATCTTACTCAGCAGCCTCCTGTGCGGCACCTTGTCAAAGGTCTTCTTGAAGTCGAGGTAGATAACATCCATTGGTTGTCTCCTTAAGAACTCTGTGGTGTAGTTCATCGGGTCGGTGATTTATCCACCTTCAGTTCCTTCAGTTTTTCTAGCACCCTCTCCTTGGTGATGGCCACCATACTCAACTCTGCCCCCTGACTGTCGAATTTTTGGGATATTACTTATGTCTTCCACTGTGAAGACTGATGCAAAGTAATGATTCAGTTCCTCAGCATTTCCTTGTTCCCCACTACTATCACTCCAGCGTCATTTTCTAGCAGTCCAATGTCCACTTTTGCCTCTGTTTTGCCCTTTATATATCTAACAAAACTTTTACAGTCCTCCTTTATATTACTGGCTAGCTTACCCTCATATTTAATCTTCTCCCTCCTTATTTCTTTCTTGTTGCCCTCTGTTGGTCTTTGTAAGCTTCCCAATCCTCTGGTTTCCCACTGCCCTTTGCCACATTATATGCTTTCTCTTTTGCTTTTATGCTATCTCTGACTTCCCTAGTCAGCCATGGTTGCCTCATTGTCCCTGTACTATGCTTATTTGTCCTAGGGGTGAATTTTTGCTGCGTCTCCTGAATTACTCCTAGAAACTCCTGCCATTGCTGTTCCACTGTCTTCCCTGCTAGGCTCCTCTCCCAGTCAATTCTGCCCAGCTCCTCCTTCATGCCTCTGTAGTTGCCCTTATTCAGCTGTAATACCATTACCTCTGATTCTATCTTGATAAGGTTCCACATGGTAGGCTCATTCAGAAAGTAAGGAGGCATGGGATTCAGGGAAATTTGGCTGCCTGGATACAAAACTGGCTGTCCAATAGAAGACAGAGGGTGGTAGAAGATGGAAAGTATTCATCCTGGAGCTCGGTGAACAGTGGTGTTCCACAGGGATCTGTTCTGGGACCCCTGCTCTTTGTGATCTTTATAAATGACTTGGATGAGGAAGTGGAAGGATGGGTTAGTAAGTTTGCCGATGACACAAAGGTTGATGGAGTTGTGGACAGCGTGGAGGGCTGTTGTAGGTTGCAAAGGGACATTGACAGGATGCAGAGCTGGGCAAAGAAGTGGCAGATGGAATTCAACCCAGAAAAGTATGAAGTGATTCATTTTGGAAGGTCAAATTTGAATGCAGAGTACAGGGTTAATGGCAGGATTCTCAGCAGTGTAGAAGAACAGAGGGGTCTTGGGGTCCACGTCCATAGATCCCTCAAAGTTCCTACCCTAAGTTGAGAGGGTTGTAAAGAAGGCGTATGGTGTGTTGGCTTTTATTGGCAGGGTAATTGAGTTTAACAGCCGTGAGGTTATGCTGCAGCTCTATAAAACTCTGGTTAGACCACACTTGAAATATTGTGTTCAGCTCTGGTCACCTCATTATTGGAAAGATGTGGAAGCTTTAGAGAGGGTGCAGAGGAGATTTACCAGGATGCTGCCTGGACTGGAGGGCAGATCTTATGAGGAAAGGTTGAGGGAGCTAGGACTATTTTCATTGGAGCGAAGAAGGATGAGAGGTGACTTGATAGATGTGTACAAGATGATGAGAGGCATAGATAGAGTGGATAGTCAGAGACTTCTTCCCAGGGCGGAAATGACTATTACAAGGGGGCATAATTTGAAGGTGATTGGAGGAAGGTATAGGGGAGATGTCAGAGGTAAGTTCTTTACACAGAGAGTGGTTGGCTTGTGGAATGCGCTGCCGGCAGTGTTAGTGGAGTCAGATACTTTAGAGACTTTTAAGCGACTCTTGGATAAGCACATGGAGGATAGAAAAATGTAGGGTATGCAGTGTAGATTGATCTTAGTAGGATTATAGGTCGGCACAACATCGTGGGCCGAAGGGCCTGTACTGTGCTGTACTGTTCTATGTTCTATCTTCTTCCTCTCAAATTGCAGAGTAAATTCAATTATATTATGATCACTGCCTTCTAAGGGTTCCTTCACCTTAAGTTCCCTTATCAAGTCTGCCTCATTGCACAACACTAAATCCAGTATTACTTGTTCCCCAGTGTGCTCCACTGCTAGCTGCTCCAAAAAGCCATCTCATAGACACTCCATGAATTCCTTTTCTTATAATCCACTACCAAGCTGGTAGTGCATTGCAAGAAAGTATAGTCTAATGATGTGGAGGTTGGGGATTTAGAAGTTACTGTCAAAGAAAACATGATGAGTTGCTGCAGTGCATCTTACAGATGGTACACATTCTTGCCATTGTGAACAGATGGTGCAAAGAGTTAAATTTTAAGTTGATTGATAGGGTGCCAATCAAACTGTAAAATAATAAGTAAAATATTGTAAACACAGGAGATCTGAAATAAAGGCAGAAAGTGCTGGAAAATCTCAGCAAGTTTGGCTGCATGTGTGGAGAAAGGTAGAGCTAATATTTTAAGTCCAATAACACCTTAAAAGCATTGGACTTGAAACATTCCACAAATGCTGCCACAACTGCTGAGATTTTCCAACATTTTCTGTTCTTTTTTTCTGCCATTCAAGCAGTTTGCTTTGTCGTGAATAGTGTTGTTAGGAGTTGCAGTTATCTGAGCAAAGGTATTACATCACACCTTGGATATGTACCCTGTAAAAAATGGGAAATCTTGGGACAGTCAGGATGTGAGTTATTTGTTGCAGAACACCCGATCTCTGTTTTGGATCACAGGGTGTATCCAAGCGGTTCTCTCGGATTCAGTTAAATATAATTAAGAGAAGTCGACAACAGCAATTTGCTTAAATATGGGTGTTTATTAAGCAATAACAATGATAATAATGAGTAAAAAATGGAAAGGAAAGAAAAAACAATAAGCCTCACGCCCTTCTGCCCGTCAAGGACCCCTCAATCGAATGCTGTTCTGGAGGCTTAAGTTCGTTCCTGGTACCATTCACGATCCTGGTCCGAGGCAAAGTCCAACTCTCAGAACAAAACTCTCTCTCTTGTATACCGTGTAACACAGCCAGCACAGAGAATGCAGATACAGAAACAAAACTGCTTGCTAGTACAGAAAACACAGCTACAGAAAACAAGCTGCTGGTGCCATTTCGGCCCATAAAAGCATGCTCACAGGTCATGCAGTTGTCGAATGTCATCATTAACTTTCCCAGCCTATACAATCCACCCCAATGATATTTGACACCGCATGTTACAATTGCAAATGCAGGCGCAAATCAGTGATAGCCACCCAAGCACATATAAGAAGAGTATGTCACCTACATCAGAAAATTAAAACTACAATGAAAATAACCATCATCAAAATGAATAAAACAACAATAGGGTGTATCATCAAATCGATGACCACAGTGGCCTTTGGGGACCGATCCTTAAATATATCCCACCAGTGATGTATGGTCAAGGCCGTGATGGAATCAGCAAGTCATGTTAACTGTCCACCGCATATGACTTGATGACTTTTCATTCATCATATGTTTCGCCCCCTTGTCACCAGTTCCTGACTAATACGAGCATTTTCATGGAGAAATTGCTTCAACCAAGTCAAGTTGACAACTGGTGGAAGGTTCTGTGAAGAACTTATATCTTATCAGTTTACCATCTTTGACAAATAACTCTCTTTCTGTTAATTTCCCCCCTCTGTCTATACACTGTTCCATTATTAATATCCAATAGGTATCACCTTGTCCATGGGCAAGTATCTCACCAGGCTTAGGCGGTGTTGTGGGTGGTGTACCCACACTTTTCCCCCTGTACAAAGGTTGTCAGACATTGTAGGTTTATTGGGAGAATGTAACTGGCCACCTCCTTTAAACACTACTCCTGGGTGTCCCTCCTTTCAGTGGCGGTTATTCAGATTATACAATGCCTGTGGCAGCACTTTGAGCCACCCCTGTAATGTATGATCAGCAGTCAATAAATTAATTTGTTGCTTTAATAGCCCATTCATTCATTCTACAAGGCCAGCTGCTTGAGGGTAATAGGGAATGTGGAACATCCAATGTATCCCATTGTCTGCATCCTATTGCTGCACCTGTTGACCTGTAAAGTGTGAGCCATTATCTGATTGTATTTCTGATGGTTCACCACAGTAGGATATCAACTGTTCTGGGCTATTGACAGTGTTACTCTAATTTGCTAGTATTAGCCCAGAGTAAGTGCCCACCATGGTAGCAGATATTGATATCGTTATTGTAACGGTAATGGGCCATCATAGTCAATCTTCCAGATTTGAGCAGGCCGATCTCCTCGCTTGATATGTACCATTGGCTTTTTCGACAGTAAGACGTTTTACCTTTTGACATTTCTCACACTTGCCAATGACTTTTTTCACCAGATCAGTGGGTAAATGCAAACCTCGATTTCTCGCCTATTGCGCAGTGCCGTGATACCCTAAGGGTCCTGATTTTTCATGAGTCCGTTTTCCAGTGTGGTACTCTTCAGATGCATTTTCAACCATTCTGGTTTTTACTACCATCCACGGTATTGTTGTGTTCAGCAGATTTCAAACCATCCTTCGTATGGGCGTCAACATGGTACACAGTAATTTTTATGTGCTGTGCCTTCGCCCATATTTGTTTCCATAGTTTTATTCCCCACAGGGTCTTTCTAGCAATCTTCCAGTCATGTGTCAGCCAAGTTGGCATCTATACAGTCATACCATTGGCCACCGCCTATGAGTCAGTATAAATGTGCAGACAGTGACTCTCTTCTTCCAGCGCTAGGACCATAGCTGCCAATTCAGCATACTGGCTCGATCCCCCATCTCCTTCACTATGGGTAATCGTCTGTGTGGAGGGATTAAATGCAGCCACTCACCACTGCCTTTGGCCATTCTTCCAGGTGGCTGATCCATCAGTGAACCAAGCACAATGACGAGTATCTTCAGGCAGTTGTTCAAACAGAATGCCCCATTGAATGAGAGATGCAGGTATGGTCTGGTTAGGACTCAGAGTTTGTTCACCTGGTGGGTATTCAGCTATTTGTTCATGGAGTTCGGCAACCCCTTCCTTTCCCTTCTTGTCTCGATCAGCTTTGTACAATTTCCATCTTACATGGAGTTTTGTTGGGCTTTACCAGCCTTGCGGGTCGCAACGTCAGGTAATACCCACATCAGAATTGGTAATTCAGGTCTGAGGAGTGATTTGTTCTTGTCCGTCTGCCCTTCAGTTTCTGCTAGGGCCCCGGTAGCAGGTCATAAGTTGCTTTTCATATGGTGTGTAACATGTAGCTGCTTCAGTCAGTTTTCAGGACCAGAAGCCCAAAGATATTGCTTTCCCTTTTTGTCTCTGCCTTAAGCACCATGTGGCTACATCTTGTACTACTGATACTTGTAAGTCAAAGGGTAAACCAGGTATCAAGGGGCCAGGGGAAGTGCTAGTGCTATGGCCTGTTTAACAGCCATAAATACTTTCTGTTGTTCATCGCCCATTCAAATTGAGCATATAAACGGCATATAAAGGTCTTAGTAATGTGATCGAGTGAGGTATATGTCTGCGCCAGTATCCGAGCAGACCTATAAATTTCTATGCCTCAGTCTTGCTAGTTGGAACAGCCATTTCGTGTATTTTATTCTTTACTTTTTCAGGGATGACTCTATCCCCTTTTGTTCACTGAATGCCTAAAAACTGCACTGATTGTGCTGGTCCCTGTATCTTTTTCGGGTTCACTTCCCAACCTCTGTCTCGCATATGTTGTACCAGTGCGGCTAGAGCTTCCACCACTGTGGTTTCTGTTGAATGTCAGGTGGCAATGGACACATATCTAAGTCCCTTGCTACCAGCCCATAGCATAAGGTCGGCATGTGTAGGGTATCCTTGAGGTAGCTGACAGAAGGTATAATGGCGACCTTCCGATGTAAAAGCAAACTGAGCTTGTGATTCTGGGGCTATCGCTATTGCGAAAAAGGCATTTGCTAGATCAATAATGCATGCCAGGCATCTGGTCCTGGTGACAAACTTTCTATAACAGTGATCACATCAGGCACAGCCACCGACAGTGGAGGAGCGTATTCGTTGAATTGGCGGTAATCAACTGTCATTCGCCAACTTCCATCAGGACTCTTTACAGGCCGTACAGGGCTATTGTACGCAGATACTGCATGTGTCACAACTCCCCCAGCCAACAGGCCCTGTATAGTATCCCCAATTTCTTTGTGCCCTCCCAGGATACGATACTGTTTCATCAAAACCACCCGTGAAGGTGGAGGGATTTTGAGGGGTGCCCATTTTGCCTTGCCAACAGTAACGGTCACAGTTCATATACCAAAAGAGAATTTGCCCAGTGGGGTCTGCAAGGTAGTACCTTTTAATAAGTCCATACCAATATTTTCTGGTATGTTGGACATCAATACTGTGACTAACCGTGGGGGTCCATTCCCCAAGGCCATTCTAATATTTGTTCAACCGGTGGTGTTATCGCCCCATCAAATCCATTAGTAGTTGTTCTGAGTCCTACATGTTTATCTGGATTACCATGTATAATAGTAACTTCTGCCCCCGTGTCTAATAATGTGATGTCTTGTTGTACATTGCCTTTCCTCCAATAAACAATGATAGGGACAGGAGGCCTCAGGTCTTCGGTCGTCCCACCAAACGCCCTCACACAGACCCTGGAGTCCTGGCTCCACCCCTACTCGATGGGCTGACTGGGCTCACCACAACTGCCCGACCTCCTCCAGACTCGGGTACAGGGATGTTGTGGGAGATACAGTCGGTGTGGTTTCCTTTTCTCCCTCCACATCTGATTTGGCCTCTCTTACTTCCTTACCCATTGGAGAGCAGTGCATCCTCCACATATTGTACATGGCATCTGTAGTTATTCCGTCTATCTTACTCCTCTCTATTCCTGCTTTTAATAATGACGCAGACATTTCTCTTCTGATTATCTTTTGTTTCAAACCCACCCCATCTCCACCTTGATATCCCTGTTTGTCACTCACTCGGGTGGGCGTCACTCTTCACTTACCAGCCTCCACATCCTCTAACTGTCCTCACAACAAACATACCTGTCCCACTGCCTGTCCCTGGGCTGGCCCTAATAAGGCTAACACCTCTTATCCAGCCAGAACCATTTTGCATTAGCTGGCTCCCCATTCCGGCTGTGAAAGCTTTCTGGTCTGTATCCTGAAACTGTGGAGAATGCATATCCGCTTGTATAGCCAAATCCCTCAAGTGTTTTATACCTTCTGGTATGCTCTCTCATTTTTCAACATCACCTTCCCAATCTATCGGGAAGGGGTATTTGTTTCCTACTGCTAATGTCAGTGCATTCCACAATGATCCAGTTTGCCCTCTGTTTCTACAATGCTTTTAACATGTGAATCAACACACAGTGCTCCCAGATTCCCTGTCTCTGTCGCACTCAGCATAATATGGGCAGCACCTTGGTCCAATGACCGCCAAGAGTTCACCCGATTTCTGCTTAAAGTGCGACCCCAAATTCTGCAAATCAAACATAGAGTGATCACTCACTATTCTCAAATTTTGCCGGTTTTGTCCTCCTATTTGTTTTGCCTGATTTGTTATTAAGGGTCATTGCCACAAATCCCTTTTCTGAGGACGGCTGCAGAGGCGGAGCATTCCCATACCCGTCTGTCCATTCATACTCCGAATCAGATGAATACCAAATGTCCCCATCCCAATGGTTGGGGTCCCATTGTGAGGTTAATAACGTGCGCACTTTAACTGGGTCAACTTTCCAATTGTGCCGTTTTGCTCTCTTTTTCTATTGTACCATCACCAGACAGCATTTTATCTGATTCTGTTTCTCCTCCGCATTCTCAGCTCTCTCCTGCGTTGTATTAATTGTTTCTGCTAGGGTGATGTTATGCTGTTCTACCGCCATCAATGAGGCCTCAAGATGCCTGTCCTTGGCCTAGCACTCTTCTAATTCTCTACCTGTAGAATGCAAAGCTGTTAACAATATCCATCCCATCTGCAGTACACTGTCATTGCTTTTGGGGAAGGCTGCTTCCCACAATCACTGCATATGGCAGCCTGTATGAATAACCCTCCTTTCTTTTTCCAGTTATAACTTGCAGGGGTCCTAATTGTGCTAACAAGTTATCTACAGACCCGAATCCAGAGTTTGCCACATTCCATCCGGAATACTGAAGATCTCCAGATCATCAGCTTGCCTTTCCCGTCTCTTAAATATTTTCCTGAATCCCATCCTCATCGCCAAAAAGTGTCTTGGATCGCAGGGTGTATCCAAGCGGTTCTTTTGGATTCCTTTAAATATAGTTAAAAGAAGACTCGGCAACAGAAATTTGCTTAAATGTGGATATTTGCTGAGTAGTAATAATGATAATAATGAGTAAAATTTGGAAAGGAAAGGGAAAAAAAGCAACAAGTCTCACGCCCTTCTGCCCATCAGGGACCCCTCGATTGATGGCTGTTCTGGAGGCTTAGGTTCATTCCTGGTACTATTCATGATCCCGGTCCGAGGCAAAATCCAAACCTCAGAACAAAACTCTCTCTCTTGTATACTGTGTAACACAGCCAGCAAAGAGAATGCAGATACAGAAGACAAAACTGCTTGCTAGTACAGAAAACACAGTTACAGAAAACAAGCTGCTGGTGCTGTCTTTGGCCCATAAAAGACTGTTCATAGGACTCACTCAAGGTCATGCAGCTGTCGAATATCGTCATTAACTTTCCCAGCCTATTTTCCCATCTTACACAGCCTCTAACCTACTATTAGTCACAATGATTTTTTAACTGATGCAGTTAAGTTCCTGGTCATGGTTACTACCCTTCACCAAGGATGTTCATACTGTTGAATGTCAGGGGTATGATTAGACTATTTTGTTGGAAATGGTCAATGCTTAATATCTTTATTGTAAGCACATTACCTGTCACTTATCAACCCATTTATTGATTGGATTGAATATTATGTATGTCCTGCTGCATCCATGCTGGTGAAGGCTGCTTCATTATCCAAGGGATTGTGATGGGAACTGAAGGCTGAAACTACCAGTCAACAGTCTCATTTCTGATTACATGTTGAAGGGAACTTTAACTCCAATTCTCATTGGCTTCAATTTTACTAGAGTTTCTTGATGCTACAATCAAGTGAATGTTTTGTTGAAGTCTTCTCATCTTTGAAATTCAGCTCTTTTGTTTTGATCAAGACTGAGGTATAGAACTGAGAGGTTCTATAAGAACCCAAACTAAGCTTTGGTGAGCAACTTAGTTATAAGTACTGTTTGATACCTCTATTGCCAACACGTTTATTTACTTTGCTAATGATTGAGAATAGGCTGACAGACAAGATGAGATATTTTCTGCTTCTTTTTTTTGGTGGACAGGACAGTATGTAATCCAGGCAATTTTCCACATTATACAGTAGATAGTTGTGTTGTACTTAGGAAGGGACAGCAGGATTAGACATAAAACACAAGTCTTCAGTAATACAGCCAGGTTGTTGTTGTGACCCATGACCTTTGCTGTATCACTGTGTTCAGACTCTTTTTGATACCAAGTGGAATGAATCCATTTGTAAGTTTAGCTTGTGATTTTGAGAACCTTTAGGAGAGGTGAAGATTGACTTCACCTGGCTGAAGATGACTATGAATGCTTCAGCTTTATGTTTAAGTGCTCAGGTGCCAGGCTGTACCATCTCTGAGGATTAAGATGTCAATAAGACCTCCTCCTCTTGTTAGTTATTTGAGTTTCCACTATGATTCACAACTGGATGTGGCAAGATTACAAAGTTTTTATCTGACAAAGATCTGCAGTCTAGGTGGATTAGCCATAGGAAATGCAGGGTTACAGGAATATGGTAGGGGGTGGGTCTGGGTGGAATGCTGTTTGGGGGAGGGTCAGTCTGATGGGCTGAATGGCCTGCTTCCACACTGTAAGGATTCTATGATACATTGATACTGAGACTGTTCAATTGTCTATAGCATGCTGCTTTTGTTGTTTAACCTGTGTTTTAGATTCACCAGATTGACACCTCATTTTTAGGCATGCCTGGCTATGGCATATATTTGACACTCCTTATTGAACCAGGTTTGTTCCCCTTTGTAGTTGTTGGTCCCTTTAAGGATGAGCTCTGAAGAATCATGTGACATGCTAGTCCAATCAAGGATGATATGGGGACTTTCCCAGCATTTGAACATATAGTATATTCTGTAATTAAAGTGTTTTGGTTGTATTAAATCATTGCAAATCAAAGCAAAGCTTTGAAGTTATTACAGCCTTGATGGTAATGCTACACTGAAAGATATGCTAGGCCATGAGGTTATAGAATTGGATGGAACACAATTGCAGCTGTTTATCCAAATGACTTGTGGATGCCCAGTTTCAAGTTCTAAATATGTGGCAGTCTTACACAACACAATAAAAAAGGTATCCACGTTGTGAAGCCAGGGCATGGTCTCCTCAAGGACCGTGACAGCTAATTCTATAAATACCATTATGGAAAGATGACTTTGACACAGATAATTGAGGAGGATAAGGTCAATTAAGCTACATCTCAACATTAGAACAATAATAATGCCATTGAGTCACTCTAGTAAATGGGCATTGAATTTCCCAACCGGAGTACATTCTGTGCCCTTTCTGCCCTTAATTCCAAAGCAAAGTTGTGATCAACATGGAGGAATACTGATACATTAGAACCTGCTGCTGTCTCACCATTAATCAGCAAAGTTTCCTGACTCATGTTTGATACCATGCAACCTCATGTAAGTTGGCTCCAAGTCAGTGTTAAAGACTGTCTAGTTTTATACCATTGTGCCACCATCTGTAGTGGGTCAGGACTTATCCCAGAGTTGGTAGAGGAGGAATTTGGAAGGTTACCTGAAATGTATGATTCTGTGAGTCACATGTTAAAACGTCCCAGTTTTGCTCTCCCAATTTTGGCACAAGCCCCCAAAATGTTCATGGCAAGGACACTTCAGGGTTGATTGAGCTGAATGTGCCTTTGTGTCTGCTGTCTTGGTTGATGCAAGGTGGTCCACCTAGTTTCATGATATTTTATAGCAGCAATTTGATACAACTGAATATCTCACTAGGATCTATCCCCAAAGTCTTCTTCCAGGTTTTTGGATTAATAATCCAGTAATATAATTTATTTGCTATCACATGGATGACAATGTCATTAAGAAAAATTGAAACTAAAGCTTAGTTAAAACCAGTCACAATCTTAATTGAAATTTGATTAATTTTAATTAATTTCTGTACAATTGTATACAAAAATGCTAGAAAAGACAAAACAAGCACATAAGTATTACATTCCTACTCTAATATGAGTAAAATATTATACCTTCTTTTTAAAAAAGGTACAAGTTTATTTGCCTTTTACAAAATAAAACAATTTTATATCATTGCAAATTAATATCTTCTCATGTACTGAATAAAGGTTGTTGCTAGTTATGAAACCTTACCCCACAAACAGAGACTGAAACCTCTGGCAGCTTAGAACTCAAATTTAAGCTTATGAAAAAACTGACTTGTTACAAAATCACAGCACATTTAAAGATTTTTCTGAATTATTCAAATTAATGGCTTTTGGGATGGTGCTTTATGACAGAATAAGGCCCTCCAACTCAAACAAAAATCACTTGAGAGATATTAAGGGTGCTGCCAATATTTTACAGAAAATTGTAATTTAGGGTTAATAGAATAGTTTAGAAAAGAAATAATGTACAAAAGTGTCAGTATTCTGCAAACAGTAATCTTAACCATTTTGTAATATTACTAAGTTGCATCTTTTAGAGGATACTTTACTACTTTAAAGCTGTTTTACATATGATAGTTGGCATTATTACTAGAAACTTACAATCATTTACTCTCTGTAAATCACTGTACTTTGTACACTTTACAGTCAGCTTTGGTACTTCGTTTTTGCACCTCAAGAACTACTGCAGAAGATTTTACAATAGAGTTCACCTGTTAGTACTGTGCTATTTCTACTATTTGTTTACTGTACTTTGCAATTTTCATTTTCGTCTGTCACAGTAATCTGTTTGGTGTAACGTTTCTTTTGTTCCACAAATTTCTTTGTATTCAATGGGCACCTACTTTTTTCTGATTGCTTCCCATCAGAAGTATTAAAGCCCATTTTATTTGCACTGTTTGTTAAAGATGATAGAGGTGGCTCTGTCATAGTTGGTACTGAATCCGGATGTAATGCTGGAAATTCAGCTGAGTGCTAAGGAACACAATGAAGATAGATGTCAAAACATGAAATTATGTCATATGATATGAGCAAATATCATGAATTATTTTCTGTTTATTATGAGGGAATGCAATCAAACAGGTACAAACATGAATAGGAGACTATAGTCCAACAGACGGGAGAAAATTCCATATCCATATTTGCTTTGTTGCTGCGCTATACTTTAAAGGATTTAATAATTTGTAAATGTACTTTTAGGAAAAACTTCTGTCATGTTTTTTTTTCTAAACATTCTGCAGCAAGGCTCTAGTATACTGGTAATGTCACTAATCTGGAATTCAAAATTAATATTTTGAGGACTTGGATTTGAATACCTCTATGGCAAATGGTAAAACTTGAATTCAGCAAATTCTGGAATTAGAAACGAGTTAGTGATGACCAAATAGCTGCAGTACATTGTTGTAAATATTCAACCTTCTCTGGTCTGGCCTATATGGGACTCAAGACCCATAGCAACTTGTTTGACTCTTGACTGCCCTCTCTAATAGCCTAAAAAGTTCAAGGGTAATAAGGGATAGGCATAAATGCTGGTCTAGCCAGCAATGCCCATCTCCCATGAACAAATAAAATGCTTTGTTAGAGTTCAAGAATAATTAGTCCACAAAGAAAGAGTACAGAAAATTCAAGATAAAATATAATTTGAAACTAAATAAACTAACCACAGCCTAAACTGAATTGAAACACAATGAAAGGAGAAAAACAAAACAAATACTTTATCAATATTTATATAGAGACAAAGGGATGAAGATTAGTGACTAAAAGTGGTTGAGATGGGATTTGGTAAGAAGTTAAACTTAAAAATCTCAATTCTTCCTTAACATGCCAGATTGAATGGATGTAGAACAAGGGATGGAAAGCAAACCCCAGGTGCTGAATTGGTTAATTTAAAATATTTAAAGAAAGCTGGGCAGCCTCTAATTTAACCTGCGTTGAGGTTTTGTAGGAGCCAGTTAGGAAACCTAGCAGGTGAAGAGAGCTTTAGAGAGGAAGCAAGTAACTTCATGACACTATTATGTGAGCAAAGTGACGCAGAAGTCCTTACTCCACTCCTCCAAGCTCCCCATTATCAGAGCTCCATGCCCATCCTTGTGCCATACAAAGACCCCTGAACTAAAGACCAGGCCTTTCTTCATTAGCCTCAATGTCTAGGCCAAGGTAATTTATTACCCCCACTCACTAGACAAAACTACTTCTTAAAAGATAGTATAACATTTCTGAAGGATACAGTCTCAATAAATTTTTGCCATGTTTATTTCTTCACAGTCTACAAGTGGGCCAACACTTCTATATCAGGATCAAAGGGTATGTTTCATGCTGTACGACTATATCAATTATATCATCACAGAAAGCAATGCGCCTGCTGAATAAAGTTACCTGCTGGACAGGACTGCTTCCTGCTGTTGTCTCTGACTTGTTGCAGGTTTGCACAACTCCCTTATCTTGCATCTGCCTATGGGGAGATATCCTGCTCTGAACTGCAAGGCTGGAACTAGCCCTGTTTAGTAAGGTTGTCCTACGCAGTATGTAGGGGCTATGGGATACAGTGGGTATGTCTGCAAAACCTGAAGGAAAAAAAATGATTATCATTAGACACAATGACTGCATAAATTCCAGAATTACATAAATATGTATTGCGTCAACAGTTGTTCAACCTGCTCGTGAATAAAAAACCCTAAATCAATTAATCAATTAAGCTTTTGAAAATATGCTTCGACAGATGCAATATTTTGCATTCAAATTCACCTTTCTCGTTAAAGACACTGACTTGCAGGATTATTAGGACCCTCAGGCAAAAGGATTACAGACACTGACAGATGTTTCATTTGGTTGAAAACTTCACTGGGCATCAGCTTCTGGAGGCACCTGACTTGTATTCTTCTTACAGGGATGCTGTGGGAATTTTAACCGTGGGTTGGGTGCACCATAAAAGTCTAAAGGTCTCAGAGGTCAGACAATTAACCTGCTTGCAGAACACAAATTACCAATTTAAATATTACAATGAGTGTGTGTGCTTCAGAATAAACTACCACTTTAAATTTACAGAGGGTATATTCCCAACGCAAATATGATATATTGATCAACCTGTGCATGTGCATTTGCACCCATGTAGTCATGATAATTCCTTTCTTTCTGGCCAGTTAAGCTTTTTACTCAAAACGTTTAACTCATTAATTTCAATTTAGCAAGAGAGAGAGAGACAAACTTTCTATCTACCAGAAACATCAAGATGACTCAGTACATAAGAAGCAGCAAAAGTTTATTCATGAATAATCACCAACACGATTGGGGCTCTCAGCTATTTATCTTATTGTATTTCAGCTTTATGCAAAGATACAGAATCTCATTTATTCCTTTGCACAATCTTTATATATCATATTTGATGATGGAAACATCCCAAAGAACTTCACAGACGTAGAATCAGGCAGCACATTCTTTCTGTGTCTGCACAGGTTTCTGCCGAGTGCTCCAGTTTCCTCCCACAGTCCAAAGATGTTCAGGTTAGGTAGATCAGCCATGGTAAATGCAGGATTACAGGGATGGTGGTTTGGGTGGGGGTGGGGGTGGGGCTGCTCTTTGGCCGGTCAGTGCAGACGCAATGGGTCAAATTGCGCCTTTCTGCACTGTGGGCATTCTGTGATTCTATGAATCAGAAATAAATAAACATTGAGCCAAAGGAGTGATTGCATACGTATGCATGGTTGGCTCCACCTTGCAATGGCATTGACCACAAATATAGACTTAAATTATATCCAGTTCAGTTGGGTTTTTTTTAGACATTGGGAGATTCATACTAGAAGAAAAAGACTTCCGTACTCAGGACCTTAAGTGCCTTTCCATTTACTATTATACCTGCTTCATGCAACCGTACCCATGATCAGACATCCCCAACGCTTCCAATCTCTTCGATCTGCCCAACCTTTCAGTGTCTATGCCCATACCTCACTATGACCAGGAGACCTCCAATCTCTCCCACCAGTAACACTTCCAATCTCTCCCCAACACCCTCACATTCCCAAGACCAAAAGAGGTAGGAGCAGCAATAGACATAGAGTCTGCTCTGCCATTCAATGAAATCATTACTGATCTGATAATCATCATCCAATCTATTTCTCACTGTGAGGCCTCCTATCCTTCTGCTTCTCAGCTACATCCTAGTGCAAAGAGCCCACTTGCCCATCAGCCAGTTCCTTAGTCTATCTGAGATAGTAGGAACTGCAGATGCTGGAGAATCCGAGATAACAAGGTGTAGATCTGGATGAACACAGCAGGCCAAGCAGCAGCATAGGAGCAGGAAAGCTGATGTTTCCGGCCTAGACCCTTCTTCAGAAATGGGGGAGGGGAAGGGGGTTCTGAAATAAATAGGGAGAGAGGGGGAGGCGGATAGAAGATGGATAGAGGAGAAGATAGGTGGAGAGGAGACAGACAGGTCAAAGAGGCGGGGATGGAGCCAGTAAAGGTGAGTGTACGTGGGGAGTTAGGGAGGAGATAGGTCAGTCCGGGGAGGATGGACAGGTCAGGGAGCCAGATGAGGTTAGTAGGTAGGAGATGGGGGTGGGGTTTGAGGTGGGAGGAGGGGATAAGTGGGAGGTAGGACAGGTTAGGGAGGCAGGGACGAGCTGGGCTGGTTTTGGGATGCGGTACAGGGAGGTCAAGGGCAGCAAATACATGGGAACATCACCATCTGCAAGTTCCCCTCCATGCCACTCGCCATTCTGACTTGGAAATGTATCACTGTCACTGGGTCAAAAACCTGGAATTTCCTCCCTAACACATTGTGGGTTTACTTACCACACTGGTTCAAGAAGACAGGTCACCACCAACTTCTGAAAGGCATCTAGGGATGGGCAATAAATACTGGCGAGCCAGTGACACCTACGTCCCGTGAGAGAGAGAAAAAAAAAAATTCTCCTCTCCATTAAAGTCAACATAGATGAAAACCTGGCACAGCATAAAAATGGATGATCAATCAGGTATCGCAGATCTTCTGTTGCTGCTAAAAGTTAGAATTAGGCTTATTGTTTTAGTCCTGGCAAACTTTGGTGTCCTACCTAAGCTAAATAGCCAATTTGTTATTAAATTGGTCTTAAGCAAGCATTATCATTTGACTGGGCGAGGAGATGTTTGTGTGATGTCAGTTGTAGTGGTTTAGAGAGAGAGGGAGGCAGATCTTTTCACTTACAATCAAGCTGGAAACTTGGCTGATTTTTCGCCATTCTTGTCTTTGGACATTAGTAAGCTGTACCATCAATGCAAAAGTTAAGTCAGGAAATTATTTTCCAGGTTTCAGTGATTGATAAAACCACAGAAGCAAGTTTGCATTTATAATGATCTCAATCTTTTCATTTATTCCATAGATGTGTGATTGAATAAACTCACCTTTTTTAACAATATGTGGAAGACCCTCTGGTTCAGATGGAGTTTCATCTTTTGTAGCAGGCCTTAAAATAATCTCATGCTCTTTATCATTTCTTGTCCTCTTTGCAGAATTCTGCAAAGCTTCTGATTTCAATTTATCTCGTTCCTCCTTCGATTCAGCTCCCCTTACTCTCTTTGCAGTACGGTTTGATTGAGCATCTGGGCGCTTTTGGTGACTTTTCTTTCCAGCTAATTCCAGTGGAGCATCCATAGGCTGTTCTGCAATATAGTTCATACCTGGAGACTTCAGATATTTTTGCTGACTGTTGGACTGACCAGGTGACTTCTTTTCACACTGGTGTACAACTGATCTTGGTGCAGCAACTTGTTCTGCAACACCATTCTCTTCTTGAGCATTTGACTGTTGTAATTTATTGCTCAAGAAGACCACCCTGCTCTTTAACATTTCATTTTCCTCCTCCAATTTATGGCTGCTTTTAATCAGGTTCCAATATTTCTCCATATTTTCATCAGCTTCTTTTGTTTTTTCCTCCAGTGCCTCCTTTAGATCCTCCACCTCAGCAGTTAGTTCATCCGCTTGTGAATCTGGACAAGACATTAAAATTATTAATCTATGAAGGCCTTGCAAAGGTTGGATAAATTCAGGGTTATGACAAGCTAAGTGGATTTTATAACCACTGTTAAATTTGATATGCCTAAATTTTACCATTCATACCTCTCCTCCATAAACAGGTCAGGCCCTGTTATAATCTCATTTTAATCATTTGGTACAGTGCTGGTTCAGGAAAATATACTTGCGATGGTGAACAAGTAAATATTTCTATTTTAAAACTTATGTTCATATAGGAAATAAAGAAGAAAATGTGTCTGTATGATGCAGTTGCCACTAATCAAACTTGAAATTCAAAATAAAAATTCAAATAGTTATAAGCTATTAAAAATTGTTGTTGAGAATGTATCTAACAATGGTTAAGGTATAGATTAATGAATTTTCAAGCAGCAAGATTCATTTTGCAATCTTTTGTTACTAAGGATAGAAATACTGACATGATTCAAAAGGCACCTGAAGTGGGAAAGGCACGAAAGGAAAAGAATGCAGTACAACTTTTTAAAAGTTTTTTTTTAGAAAACACTTGAAGGAATAACATGCATAATATACCCTTTGTTGCTCGAATGCAATGTCAGAAAAGCTTTCCAAATTGCAGCAGTATAAATTTTTGCATCTCATAATCAGCCACGAGTGATTGCTACTAGAATAGTCCATGTAGTGTCAATGTGTGACAAATTTTGCCTAGTTTTCTGCTGGTACTTAATACAATATATAATTTAACTTTTAAGCTCAAAGTTTCTTTGGAAAAATGGATATCATTGTGAACTATTAGAAGTTTTCCCAATTATGAAAAATATTGTTCATTAAAGCAAATACCAATAGAAAAGATTTACAAGTTAAGACTACGAAGGAATCAGGCCGAAGCTAATAAATGTTTTAATAAGTCCAAAATAAGTTAACTAGTTCAAAGGACTAACTAAACCATCTGCATTACTTTTAAATTTGACACATTTCTTTTATTCAAATACTGGATTAATCTACTGACTACTTACCCAGTTTTGGGTTTTTCTGTAGCTGTGCAAGTAGCTCCTCTTGTTGCTGAATGTGTTTCTTCAGTGACTCCTTTTCATGTTCAAGCTGTTTACAGCTTTTCATCCAAAGTAGCAGTTTATTTTGAGCACAATCCTTGTCCCCTTTTAGCTTAGCCATTGATTTTTGCAGCTCTTCTGCCTAAAAAAGATTTTGTTGATAAAAATTCTTCAATAATTGTTTAGATACTTTTATTTTCCAAATAAATGTGCTCATTCAAGTTTGTAAACCATTTTAATGTCCTCATCGATTTTTAAAAATTTCTCTCCTTCCTGGATTGAGGAAGTCAGGTGTTGAAGGATAGAAGTAGAACTAATCTTAACACACTTTAAAAGGCATCTAGGTAGAACTCTTTCCCCATGTAAACTTTGTTCTAAAATTTGTCAAAAATACATCACAAACATTTTGACTTGAAAATTCAATGTCTCAATACAGCTGGTTCCATTTGTGTGTCTCAACACGACTTCCATCCCAACTATCAGTTTCTTTCAATCTGTTCCTGTTCATGGAAGCATAAAGTAGTCTCCAGTTAATGCACACTATTGCATACAACTGTATACAATTAATTACAATTAGTTCATGGGGGTGTGGGACATAGGGTAGTACGGTGGCTCAGTAGGTAGCATTGCTGCCTCACAGCGCCAGGGACCCAGGTTCAATTTCAGCCTTGGTCAACTCTCTGTATGGAGTTAGCACATTCTCCCTGCGTCACTGGATTTCCGCTGGGTGCTCCAGCTTCCTCCCACAGTCCAAAGATGGGCAAGATAGGTGGATCGGCCATGCTAAATTATCCATAGTGTTCAAGGATGTGCAGGTTGGGTCCACTGGCTATGGGAAATGCAGGCTTAGGGGGAAATGGGTCACGGTGGGAGGCTCTTCAGAGGGTCAGTGTGGCGAATGGCCTGTTTCCACACAATGGGGTTCTATGATGATGATTATGAAGTGCTACAATTCAGGGTTTAACATTTCTAAAAGTTTACAAAGGAAATACTGAAATGAGCATTGGCTCAACAGCTAATGTGCTAAGCTTTTAAGTTCTTTGTCCAAAAATTGCAATTAATTAGCCTATCTGTTCATTTGTAAACATGTCACATTCACTGTGTTGGGATATGCATGATCATGGGCACTAAGAAGGATTACTTAGCATAAGCCTTTTCCTCTAATTGTGAGCAGAGGAAAATTAAAGAGACAGATAAAGACACAGACAGGCAGTCAGATTTTTATTTCTAAAAATCCCTGCAAATGTGAGCTTCTATAGGCTTCAAAATAGAATGCAACTGGAAAAAAATATTTTGACAAAGCAGGACAATTCTGTGATGTGTGGAAGGGAGGATTTTCATTCCTTTGTACTATCACATATCATTCTAATCATCTAGTAAATATGATAATACTTTCTGCTCTTTACTATTGCAAACATTAAAATTAAGCTCTTTTGTGTTTCTTTTCTGTTCCTGTTTACTAAATAAACAGCATACTACTAACGAGAAAATCCAGTTTAAGTCATACCCTTGAGTGAGACTACTGTATAATTTTTTTTTATTTGGCAGCATGCAAATTAAACTATAGATATATCTCTCAGAATTTGTATAGCACTTAAGCCCTGAACAATTTGAACACATCAGTAATTTGTTTACATTAACAGGAGGAGTGTTAAGTGTAGAAATTAGCTGCTATCCAGATTTCACGTAAGTTTTACCTTGCAGATAGCTTCTTTTAAGGTAACATTTACTTCTTCTTTTGCAGTCTTTAGGTTGCTAATTTCCATTTCTTGTTCAGTTAGCTGTTTCTGCATTCCAGCCAATTTTGCTTGGTCCAGCTGTACTTGAACATTATGCTAACAAATTAAATGCAATGTTTACAATTATCAAGGAAGTATTAAGATTTTGGGGTAAATATTAACAAAAAATTTTCTGAAATAAAACACTGATAAAGTAAAAGCAAAAATACTAGAAAACAGGTACTTATAACAAGATTTTCATGACTCTGTCCATGGCGGAATGGATACTGGTGAGCTTTAAAAATGGCAGTCAGGACCCATTTCATGGTTTTTTCCCACATCGACAATTATTAGCTACACAGAATAAGGGTACAAGAATAAACCCTAGACATAGCATTCCTGACCTTGGCAGCTCCATTGTGAGTGTAGGCGTTTCAGACCCTAAATTTTAATGGACATCAAGCCAACTCTTGAAGATGTGGTCATGACAGCTCAGAGAAGTTGTGAACGCTAAAGGATATTCAGTCTGGTGCAGGGTCTTCTTTAACAAGTAAATTCCAAAAGTATTGCAAATTTCACATGTCATAATTTTGTATGTTGTATCTGTTTAGAATGCAGCAATTGATGATGCTCTTAAAAGATAAATGACCATTAATCTGATCTGCATGATGAGAGTAGAAAAAAAAACGCTTTAGATTACATTATTTATTATATAAAAGTACATTGGACAGTGGTGATATTCAGATTTGACTATCAACTGTTCCCTGTGATTTAAAGTTTTTGTTATTTGACAGCTCTGACATCTCTGCTTCTGCTTTAAACTGTTAGCAGCTGACTGAGCTTTTCCAGTCATGTTTCACCCACTTTATACTTTGACCAGATGGTTCAATTCTGTAAATGAATTTGAAAGGCTTACTGTATTCAACTCTAGAAGTTTTGTTTATAAATATGAGCTATGCAATCCTATTATGAGTGGTCGGCTGGATTCTAAATATCAGAAAAGGATTCAGCTCATTAGGGCTGTTGTCACAGCTCTTAAGGGAACTGCAAGTTTATTCAGCTTGATAGGTTTAAGTCTACTTTATAGGATTCTGTGTCTTGGAATAGTTTATGAAATACCATTTGTTTACCTCAACAGTTTTAGCACCACATATTACTGAATGATTTTGTTTTCATAGTTTAAGAGCATTATAAAGACTTTTTAATAGCACTGTCGGGCTCAAAGGTTCTGTATATAGTGGACGCAGAGTGAGTGGTTGTCAAAATGATGGTTTATGGGTGGGAGGATGTGGTTGAGTGGTATGGACAGGATGGCAGGGGAAGCAAGGTAAGTGGCTTCACACTCATCTACCAATCTGGACAGATGTCACAGGGAACTGAGGTAGGTCAAACCTGACATTTCTTCCCCAGGATTGCTTTATGAGATGGAGTCCCTGACTCCAGCCTGCCTCCTGAATCACAAAAATAGTGTGGGCAATATTGTCTGCAGGATGCAGAATCTCTTTGTTGAAAAATGGCTTGACTCATGATTACTATCTTAATGTGTGGAATTTGGGCACTAATCTTTATTGACAATGCAATGCATTTCAAATCAGTAATGCAATCAATGAATCAATTAGTATAGCGATTTAATTTTGATAATCATCTAACTGTGAATATTTATATTGTCATTTAACAAACACTTTAATGTGCTATTTAAGGAAGATCTCTTTCTTGGGCCATGACTTTAAAAGTGTGTTTTTGTACCTTTCAACAAAATCTCACCAACATGCAGCTTAAATCCTAAAAGCATTTAAAACTCAAAATAGACATCTTCCATATGGGAAAGCTTACTTTCTATCAAAGAATAGGAAACATAATTTCACCCTGGGAAGCCATTGAAATTGTATGTTTATGTGCAGTTATTGCCAGGACCATCACCAATAATTACTGCCAACTAGAACAACCTTAAAGAATAGGCAAATTCAGATATAAGCTAAAGGTTAATTTCCTTCCCACAATCACACAGCAATGAGGTAACCAATTTTAGCAATGTTGTTTGCTGGATAAATAGCGGCAAAGAGACGGAGACAGCTTGCATACTCTTCTGCAAATAATTCTAAATATTGTTTATGTCTACGTACTGAGCAAATAGGCCTTGATTTAACTTTTCTTCAAAAATATGGCCCCTCCAAAATGAAAGCATTCAGTCCATACACTGCTGAGGTGCTAAGATGGATTACGTACTCCTCTAAATTGATTTTAAATTTACCAACTTCTGTCACTGAAGTGAGACTGCTACAGTTGAAGCATGACAAGCAACCTACACATCTGGGTGCTTGAAAACAGAGCATTAAATACTGGAACAGTCAGAGAGCAGGAAGAAAGAGAAAAGGGTTTCATAATGTTGACTCTCATCTTAGCAGAAAGTAGTGCAATCATTTGGGTATAAAAGTAAGTTGTGTTATACTTGAGATCATCTTAAACATAACTAAAAACAGGAACTCAGAGATAGCAAGAACTGCAGATGCTGGAGTCAGAGATAACACAGTGGAGCTGGAGGAAAAAACAGCAGGCCAGGCAGAATCAGGAGGAGCAGGAAAGTTGACGTTTCGGGTCGGGACACTTCTTCAGAAATGGGGAGGGGTAAGGGAGCTCAGAAATAATTAGAGACAGGAGGGGTGGGGCTGTGGAAGGTAGGTGGAATGGTGATAGGTGAGTGCCATAGTTTAGACCAACTTTCCTGCTCCTCTGATGCTGCCTGGCCTGCTGCATTCTTCTAGCTCCATCCTGTTATCTAAAAACAGGAACTACCTGCCATTCATCCCATTACATATAATAGGCGTTTACTCGTACAAAGTGGTTCCATTTTGTCGTGTGATAGTCATTACATTCTAAAGTTAATTCACCATATTATGTACTGTAATGCTGTGAAACAGGGTTATTTGACAGTTCTTGACTTTTGCAAGATTTCAAAAATAAACACAAAACTAATTATTTAGTTTCTGTCTTAGCTCTGGATGAATCTATTATCAGCCTTGATTTGGTACAGTATATTACCTGATCTTGTAAACCTTTAAGCACAGCTTGATGCTCTTCTTGGATGCACTTTAGTCTGTGTTTATGTTCATCTAGATCCTTTTTGAGGACATCAGTGATCTGAAGTTCGTTTTGAAAATATCCAACATCCTTTTGTAACTTGTTTTTTTCTGATTGAGAAATTTCTAGCTGTAACTAAAGTTAAAGGCAACTTTAAAAATGGAGACAACCATATCTAAAATATTACTTTCATTACTATTTTTCATTCTTGTATTGTATCTTTAACTAACTTTTCAAGGAATCAATGAATAATTATCCTCCAGTTGCCTCCATTAAAAAAAATAGAAATGTTGTTCTTTTTAGATACAAGACTGCAGTCACAACTAATTTCTTGATACCAAGAAGTGTAGTTTGCTAATTTACAATAATTTTTTTTTAACTTTACAAAACCCATTCCTACAAATCAATGCTACTGTTATTTTGTAACTATTTACTAAAGTCACATTTTTGTAGACAAATACCAAATTGCTTGCACTAAAAATACATCCATACTTCTTATACTTTATTGTTGATCGCATTAGAAAAAAAACTTTAATTTTTGCAAATGACAGATTGTTGGAATTTTATGATACTGAACCTTAAAACTTTCTGACAGACGTCTGAACTCTTCAAGTTGCGCTGAAATCAAATTCTTCTCCACATCAAAGTCCTGCTGCATTTTCAGAATCTTTTCATTGGCTATGGTTAAGTCATCCTGCAGTTTATGGTAATTCTCTGTCTGATCATTTACCTAAAAGATAGCCATTTGGTTGGTTACTAAACATTACAGTAATTTGATCATTTTTCCAAGTGTCAAAATCTTGTCACGCATTTGATGTGACAATACCAAAGGTTACCCTCAGAAAAAACGTTTCATGTTTTAATATTGACATAATTGGTTTAAGAAGCCTTTGTTAACACCAGCCAGATTTTGCAGCCAGCAACGTAGTGAATTACTCAAATCATGAGCTGGTTGGCTAAAGACTCTATAGTTCCAGCAGCGCCAGAACACAGAAGTGACCACTGCTGGACGTACTAGAAGTTCATAGAAAACTAAATATATCTCTTGACCCCAGCCAATAATGAATTTCATATTTCCATCATTAGTGCGAATCTAATGCCAAGTCAGGGACAGCTCCAGATGACACAGATGTCAATTAAACAACATGAGTAGTCAACCACACGAAAATTCTCATGAATGATAAAGCAGACACTGAAGTTTATTTGTAATGCTCTCTTTTTAAGTTTACAAAAGC
This sequence comes from Rhincodon typus, assembly GCF_021869965.1. Classification (NCBI taxonomy): domain Eukaryota; kingdom Metazoa; phylum Chordata; class Chondrichthyes; order Orectolobiformes; family Rhincodontidae; genus Rhincodon; species Rhincodon typus. The sequence goes on from NC_063340.1 coordinate 53,235,374, forward strand.
AAAAATACACACTGGAAGCTGAAATAGTGGGGTAAATTTTATGCCCCCTCCCCAGCACATGTGAAGGTTTCAGAGTGAAGTCACGTACAATAAAGCAGATGGTCAATGCACCACCTTCCCATCAACTCTTGATTCCCATATAACCGTGGATGGGGAACTGGCCATTTCAAAACCTCATTCCACCTCAGTGGCTGTAAAATATGCACCTGGCGGACATTCAGCCAGTCCAACAGCAGATAGGAAGGGGGAATGCTACCTCTTTTGGTAAGACTCCACAGCCAGCAGGGACATCCCTGCACCCTCAAGAGGATACAATCTCAAGTCATTAAGGTCACCACAATAGCATTCTTATTGCAGGATAGCCAGATTTAAAGTCAGCAAGGTGCCAAGTAATTTTTCAAACAGCATGAAAGGAATACTTTCCCCTATAAATTCACTCCATTATTAATATATTTATCCATGCCAGCCCAACTCCCTCACTCGCCATAGGCACAAGTACTCGCTACTTGCGATCTCTCGTACCGGTGCCATCTTTGAACCTCAGCCACGTCCCCAGTCAAATGCTGGCAGTCTGGATTTGCCCTTCACCATACATACTGAGAGTCTGAATCCACAATCCAATGTTTCTCATTGCACATGCATGGCACAGCTGACAGTTCACTGCACAAACACCTGTACATTCCTACTCTTGTTGAGTTTGAGTATCAGGTCACACAGTTTACCTGTCCTTAGCCACAACCCATTTTACAGTATGGAGAAGCTGGTACTTGATGGATTCAAGTTTCCATGGACATGGAATACTCATGGTACATATTCTGAGAATTTGGGGATTGATGTCGAGAGGAAAAACCATACCTGCTCCAACATTCATGACTGTCTAGTGTCTACTGTCTATACAGCAGATGGGAGAATAGGAGACTGCATACTAATGAGGCATGATTAAATAGTAAGGGGGGTGATAATGAGTGATAATAATCCACACTTGCCTCGTCACTAGTCAGAATCTTACCTCAACATTCAACACTTGGTTAGAAAATCTGACTTATTGGTCTCAAAATGAAAATCACCTCACTAGATTTTCTCAAGTTTCTCGCCAAATCCCACATCATTCATGGCTAGAAAGATTCCACACAGAGTAAATGCATCAAAGGTCTACAAAACAAACTTCCTTGTAAATTGACAAACCTAGTACAATAGGGCCAGAATAATCATATAGGCTGTATATTTAGCCCCTTGCTATTACTCCTTATACACCCACAACTGTGTGGCCAAATTCAGCCCAATTCCATTTACAAATTTGCTGGTGACACCACCGTGGTGGGTTGGATCTCAAACAATGACGAGACAGAGTGCAGGACTGAGAGAGAAAGCTTAGTGGAATGGTGTAAAAACAACAATCTCTCCCTCAATGTCCGTAAAATGAAGGAGCTGGTCGTTGATTTCAGGAAGCAGAGTGGAGGACACGGCCATCCATATCAATGGTGGTGTGCTGGAGGTAGTTGAGAGTTTAAAGTTCCTAGGAGTAAAATATCACCAACAATCTGTCCTGGTCCATCCATGTCGATGCTACAGTCAAGAAAGCACACCAACACCTCTGCTTCCTCAGAAGGCTAAGGAAATTTGGCATGTCCACAATCACTGTTACTAATTTTCATAAATACACCATAGAAAACATCCTATCTGGATGCATCACAGCTTGGTATGGCAACTGCTCTGCTCAAGACTGCAAGAGATTACAGACAGTTGTAAACGTAGACCAGTGAATCATGCAAACCACCCTTCCTTCCAATGACTTCATCTACACTTCTCACTTCCTCAGGAAAGCAGCTGACATAATCAAAAACCCTTCCCACCCCAGTTACACACTCTTCCACGCAAAACAATACTATTCACTGTACCTTGGTACATATGACAATAATAATAATAATAATAAATCAAAACAAAAAGGGTAAATCACGAAGGAATGATCGCACTGATCCAAGTTTGGGAGTTAAAGGAACATAGGAACAGGAGTACATCATTCAGCCCATCGAGCCTGTTCCACAATTCAATGAGATCATGGCTAATCTCTGGCTAAATACCCATCTTTGGCCCATATTCCTTGATACCTTTGCTTAACAAAAATTTATTTATCTCAGATTTAAAATTAACATCTGATCTACCACCAAGTGTTGATTATGAAAGAAAGTTCCAGACCCCTACCACCCTGTGTATGATTTCTAACATTTGTCCTGAATGATCTTGCCCTAATTTGTAGACTATGCCCCCTAGTTCTAGAATCTCTAGCTAGTGGAAATAGTTCACCTTGTCTTTTCCTATTAATATTTTAAAGACTTCAATCAGATCACCTGCTAATCTTCTAAATTCTAGAGGCCTGATTTACATAATCTCTCTTTATAACTTAATCCCTGAAGTCCAAGTATCATTCTTGTAAACCTACACTGTACCCCTCTAAGGCCAAGATATCTTTCCCAAGGTGTGAGGCCCAGATCTGCTGAACTGGAGGAAGCAAAGATCGGAAAAAGGTTCTGTTTTATCTAAACTAAAATTGAAAACTGAAATGTAGACTTGTGTATGTAATGGTGAAGAGCATTAAATGTAAATATAATGGCTATGATTAACAAAAGAACCATCTAAATCAAAGAGCTGGTGTAATGGTTCTGCTGAAATGATTGTACCTGAGCTGCTGCCAACCTATTAATTGTCTAGTTCAATATGTAATTAACACAAATCTGTTGAATGTCTACTTTAAACGTTGCTGTGTGCTAGGAATCTAAGAAATAGTTAGCCAGATTTGATGCATGACAGTGGAGGCACCGGGTGTGTGTGCATTTAAGGGTTTGTGTAATACACGAAATATATTCACGCAATTTTCCAAAGGACTGAGCTGAATATGGTTTGAAACCAATATGCTAGGTTTATAACTTAATTTCCCAAAAATTGACAAGAATGTCTAGTTAACGTTGTACTCTTTGGTTAGCTATCACAGTTTGATATGGACATGCGCACAAATGCAAGAAACTCAGAATTTGTGCACTAAAAAAGCCCTGGTCAATTTAACCACTCCTAACAGAGATCAGTTTACATTTACAGAAGAATGTTGCATGTGGTCAGATTTCACTGTTTTACCTTGCAGATGGCATCTTTAAAGGCAACATTGATTTCTTCTTTTGCAACCTTTATTTTGTTGATTTCCATGTCTTGTGCAGTGAGCTGTAATTCCATTTCGACCATTTTCTTTTGGTACGACTGTACTTGAACTTCATGCTAACAAATTAAGAGACAGCACTTGGTAAGGAAATATCCATCAAATTGTTTAGTCTAAGCATGTACAAAGTACTCTGACATTAATACTAATGCTGATAAAGTAAAATAAATCAAAAATAATAGCAAACAAGCATTCATCTTGGAAAAGTCCAAAACATTTTAAATGATTGTTACAATTAAATCTCAACAAATTTCAATAAATGATTTACACCAGTCTAATTTTGATTGCTAGTTAACTAAACATAACTATTTATATCTCACTTAAATAGAATATTGAATAAACTATAAAGAAAAATATTTTTCTTTGGGCTTTCAGTATCCTCACCAACCAAAAGCTTATTTATTTTCTTAGACAACTCAGAATTCACATCTTCTATGATGAAGGAGCTTGTCCACTTCATTTCAAAGAATGAGAAATGATACATCACACGGGGAACCAGCAAAACTGTATGCAGGAGCAATATTATTTCAAAGAATTTCTCAAATAAATACTTAAAATCCGGTCAATCTGAAGCAGCATTTAACTCAGATTATTCATGATTAACTAAGAGGTCAGGTGTAAGCAGGAACTGAAAACTCCTGTAGCATGCTCAATGTATCACAAGCAAAGACGCAAACAAAAATCTTCCAGCCTGAATGTCTAATGAAGAACAAGTATGAAATTAGTGTATTCATTTGACAAACAGAAGGTAAGCTTATTCCTGACCCTTCCAAGTTCAAGAGGCAATTTTAAAACCTCTACGTTAGTCTATTGCATTCAAAGTTTCAGGTGCAGCAAATAATTCACTACTTTGCCAATTCATTCCAGAGTGTGGAATGCAAATTCATACTCACTGTATTCAAACAGATTGTAATCCATTTCTAGAATGCAAAACTATCCTATGCCTGAAGTCCACATTCAACAAGTACAGCAATAAGCAGAGCCTCTTCACAATGTACCAGATTCCCTGGCACCCCCACCCTAGCTAAAGGATTGGGGTGAAGAATGCCAAGATGATTGCTAATCGGCTATTAATAGATTTGAGATGGACAACTTCTACCTAGTGAGAGCAAGTCCTGTCTAAGGCAGAGTTGGCAGGCAATTAGAGATCAGCAACTCCCCAGAATTTTTATCAGAAACCTGCAGTATCTTGTCAGTTGTCAAGATGGCAGGATCCTCTCAGGATGGTAGAGAGGATGAAGAGCTGAAGTTTGAGATGCCATTGAGGGAAGGTCTTGTGTGGGGAGATAAAAACTTTGGGAGGGGCACTCTGATGGAACCAAGAGGCCCATTTAAGGAGCGTAATCCACTGCTGATTGCCAGCTCTTAGTGGGGGCCTCTTCTGCTGTTGGTTGATACCCCTACCGTTAAAACCTTTTTTGGCATAAAATCCAGACCATATTCTACTTCTAACCATGACCCAAGCAATTGTATCTTGCAGTTTCTTACACAGAAATGTGCCCACAAATCAGAGAGATATACATGAACACAAATGGTGGACTGAGAGTAGCAAGGATCATGCAGTTGCTCCTGAGATTCAGGCTTACTTCTAGATTTCTCAGTTATTAAGAAATGTTTGGAGGGACATCAGTCATGTGCAGGTAAGTAGGGCTGGTTTAGTTTGGGATTATGGTCGATATGGACTGGTTGGACCGAAGGGTTTATTTCTGTGCTGTACAAGTCTATGAGAATAAATATTTGGCTGGAAACAGGGAAAGCTCCCATGCGCTTTCCCGAATAGTGCTACGAGATCGCATCCTCTCCAATGAATTACTGAATAGGCCTCTGAATTAACTTATCTGTGCACCATTTCCTCCATACTCCACTGAGGTTCCAGCCTGGATTATGTGCTCAGCGTTCCACAACAAACTTTGGTTTGGGGATTATCATTGAGACACAAAAAGAAAACCAAATGTCAGAGGGCTTAAGAGGAACGACAATTAAAGACTGGAAGACTCTGAGTGTAAATAGAAAGAGGAAGAAATTCAATAGCATTGACCAACTTCATTGTTCTGGAGAAGAGTAGATTCCATGTATGATGATATTTGGGGTCACCTTACATCATAATTATATTTGGTAGCAACCAGATATGGTAAGTTCATTCCTCTCGTTACATTTTATAGAACTTTGCTCATACAAAATAGTTCTAATTTTGAATCTGACAGTATTTATGTTCTAAAAGCAATTTGAGATGTTAAGCACTGGGATGATCGGACAAAGGGTTATATTTTGAAAGATTTCCAATACTGAACACAAAATTAATAGTTTGATCTTTGTCTTAGCACAAAACCTTTTTATCAAAACTGATTTGGTGCAAGAAATTACCTGATCCTGTAAATCTTTAAGCACAGCTTCATGTTCTCCTTGAATGCATTTTAGTTTTAGTTTATGTTCATCCAGTTCCTTTTTCAGGACATCAGTGATCTGTAGTTCATTCTGAAAATATTCAACCTCCTTTTCTAACTTGTATTTTTCTGATTCACAGATTTCTAGCTGCAACTAGAGATAAAATCAATTTCAAAATAGAAACAATCACAATTAAATTATCACTTCCAAAACTAATGTCTACATTATTGTCTATAATTACATCCCATATTTTAATTGATTTTTCATGATACAAAAAAAAAAGATATTTTTCTCCTGTCACAAAAAAGGAATGTTGTTCATGTTAAAGACCATGGACTCAAAGCCTTCCTGTTCCCCTACATATATGGCATGGCTAATTTATCACAAAAATATTGCTTTTGTACATTTCAAGCCACATTCTGTATTATAATAGGATAATACTCGTGCTCATTTATCTCTTTTGAATAGAGAAAAATAAATTTGCAACGAGGGCTCAATTTTTACTCCTAAAGTTGGAAAAATTCCTGATTCCACAAACCCGACTCAGGAGAAAATGATCTTGATGCTCTGAATTTCACTCTGGGTGGGCAGATGATTAACAGAAATCAAACACACCTCCCCCGAAAATAGTGCACAGGCAGCCATAGCAATGTGACTCCTAGATGCATAGAAAAAAATCCAGTTGTAAGAGCAGATGAAACAAAAAACAAAGCAAAAAAAAAAAAAAAACAGCCTGCACACCTTTCACATGTCTCCACATTCTCCATCAAAACAACTCATGCCGCAACCACCTCACTGCCTGTTGTACTCCTGATGCAAACTTACGCCCCTACCCACCCCAGAATGACCCCTCACACTACCTATGCCAACCTATGTCCCTCTGCCCACTTTTCATGACCCTTATATCAACCTATAGACAATCATAAACACATTTACCTGACATCATCCATGCCAACCCAGCATCCACCACAGGCAGAATTCAGGAGTCATGCTGAATTTGGCATGTTCTAAGCTTTCCTTACAGACAGTGATAAAATCTCATTCACTATGTGCAAATTATTTAAAACTATCTAATCCCTTCCAAAAATCACACATTTCATTCAAGTACATCATCTTTTATCAGAAAATAAAAATGTATAAAAACATTTGTACTCATAACCCTGAACATAAACACTTTTGAACAATCAAACTGTGAACTGACCGGTACCAAACTTTAATGATAGGTTGTGAAATTAGTTGAAGCATAAAGCCTATAAAAATATCCCTCAGATTTATGTCAACAGACACAGTGTTAAAGAAAGCACTCATTTTTATTTTAAAATTGCAGATGTTTCAATTTAAAGGACAAGAGACTTTAATGCCTCAATGGCTTGACAATTCCAATGGGATTTAAATACCTTGCCAGCTTAAATAGCTTTATCTACTTTTCACAAATTTTCATACCAACTTTTAACAATTCAAAAGGGGAAATTGACCTTTCCGAAGGTTTCCCTGGACTTATACAGTAAGGTCTCTCATCTCTTTAAAAGGGTACCCTACCTCCCAAAGAACTCCAGTAATTTTAGATCTTCTCCTGAAAAGTATAACGCTTAAGTTGCATCACAGAAACCTGGGTGGCAAAAATTATATCTCAGTGAAGACTTTTTCCCGTAGGTAGCAGCTTCTGTGAACTATGGAAGTGCAAAGTACAACTCAATCACATTCTCCCCTTCCCTTCTACAGAGAAATTAGTGGATATGAGTTTGGGGGTGGGACTTCTGAAATTGGGCCATGGATGCCATTTTGACTAAGTTGAAGAACCTCTTGAGCCAAAATTATCTTTGCTCTTATGCCCAATAAAGATGTCATACTCCTAACTTTCAATGAACAAACTTTATCAATGTGGATTTCTTGAAATTGACTTTTCCCTTAACAAGTGGAGAATGAGATGCAAAGATGGAGTGAGATTTGAAATTTCTTCACATGGAGAGTAGTAAGCCTGGGGAATTCTCAACACAGAGCAGTTTTCAAGAAGGAACTAGATATAGTTCTTAGGGCTACAGTGATCAAAGCGAATGGGGAGAAAGTGGGAAAGTGGGAACAGTATACTAAAGTGAATAATCAGTCATGATCATACTGAATGGCGGGGCAAGCTTGAAGAATCGAATGGCTTACTCCTACTCTGTTTCTATGGTCACTGAAGATTGGATCATCTGACTTGTGTATTTAAAAACTGACTCACTGTCCAATAGAGAAGAGAACATCCAAAATGAAAGGATATTAATCACACATATTCTGAAAACATGAAAAAGCATTCTCAAATTGAATGGGTCTCCTTCGAAACAAAGGTGCTGATCAACATAATTTCCCTCAGGGTGAGCGTCTTTAAAAAAAAAACATGGCTAATCAACCAAAGACCACACTATATTTGGAAAAGAAACTGAAGTTGAGAGATTGTCGCAATAAAGCAGCTATGTTTATCCCTTTTCAATCTTTAAATGCTGACTGCAGAACATAAGATACGGCAGCAGCAGAAAGGGCAAGAACATCTGTGCATCCTTTATGGGTCCACCAATCCAGTAAACTGACCCCAGTAACAAGACTACAAGCAACTAACTTCGAGACCTGCAGTAAGTCCATCCCTTCGACAGAATCCTGAAACGAGTTTGGCACGTGGCTTCGGCTGTTGAATTCACCTAAACTATGCTTTAGGAATGAAGACGTCTTCTTCATCAGGCCTGCAATGTGTGTTTTCCAGAACAAGACAATCATGTGAATAATTAACTATTCTTTTGCTTATAACCTGTAAAAGTGCACTATTCTCATCGACTGTACCCTCCTTGTATGTGTGATTTTGAGTGAGTGTTGTAGCGTTAGGTGCCAGAATGAACTTACAAACAAACAAACAAATCTTATACCTCTAAACACGTAAAAAGCTTGCTGCCGGTTCACAAATTATCCACACACATCGGTTAAAAACACACGCACCCTCCTTTCGAAAGATTATTGATTGCGGACAGTTTGGAAAGGAATAGGGGTTTCAACAATTTTCTCTCATCCTATCTGCAACAATGTAGCTTCACAAAGAATAGTGAGACTTTTTACACGTTTTGCTGATTAGAATTGTGAAAATATTGATCTTTGGCAAATGATGAATTCTTGGACTTTTTCTTATACTGAACCTTAATGTTTTCTGTCTGATTCCTGAATTCTTCAAGTTGTGCTGAGATCAAATTCTTCTCTGCATCAAATTCCTGCTGCATTTTCTGAATCTTTTCACTGGCCACAGATAAATCATCCTGCAGCTTACGGTTATTCTCTGTAAGATCACGAACCTACAAGACATTAAACTAAATGTTATAACATTTGCGGACGCTTATTGATTGGTTTTCCAACTGATAATATATTAATGATACACAATTTGCACTAATATCAAAATTGTTGAAAAAGGATACATTATGTTGAAGACATGCTGTTTGATATGGTACTTAAATAAGTGATAGCCAAAACGTTATTTTGGCTTGACAGCACCATTCTGTTCATTGTGAACACCTCTTATGTTGCTCCTGCCTGGTGGCGGTGTGAAACAGTTAACTTCACCGTTGATCAAATTTCAAATCACTAGGCATCTACCAACATCAATATTACCAATCAAACTGGAGAATTATCACACAGGAAGAATAATGGACCAAACAGCCTTTAATTTACATCAATTTTAAAGAAGCCAAACCAAACGTACTTCATATCAGAGACTGAAATATCATAAATTTAAAAATGTTGTAAATACTGCATCTTTTATTTTGCTAGCAAACTGGCACCAGAGGATGCATACAAAGTGAGATTTGGCCAGCAACAAATAGCTGATTGGTTTTTGGTGTTGCGGCCAATTGTTGATGACAAAGGCCTTCTGCCTGCCCATAACTGTGCGATTGGCTCCAAAGTAGCTGAACAACTTATGGGAATTAATAGTATGCCCAGAATCCTTTGGACCTCCAGTAGGGGAAGTGGTGCCTTTTTCTCAGCAGTAACAAAAAAAAAACCACCTGAAACCTGAGGAAAGCCAGTTTATTCTCCTTAACCAGTTGCTGTATGGTGTTGCATTTAAGCAATAAGTCAAAGCTTTATAAGTTGTTAATTAGCCATTTGTGCCTCCTGTAAGCAAGTGAAAGTACCTAGAAAAGGGAGATCATGGAGCAGCATGTCCTGGCAAGCCAAAAGGATCACCTCAGCAAACACTGTGGACAGGGATGATTGAATTGCCTTCCCAGATTTTCCCTCACCCTTAACACCAATTCATTTTGTGTGTGTGCCTGTAGCGTGCATGTAAGGGGAGTTTTATATGGTAATTAAACTTTTACCGGTGGAGTTTTGTATCGACAGTGCACAATTGTTCACCTATACCTAGAATTTATTTTCAATAACTAGTAATTCATGTTAAGTACAGAATCCTGCCCGTGCTTTTTGTCAACCTGGGTCTAAAGACATGTAAATTGAGAAATTTTGGGCACTTTGATAAGTTTTTATTTCTGCAGGAATATCAGGGCTTGATTTCCAGTATGCTACTCCAGTGACATGTGATAATATTGAAAATTATGGAATTAATCTAATGGAAAGATTTGGCATTACACATTATAAAATTAGGGAAAACAGGATATCCAGCACCTGTTATTAGTTAGTACACTATTAATCTAATTAACCTGTTTAGGGATGTTATTACACACCTCTGGAGCAGGTGGAACTTGAACACAGGCCTCCTGGTTCAGAGATAAAAACACAATCACTATGCCACAACAGCCACACTTTAATAGGGTATCCTGCGAAGGAGGAGGGGTAAAATGGGCAAACATTTTTTTTGATTTCATTTAACTGTACATGTGGACAGCAGAAGCAACTGTCAGTTTTACAATGCAATAATGGCGAGTGGCAACAGTTTTTTTGCAGTCAATACAAATGTAATATCTGAGCTAATAAATTTCCATTCCCATTCTAAAAACCAGCAAATCAGAATATTCATAAAACTAATTCCTTAATCTTTGCCTGTCATGTAGAGAAAATTAAGATTTAAAAGGGGTGAAAACAAGGATGAATGAACTGCTTTTATATTTTGCAAAACAGTTAAATGGGAACATTGACATGATGGATCTGTTTTGCAGGAGGCCAATAATGGCATTTTTTTTGTACTCACTCATGTTCAAAAAGTAAACTATGTTACAAACTGTAAGTTCTGTTTTCACATAGTCAGGGAACAACAAATGCTCTCATGCATCTCTCAAAATTCTTTTCGTTGGTTATTATAGCATTGGTTGGAAGTTTCCGTTTTCTTTTGAAGTATGGGGTAACATGTTAAGTGGTGACTCACATACCACCCCAAACTGGTGAGATAACTCAGACTGCCTGCCATTCAACTCACCAAAGCAAATGAGGTTGAGTATCTCACTCAATCACAGGCCTCTACACTATTGACTAACAGTGAGAAGGTAAGTTTTCTTCTTGTGGGGTGGGGTATGGAGAGAGGGGACTTTGAGCAAGGAAAGGCAAGTGGCTTTCAGAAACTACCCCCTTGACTGCCATCATGTCTCCAATTGACCCCAGATCAGGGCTATGGGAGGCCCCTCACCGAATGAGTAGACAGATTATCATGATTTCTCAGTTGGGAAGGCAGCTGATAGAGGTGGCAAGTTGAAGCTCTTAATTGTTAGCAAGTCCAGAAAACCAGCCATGGACCTTTTTTCTGATCACTTAATTGCAGAGGTGGTTAGAAAGGGTGGGTTTCCAGGGCACAGTTGAATAATTATCTCCCCTTCTCACCGTCTCTGGCAAGGGAAAAATCTGCCCAGTAAGTATTTAGCTGCCCACATTCCCTCTCTAAATTTCCACCTCTAACCAATTTTCTTTCCCTTTCTCCCCTTTTAAAAACTACCCTAATAAATTCATGACCATACGGGTACAGAGTATATTTCTTTGTGTCTAAATGATATAGTCAGTTGTACCCCAGACTACGGAGTCTACAGCCTTGTTATGATGACCAATTTCTAGATCTGTTTGATTGATCACCCTCTTAATCGCTCCCTTTTGCGCTCAGTATTGGTTTTCATTCTAGTTTTAAAGCCCCTTTGCACACAGAATCAGAGTCATACAGCATGGAAACAGGCCCTTTGGCCCAAACTGATCAATGCTGACCATGGTGCCCACTCAGCTAGTTCCAATTGCCCGCATTTGGTCCACATCTCTCTAAACCCTTCCCACCCATGTACCTATCCAAATGTTTTTTTGGATGTCGCTACTGTGCCTGCCTCAACCACTTTCCAAAAACGCACCACTCTCTGCGTGAAGAAATTGCCCTCACGTCCTTCTTAATTCTTAAAAGACTATATGCATTCATCCTATTATGCCCCTCATGATTTTATACACCTCAATAATGTCACCCCTCATTCTCCTACGTTCCAAGGAGCAAAGTCCTATCCTGGCCAACTTCTCCCTATACCTCAGGCCTACTTGTCCTGGCAACATCCTCGTAAATTGTCTTTGCATACTTTCCAGTCTAACTATGTCTTTCCTATAACAGGGTGACCAAAACTGTACACAATACTCCAAGTGTGACCTCACCAACGACTTACACAACTGTAACATAATGTCCCAACTCCTATATTCAATGCCTCAACCGATGAAGGTCAGCATGTTAGATGCCTTCTTCACCATCCTGTCCACCTGTGATGCCACTTTCAATGAACTATGTACTTGTACTCCTAGGTCCCTCTGTTCCACAACACTCCTTAGGACCTTACCATTTACTGTATAAGTCCTACCTTGGTTTGACTTTCCAAAGTGCAACACCTCACACTTATCTGTACTGAACTGCATTTGCCAATCCTCAGCCAACTTCCCCATCTGAGCAAGAACCCTCTGTAATTTTTGATAACCTTCCTTGCTATTAATGATACCTAATTTTGTATCATCTGCAAACTTAATAATCATACTTTGTACATTTACATCCACATCGTTTATGTAATAACAAATTACAAAGGTCGCAGCACCGACCACTGTGGCACACCACTAGTCACAGGCCTCCAGTCCGAGAAACAACCTTCAACCATCATCCTCTGCTTCCTACCACCAAGCCAATTTTGAATTCAATTAGCTAGCTCTCCCTGGATCCCAGGCGACCTAACCTTCATGACTAGTCTGCCATGTGGGACCTTGTCAAAGGCTTTGCTAAAATCCATAAAGACAACATCCACTGCGCTACCCTCATCTATCCTCTTGGTTTCATCTTCGAGAAACTATAAAAGATTTGTGAGACATGACTTCCCGCACATATATCTATGCTCTGGTAATATGTATGCGGTCCAAAACATCCCTACTTGTTTCCCTTATTTCCTTAGCATCCATGATTCTCTCCTCAATAAACACCGAGGAGAAATATTCATTAAAAATCTACCCCCATCTCCTGTGGCTCCACACATAGGCAGCCACGCTGATCTGTAAGGGGACCTATTCTCTCCCTAGCCACCCTCTTAGTGTAGCTACAGAACCTCTTGGAATTATCTTTAACTTCATCTGTCTTATCCATCTCATGCCCTCTTTTTGCTCTTTGGATTTCCCTCTTAAATGTACTCCTACACTTTTTACAGTCATCTAGGGATTCACTTGAGCACAATAGCTTAAACCCAATGCATGCCTTCTTTTTCCTGACCAGAGCCTCAATATCACTCGTCAGTTAGGGATCCCTAAACCTGCCAGCTTTTCCCTTTACTATCACAGGGACATACTGTCCCTGGACTCTTGATATCACACTTTTAAAAGCCTCCCTTTTGCTAGTCATTCCTTTTCCTTCAAACAGACTCATCCAATCGACCTCTGCTAAATCCTGTCTAATGGCCCCAAAATTGGCCCAGTTCCAGTTCAGCACCTTAATCTGTGGACCTGTCCTATCTTTTTCCATAATCATGTTAAAACTGAGAGTTATGGTCACTGGACCCAAAGTGCTCTCCAACTGGCACTTCAATCATTTGCCCGAACTCATTTCTTAAGAGGGAAGGTGCAACACTGGACCTAGTAGGGCCCTCTACATATTGATTTGAGAAACTTTCTTGGACACATTTGACAAATTCTACCCCATCCGAGCCTTTGACTCTGGGTGGCCCAGTCAGTACAAGGAAAATTAAAATCTCCAACCAATACTACTTATTATTCCTATAGGTATCTGCAATCTCTCTACACATCTGCTCCTCTTGTATCCACTAGCTACTTGGGGGTCTATAATACGGTCCCAACAGTGTGAGCATCCTCTTCTTGCTTCTAAGTTCTAACCATATGGCCTCATTTATGACCCCTTAAGAATATTCTCTCCAAGCACTGTTATGTCCTCCTTTATCAAAACATAAATTCTCATTTTTTTTATTTCTTCACTGATAGAATGTGGTTGTGGTTGGCTAGGCTAGCATTTATTGCCAATCCTTAAGTGACCTTACAAAGGTGGTATTGAGCTCCTTTCTTGAACTGCTGCAGAGCCTTGGGAATAGGTGCATCAACTATGTTGTTAGGGACGTGGTTCCAAGATTGTGACCCAGCACAATGAAGGAACGTGATCTAATTCCAAGTCAGAATGATGTGTGGCTTTAAAGGGAACTTGCAGATGATGGCATTCCCATGCATTGGCTGTCTGTGCCTGTCTAGGTGATAGAGGATGCAGGTCTGGAAGATGCTGTTGGAGGAGACTTGGTGAGTTAGTGTAGTGTATCTTGTAGATGGTACATACTGCTGCCACTGTGTATCAGTGGTGGAAAGTGAATATTGAAGGTCGTTCATGGGGGTGCAAATCAAACAAGCTGCTTTGTTTGATTTGCACCCCCTTTTGAGTGTTGTTTGAGTTGCACTCATCTGTGCAAGTATCCATCACACTCCTGACACATGGCTTGCAGGTGATGGGCAAAAACTGGGAACTTAGGAGGTAAGTAGCAATCATGTTCCAAGGTGCTTTAAAAGTATACGGCAAACCAATACTTAAACTCAAAATGCTGATGTTGTATGAATATGATTATTAATATTTGTATTGATGTGGATTACAATATTTGCTGATTCACTTAATGGTGATTTCCTTAATTTGTAAGCATTTTTGTTAAAGAAAAATTGCGACTCCAGAATTTGGCAATGATAACTAAAAAGCACTGAAAACATTGCAGGCCATTCAATATTCAAAAATGTAAAATTTGAAAACATCTTAGTTAACAGCAACACTAGGAGATATTTGTGCTATTATTTACTATAACATTTTTACAGGGATGCAGTAAATTAATATTATCAAATAAAATATAAAATAAATACAAAGATTTAAAAATTAAACTCCATTTAAATTGATAAATCTATGTTGAAAGTTCCAGGGTAGTTGAAGAATAAAGATAATATAAATTCTGAAAGAACAATCTTGATCAACTGGGTCAGTGGGCTGGTATAATTTAAAATAAATGTGAGGTGTTGCATTTTGGCAAGACAAATCAGGGCAGGACTTACACACTTAATGGTAGGGCCCTGGGGAATGTTGGCACACAGAGAGACCTAGGGTGCAGGTATATAGTAGCTTGAAAGTGGCTTCATATGTAAACAGGGTGGTGAAGAAGGATTTGGCGGGCTTGTCTTCATTGGTCACAGCACTGAGTACAGTAGTTGGGACATCATGTTATGGCTGTACAAGACATTCGTAAGGCTACGTTTGGAGTACTGGGTACAATTGTGGTCAACCTGCTAATAGGGAGGATTTTATTAAACTGGAAATCGTGCAAAAAAGATTTACAGGATGTTCCCGAGACTGGAAGATTTGTTGAGTTATAAGGAGAGGCTGGATAGGCTGGGAGTTTTTACCCTGAAGCATAACAAGCTGAGGGGTGACGTAATGGAGGTTTATAAAATCATGAAGAGCATAGATATGGCATAGATATAGCCAAAGTCTTTACCTCAGGGTAGGAAAGTCTAAAAAACTAGACAGCATAGGTTTAAGGTGAGAGGGGAGAGATGTAAAAGGGCTCTGACTAGTAGCTTTTTCACACAAGGGGGCATGCATATGTGGAACGAGCTGCCAGAGGAAGTGATAGGGCCAGTACAATTGCACCATTTAAAAGTCATTTGTACAAGTGGATGGATAGGAAAGGTTTTAGTTGGAATAGGGCCAAACACAGGCAAATGGGACTAGTTCAATTTAGGAAACCTGATCAGTATGGATGAGTAGGGCTAAAGAGTCCGTTTCCGTACTTCCATAGTTCCGAAGAATCTGCTTCCATGACTCTATAATGCTAACACAGAGTCAAAATTGGTATTCAAATGACAGGATGCAGTGAAGACATAAAGTTAAAGTTAAAGTGGACATGTTAATTCAAAAGGATTTTGAAAAGAATTTGGGAAAGAACATTAAACGTGGATGTAATGTTTGTGATTAACAACAAAATCATCTAAACCAAAGAGCTAATAAAGTATTTTGTTGAAATTATTATACCTGATCAAGAAGTGTAGTAGTTTGCAAATGTGCAACCTGTAGTTCATTTTGTAGTTGATTCTCAGAATTTTCCTTCATGTTTTGCACTATCGTTAGCCTGGATGTCAAATCTTGCGCTTCTTGCTGAGATTCCACTACTGCTGTCTGTAAGTTGTTCCTTTCTCTCTTTAAGTTCTCCACCTCAATATGCAAATTACTCAAAGCCATAGAATTTTTCTGCTTCAATTGCTCCAGATCTATAATCTGTTGCTGAAGTTTCTCTTTCTCTTCTGTATGCAAATTCAACTGCTGTTGAATAATTTGAAGATCTTTACTTAGTATTGTATTTGTAGATTTTAGCTCCACATTTAGCTCATCAGTTTTACAAAGTTGGTTGGATAGCTGAATATTTTCACATTCCAAATGTGAATTTTGATTGAGGTAATTTTTCTCATTTTCTCTCAATTTTTCCAACTCTTCTTGGCAGATTTTCATCCTTTCCTTTAAATGGCAAATGTGAGACTGTAGCTCACTAACAGAATTTTCATAGGCTTCTGTCATTTTGACTTTTTCATTTTCAGCTGCTTCAGAATTTCTTGCCAAATGTGAGCACTGAGTTTCTAATTTTTCCTGACTTTGTTGCAGTTGCTTCTGTAAAATTTGTTTCTCAGAGTTTAAGGAATGGAGGTCCATTTTCAATCGCTTCAGATTTTCAGTAATCATTTCCTTCTCTTCCTTTAATATTTCAACCTGTTCCTTTGCAGTTTCAGCTTCTAATACCATTTGCTCCATATTTTCTTCAGAGACCTGAAGCTCCCGTTCAAGTGCCTCAACCTTGTCTTGAAGGGAGTCTGTTTTTCGTTCACTGATTTTAAGTTTTTCAGCCATTTGTTGATGTTTATTATGATCTGCTTCAATGCGTATTTTAAGTTTCTCAATAGCATGCCGCATTTCAGCTACTTCTGCCTTGGTAGAGTTCAACCTTGTTGCAATTTCACTTTTTTCTGATTTAGAGAACTCCAAAGACTGGAGTAGTTTCAACTTTTCAAGCTCTACTGCATTAAACTTGCTCCGCAGAGCTTCAGTTTGCTCTAGGATGGATAAGTTTTCCTTCTTCAACAGATTTAGTTCTTGTTCTAATTTCTCCTTACCTTCTCTATCCAACACTGAATTATTTTCCAAACAATCAATTTCCTGGATTATGCTTTCCTTTTCCTTTGAATTTTTCTCCATTTGTTCAGCAAGAGCTTGTCGCTGACTGGTTAGTTTCTTTACTTCAGCTTCAAGCATCCGGATTGTATTAACATTGTAGATTTTCTCTGCTTCAAGATCTTGAACTTTTTCCTTCAACTTTTTACTAGTTTGCTCCAATTCATTATTTGTCTCAGCTAGAGTACTAATCTCCTGAATGACTCCAGTATTTTCTGTTTCAAGCTCATTCAGCTTTTCTGCCTGAATGAAAATGGTCCTTTGACTTGATTCATGTTCTTTTTCTAACAACTGCTTTCTGTTCTGCAACTCATCCAGATCAACTTCCATTTCAAGAATGTGTTTTTCCAGGTTAGCTTTATCTGATTTTGCTCGCTTCAGTTCATTTTCTAGTTGAAGGAATTGTTCATTCCTGTCTGTTTTATTCATCTCTGGGCTTTCCAACACCTTGGTCACCTCAGGCAATTTACCTTTATCAAGATTCAGCTGTAATGTAATATTTTTGAGCTGCTCTTCCAAATCATTTACTTTGTCTCGAAGATTTTGATTTTCAAGAGTAGAAAACTTCAATTCATTACATAGTTGGAGCTTCTTTTCTTCAAAGATGAGCATTTTCTTTTCTAACTCAGTGTAAGCAGCAGTTTTGTTAAATAGTTCTTTTTGATTGATATCTAGCTTGCTACGCAAATTCTCCATCTCACTGAGTAGCTCTTCAGTTATTTTCTTATTTTCTTCATTTGGAAGCAGATGAAGTATTTGGCCAGACTCCTGGTCCAATTGTAACAGAGATCCAACAAAGGTTTCATGGATTGATTGGCATTCCACTGGGCCACTAACTTCATCATTACCTAACTGTGTTGATTGAACTATGCACTGTTCTTTTGTGTTGCTTTCATTCAATTCATTATCAACGTCCTTGCTTACATTCTTAGTATTATCAAAGTAAATGGTGTAGTCCTTGGAAAATACAGGGCTTTCTCCTGTTGTTCCAGATTGTAAACTGGGTTGTTTCTCCCATTGTACATTAGAATCAGGGGACACATTTTGTCTGCTGACAGATCCCAATTGATCAGTGATGATCATCACCTCTGTTTGGTGTTTCTTTGAATCAATAAGCTTTAATTGAAAAATAAAAATAGTTGTAATTTAAACACATCAATCCTTATAAACAAAATATAGTCAATTGTCGGTTTCAAGTATGTAATGCCAAACTTGATATATGAATGAAACACCAATTATATAGCAACATACAAATCATAAAGAAGGACAGAAAATGATCCCATAAGAAACAACAGTACTAAATTATGCCTGCCATTTTAGGTTTTTTTTAATATTATTACATTTTAGACAAAATTCGTTCTAAAATATTAGAAAGTAATTTTGAGATGTCCTGAATGAGTGATGGGTACTATGAAAGGTAATCATGTTCCCTCTAAAATACATACATTGGCAGTACTTTTGAAACCCGTACATGTGTTTAAAATGTTCCAATTCCATGCAAAACCAAGGCAAAAGGTTTTTAAAATGAGTTCAGTAATGTATGTATTATTTGGGTTGAATGTCGGTTAAGAAGATTTTCAATATTGAGTGCAGGATGAGTAGAAAATATGGAACCAGTCAATAGCTTGCCAAAACAAAAAATATTCTATGAAATTTCAGATTGTTAGATACACATTCTGTATTGTACTAAAGACAGTTCACAGGCTGTGATTCACTGATTTCAGATTGAGTGATGGAAAAACTACCACAAATGGGACTAATTAACTGTGATCGCTTGAGAAGGAAGGTTTATAAAGCTATGATTGCTATTTCTGAATGCCATTTGATTGGTACTGCTGCAAGGAAAGACATGTTTAGAGGGTCTGGTTCAAGATTGCTTCATGAACCAATAAAACATTTTTCAAGAGCTATGGCATTTACTTAATTTAACAGGTCCACACACTAACATTTATTCACCAGTAAACCATATACTATATATTACAATATTTCATTACTATGATATTGATTTTTATTATTCACCTTATGCGGAGTACTCTCTTCATGATGATAGCTAGTAAACAGCAATGATTGGGAACTGAGGTCCAGAGACTGAAGTTGGACTCTCGCACCTTCTAACTCTGTAGACAGCAACTCAGTTTGCTGCCTCTGTGCAGCCAACTTTATTTCCATCTCAGTTGTTAGATTGGTCAACTTCAACCGCCATTGTTCAATTTCTGATGAATGCTGTTGCTTCAGAAATTCAAGTTCTTGTCTTGTTGCAATTAAGGTTTGATGCAAATCCCAGGTTTCTTGATCTGCAGCATCTTGTTGTTTTTGAAATTTTTCTCTGAGCAATGTAATAGACTGCTCAGAAGTCACAGGCCAAGTTTCCAGTTCCACGGGCTTCATTATCAGGTGATCATTTTCAACAGAAAAGGTTGTTTGGTCATTTACAATCAAGTTGGGTGAATTTTCAATTGTGTTCAAAAGATTTTTCTTATCATCTGATGAATCATTTTCAACATCAGCCATCTCTTTCTCTTCTGAAATGTTTTGATGCCTAGCTTCTAGGGATGCAATCATTACTTCTTTTACAACTTTGCACTCTTGAGTATCATGGATAGCAATATTGTTTGTTAAATCTACTTTAGTCAACGGCAATGCTTTTTCAGTTTCCAAAGCTGCAATAAGAGAGTGTAACTCAGACACGATTGAGGTGAGATGTGTTTCCTGTTCTTTACATTTTTCAAGTTCACTCTTCAGATCCTCACCAGTTTTCCTTTGCAGAGTTATTTCTTCCATCAAAGTTTTATTATGACTTTTACTTTCGATGACATGCAAGTTCATAGCTGATAATTCAGACTGCACCTTACTCAAGTCTTTCTGCACAAGTGCTCTTTGCTCCTCACTCTGCTGCAGTGCAACCTCCATACTGCTCAAAGTAATTTGCATTTGTGCTTTTAGCTCCTGCTCTTGAGAAGCCATTTTAGATGCAATATCACTATTTTGACTCATTAATTCATTTACACGAAGTTCAGACTGACACAGTTTCTTCTGAAGTTCCTTTATCTCCTCTTCTTTTAGGCTGCATTGCTTCTCCAATTCTTGGCTTTCAGCAAGCTGGATTTCCAAGGAATGGAGATGATCAAAATCCATTTTTTGTTCATCAAATTTACTCTGCAGCTCTTCAATTGTTTGTCTTTGTAGTGTTATTTGTTCCAGCAAAGCTGATTCTTGGTTCTTACTTTCATTAAATTTCAAATGCACATTTTCCATCTCTGTCTGCATTGAAGTTAATTCCTTCTCCAGAAGAATCCTCTTCTCCTCACTATTTTGAAACCTACTCTCCACACTGCTAATCTCACTTTGCATTTGTTCTACTTGGGAAATATAAGACTCTAAAGAAGCCTCTTTATCTTCAAGGTCCATCTGGAGAAGCTGAAGTCGAGCTTGAATTTTCTGAAGTTCAATTTCTTTTGTTATGATTGTGTCTTTCAATTGTTCTGCAATAGTATTTTTCTCTGTAATTAATTTACTGTGGTTAATATTTTCAGACTGGACTCTCATCAAATCACTTTCAAGCTTTTCTAATTCTGTTGCAAAAATGGTTTCTTGTTCAGTTTTCTTTGTTAACAGGAGTGTTAATTGTTCTTTTTCCTGGAGCAATTCATTGTGATCTTCCAGTATTTTGTCTTGTCTTGCATATGATTCAGAAAGTTCCTTTTTTAAACGATCAATTTCTTCCATCTTCTGCAGCTGTAACTTGAAACCATCTATTTCCTCAAGCATCGTTTTAATCCTTTCCTCATAGTCTAGAATTTTGGCATTATATTCTGTAGAACACTCAGTATGTTTTCTTTGCAGCTCCTCAGCTTCTGTATTTCTCACCAATAATTCCTGTGAGCTCTCATGCAACTGCATTTGCAAAAAATCTTTGTTTTCTTCCAAAGCACTGCATTTTTCACGAAGAGGTTTCAATTCTTCTTCTAATGCAGCATACTGATGCATTAACCCATCTTCCCTGGTTTCCTTCTCATTCATCTTTTCCAGCAATTTCTTAATGTCACTTTCTTTGTCTGCTACTGTGTTCTGCAGAAATCTTTGACTTACACTTAGTTCTTCACACAGAGTTTTAAGATCTTTGAGTGAGTTCTCTTTGGTAGCAGCTTCTTCTTCATATTTTTTAGTCTGTTCCTGCAACATTGTTTCATTTCTTTTCATTTCATCAGCAAAACTAGAATTCACCTTGTTCAACTCTATATTTTCCTGCATCAAAGTATTGTTGGAGTTTTTCAGTTCTTCATTTCTCTTAGAAAGCTGTAGGAGTTCTTCTTCCTTCAAACTAATTAACTCATCTTTTTCCTGAATGCACTTCTCAGACAAAAGACAAGCTTCCAACTTTGCTTCTAACTCTTCATTGGCTACCTGCAAACATTTCAAATTATTTGCATTGGTCTCAAGTTCTCGTGCAATGTTTTCAATAGATTTATTTTTCTCATCTAAGATAGCTTGCAATGCTTCGTCGTGTTGCAGTTTCAGTTGATGAATTTCTTGTTCCATTTCTATTTGCAAGTCAACATATTTCTTTTCTCTCTTCTCAATTTTTTCTTCAAATTCTTCTGTCTGTTTTAATAGAGCTTCACACTTGTTCTCAATCTCAGATCGTTGTTGTCTTTCAAGCTTCAGTAAGGATTCTTGAGAAGTAATCTGCTCCTTGAGGATGGAGATATCATGTTGGTAAATTTCTAACGTTGACTTTGTATTTTCAATTTCAAGACTGTCAAGTAAAACTTTTTCATACTCCTGCATTATATGTTTTTTCTCTGCTTCAACTTTAGCAAGCTGTTCTTCAAGATTATTTGTGATCTGCAAAATGTTGTCCTTCAAATTCAAAATTTCCGTTTCTTTACATTCAATTAAGCACTCTTTTGACTTCACCAGATTACTGACATTTTCATAATCAGCAATCAATATACGCTGAGACTCTTCAAGTTTCACAACTTTGTTAGTTTCTTGTTGCAATTTTTTCTCCAGTTCAGCTATCTGTGCTGTGAGCTGAGAAATGCTCAAGTTCAGGTTTTCTATTTCCTTTCCATTCTTTTGCTCTTGCTGCTTTGAAGAACTCATGAATTCTTCAAAGGTCTGCTTTTGTGTTTCTAACTCAGAAGTTTTGTTGTCTAGAATTTGCTTGAGATTATCAGTCTGGCGATGCAAATTCTCTTTTTCATCCTCAACTGACCTAAGCTTTTCTGATTGCTTTTCATTTGTATGCTGATAAACTTCTAGACTCTGTTCCTGTTCTTGATTTTTTTTCAAACTCACTTCAAGATTTTGCTCTAATTCTTTAATTTTATTATTCATCACCTCCTTTTCACATTGAAAAGTATTTAGAACATGCATATTTTCCATCTTCCACTGAGCCAGGGAATTACTTTCCTCTTTCAGTTCTTGAAATGCCTGTTCTTTTAATTGTATACTTTTTTCCAGTTCTTCAATTTCATTTGTCATTTTTTGACCTTTGATATTTAGCTGTTCCATGCTTTCTTCTTTCTCTTTCATACCCTTACAAGCAGAGTCAAGTTGCTGCTTCAGATGAGAAATTTGTTGTTCAAGGTTTTCCATATTTATACACATTGACTTGCTTTGTTCATCTAATTTGTGTTGTAGATGGTTTATCTCAGCTTCCTGAGAACTGTTCTTACCTAAAAAGAGAAAAGGGATGCAGAAATCAAAAGCAATAACTTTGTCCACAAATCAATACTCAAGACAAAACAAATGAAAATGATCTTGCAATAGAGTTAATTAATATTAAAACCATTTATGTCTACCACATTTTGGAGAAGGGGGATTTCCTCGGTATGTCATAATTAAAGTTATAAATATGTTCTAATTACAATTTTACACATGCTGAATGTACACTAAAGAAATCTACCAGATCATTGTTAAATGAAATTGAATTTTTCATGAAATTTACAAACACGAGTTAGTTCACCAGAGTACAATTTTTACAGAGTACAATTTTTACAGAGCACCTGTAGGAGCACGTAGGGCTGGCAACACTAGTCTGATTCACAACAATCATACCTGCAGCAAGTTTCTGTATTTTAAAAGGAACTCTGACTGAGAGACGATGAACTGTAGTCCAGGCTTTGGACACTGGTGTTTCAGAAAGGAAGAGATTTAATTTGAATTAAGGGACAGGAGAATGTGACTGGGAATGAGGCAGATATGGTGACCCATTTGAGAAGCCTCACCCCTTGCACTTTCCCAGCAAATACAAAAGCCTGTATTTTCAAATGGCCAGACTGTGTTTATTCCAGTGTAGATAGGAGTTACACATGGCAACTTTAAGCAATCCCATTTGTAGCACACTCCAAAGGAATTGCAGAGGATGTTGAGTTTTTTTGGTGGGCAATTTCTCGAAACCTGGTTCTCTCTGAAAGCCTCCATTTAACTTGGAGAGTTCAGACTGTTTCAATGACATTAAGTAAACTAATTACTCAGGAAAAGTCAGAATATTTAATGTATGGTCTAACTCATAAATAGCTATTTAACAGGCCCATACTTACCTTACACACACCTCCACCCACCTTAATGATCTAACTCAAACACCCCCTGCTCCAGCACCCTGCTCTGCACCCGACCCCATTTGGAAGCCACAGAACAAACTACTTTACATCTGTTAATGTATAATGAGATTCATTAATCCATAGTAATAATCATATAAGAGTTGGGAATTTGGTAATAGATCAAAACGAAAGGCTTTGTATCTGGAAGCATTTGGAATTTGGAGTAAAATTAGCAAAGAGACAAACGAGTATGATTTGGTGGCAATTACAGAAATGTAGTTGCAAGGAGGCCACTTTCGGGAGTTGAATTTCCAAGGGTATTCAGTATTTCAGAAGAACAGGCAGGAAGGAAAAGGAGGTGGTGTAGCTTTGTTAGTAAAGGGTTACATGAGTACCATAATGACAAATGAAATCAGCATTCGTGATCAAGACCTGGAATCTGCCTGGATAGAGATAAGAAATGGCACGGGAAAGAAGTTCCTGGTGGAAGTAATCGAGAGATCCCCAAAAATAGTCGCGCAGTGAGACATGGTATAAACCAGGAAATACTAGGGGTTTGTGAGAAATGAATAATCATGGGTGATTTTATTCAGCATTTAGAACTGGATTAATCAAATTGATAAAGGTAGCTGAGAGGGAATGTTCATTGAATGTATGAGAAATTGTTTCTTGGAACAATATATGTTTTGGAACAGGCATGAGGACAGATTTGGGCTGAATAGATTGGGCAGGAAGAGCAAAAGGTACGACAATTGATTGCAGTGTCAGCTGTTTAAGTAGATACTCAACTGTTCCCAAAATATGCTCCAGAAAGGAAGAAAGATTGTAAGGGGAGAAGAAACATCCATGACTAAACAAGCAAGTTAAAGATAATATAAAGTCAAAACCTAAGGAATACCATATGTCAAAGACTAGTGGCAGGCTGGAAGACTGTGAAACTTAAAAGATTAAGAAAGGATTACTAAAAAAAATAACAGAGATAGTGGATCCATCAGTTATAATATTCCAAATTTCCCTGGATGCAGGAAATGTCCCAGTGGATTGGAAAGAAGAGGGAGGGGAAGGCAGATAATAGGAAATTATAGACCAGTTAGTTTAACGTGTCATCGGAAAATTGTCTGAATCAAAGCAATAATAAGACATTACAAAGTCAAAACTCACTTCGTCAGATTCAGCATGGTTTTATGAAGGATAAGTTGTGTTTGACTGATTTACTTAAGTTCTTGAACATGTAACAAGCAAGGTGGATAGTGGGGACGCTGCAGATGTGGTATATCTGGACTGTCAGAAGGCATTTGATAAGGTGCCGCACAAAAGGTAATACACAAGGTAAGGTCATAGGGGCTTGAATAATTTATTCACTTGGATAGAAGATTGAGTAATCAACGGAAAGCAGAGTCAGGATAAATGGGTCTTTTTCTGGCCAGATGTAATTAGTGGGGTACCAAAGGGTTCAGTGTTTGGGCCCCAAATACGTAGACTCTACATTTATGACTTGAATGCAGAGATAGAAAGTACTGTAGCAAAATTTGCAGATAACACTAAAAATAGGTGGGAAAGTGGATTGCAACTAAGAAATAAGAAATTTACAAATGAATATGGATAGGCTAGGTATATGGGCCAAAATTTGGCAGATAAGTTTAACATGGATGAGTGTGAAATTATCCATTTTGTTCAGAGGAATAGAAAAGCAACTTGTTAACAAGTGGAGTCAAAGATCAGAGTGCTTCACTGCAGAGGGATCTGGGTGCCCACATGCATAAGCCACAGAAAACTGGTATGCAGGTACAGCAAGTAGTAAGGAACGTAAATTGAATTTTAGCATTTAATCGTTAAAGAAATAAAGTATACAAGTATGGATGTATTACTGCGACTGTATATAGAATTAGCGAGCCTGCACGTTGAGTATCGCATACAATTTTGGTCTCCTTGAAGAGAGACATAGCTGCATTGGAGGCAGCTCAGAGGAGGTTGACTAGATTAGATTCCACAGATGAGGAATTTGTCTTAAGAAAAATTGAGCAGTTTAGGTCTACATTCTTTGGAGTTTAGATGAACCAGAAAAAATTTAATTGATGCTAAAGGGGACTGACAATGTTGACAAAAGATACGATGTTTCCTCTCATGGGGCAATCTAGAATGAGAGGTCATAATTTCAGTATAAGGGGTAGCAGATTTAAAAAAGATGAGGAGAAATTACTTCTTTCAAAATGCACTAACTTTGTGGAATTCATTGCCCCATAGTGTAGTGGACGCTAGGCATCGAGTAAATTTAAGGAGGCGATAAACAGATTTTTAATTAGTAATAGGTTGAAGGGTTATGGCGAGCAGGCAAGAAAGTGGAAGTGAGGACAAGATGAGATTATTAATCATTTTAAATGGTGGAGCACCCTCTAG
>NC_063340.1:53262064-53281909 GCF_021869965.1 Rhincodon typus
AGATCTTCAGCACTTGCAGTATCTTGTTTCACTAGCTGGCTACACATTGGCAAATTAGTCCTGAATTGCAGCATTTCTGCCATTGCCTGGGCTGATAAAGCTGTTAAGCTGGAGGAAGATTTCTAGTAACAAGTATATGCACACTCTTCACCCTCTAATAGTAACAGTTGCATGGCTATACTCCCAGAATCTCACTGTATTCTACCCATTTGTAAAGTCTGTCTCATGCTATACTTCTGGAACTATATCTGGATTTTACTCCTTTTCCTTTCCTAAATTGATCCACTTTCACAACGTTGAACTCTGTTACCTATTAACCCCATTGTTACTCTAGCTCTCGGCACTGGGTTTCACTATAACCACAATAATTTGCATTTATACATTACCTTTAACATAGCAAAGTGTCTCAAGGTGGTTCAAAGGAGCATTATCAAACAACATTTGACGTTAAGTCATACAAGAAGCTATTCAGACAGAGGATGAAAAGCTTGATCAATATCTTAAAGAGGAAAGAAAGGTAGCCTGTCCAGATGTTTTAAAAGAGAATTCCTGAGCCTATGATTTCAGCAGCTGCTGTAAAATTGGGAATGTTTAAAAGGTAAGAATTAGTGGAACACAGATATTGCAGAGTGTGTAGTGTTGAGAAAGAGCATAGAGGTAGGAAGGGAGTCAATGTAGGTCAGCGAATACCTGGGTGATGGATGAATTAATTTGGTGTGTGTTTGGATATGGCAACAAAATTTTGGATAACCTGAGGTTCAGAAAGTGTACAACATGGGATGCTTGTCTACAGGCAACAAAGGCATGAATAAGGACAGGTGTAAAAAACCTTGTTCCACATCAAACAGCTTTCAGTTAAAGGAACAGAACTCGGGGTTTGAGAATGGAATTTCTAGTAGTTGGAAGACAATAGCTTTGATCTTTCCAATACTTCATTGGAGGAAACATTTTCTCCGTGCAATACTGGAAGTTGGAGAAGCAGACATATATCTTAATTACAGCCGAGGGATTGAGAGAGGTGGTGAAGAGGTAGATCTGGTATGGTCAACATATAGACAGAGTATGAGAATATATGGCAGTCAATAAATAAAAGGAGTCAAAAGTCTTCTACTGGCATGTAAATAGCAAATGGGTTGTACGTGATACAGCGGCTCTTCTCTTGGAGAAAAAGAGGGTGATAAGTGCTTAGAGACCCACGATAAGGCAAGAATACTTTTATCAGTGTTTACTTAAGAAGAGAAATCTAACAAAATATCATGGATGTGGAAACAGTAGAGGCAATGGATTGGGTAAAATGTTTGAGAGGAGGTATTTTAAAAGCAGGTGCTTAGAATAGATAAATCCTGATGACTTGCACCCCTGGTTGCTGAGAGAAGTGTGAGTGCTGATAGTGGAAGGGCTTGCCATGATCTTTCAATCTTCTCTTGATATGAAAGAGGGGCCAGAGGCTTGGCAAATGTGACATCCTTATACAAGAATAGGCATGGGGCAGTCCTCGTAACTACAGACAAAATAGTTGAGTGGTGTGCGAGATTTTAGTAAAAAACAATCAGGGAATAAAAGTCAATAAGGATTTGAAGAGCTTTGAATTAATTGCAGTTAGTCAGCACAGATTTGGATAAGAAAAGACCTACTTCCACTAGCAAATGATACAAGGACTAAATTACGCAGAATGAAAGTCTTGCGCAAGGGACGTAGAGAGAATATGAGGGAGAACACTTCATACAGTGACTGGTAATGACCAGAAGTTCACTGCCACAAAGGTGATGGACGATCAATGATTTCGAAAACAAATTGGATGTGCACTTGAAGTAAGTAAACTTCAAGGGTTACATGGGTTGCATGGGAGAGTGACATTCACAATGAGGTTATTGGGGAATTGTAGAAACAGAAGGAGATGGTCAGACATTTGTTTCTCCAGATGGCCTCATTATGAATATTTGGTTGCACTCTATGGAATCAGCTCTGCAGGGGTCTTTTTTCACAGGTTGAAGTTTTGCAAGATTGATAACTTTATGAAGTTATTGTAGTTTATTGTTTCTGGGATGTGATTTTTCATTATCTATGTTCACTTGGACAGGAATAAAAGGTATGAAGTGGGGGTAAAGCTTCTGTTATTGATAGAATGATTGACATTTTTATAAGGCTGAAAGAGCAGCAGTTTTTTTTTCAAAAGAGATTTTTGAATGGGTTTCCTTTTTACCAGCATTGTGAAGAATTTTCATTATTATTATGTAGTTTATAGGTTTCGTACATAGCACATGTACAGTGAATGGAAATTGAGATGCAGGAAGCATTAAAGAGGTATGGGATAATGGAAGGCACATGGAAAGAGCATGGGAAATATAATTTTTAAAATGTATTCTTTCATAGGATGTAGACATCGCTAACAAGGCCAGAATTTGATGGCCATTTATAATTTCCTGTTGACTGAGTGCCTGGCTAGCTCATTTCAGAGGGCAGTTAAGAGTCAGTCACATTGCTGTCGTCTGCAGTCACATGTAGACCACATCAGGCAAGGATGGCAGATATCCCTCCCTAAAGGACAATATTGAACCAGACTGGGTCTCTGTGACAATCAATGATTGTTTCATGGTTTCACTATTGAGACAGTAAGGTGCCATGAACCATGTCTCCTACCAGAATGGTTTTGATACCAAAAGAATAGTGGTATATTAGAAATGCCCATTTTTGCAATGGTATAGTCTAAGGTGGGATTGCGGAGTGTGGGCTCACTATCCACAGTCTTATGCTGACATCGTAAATATCAGGCACTCTGGGAATGGGGTGGGAACTCTGTAATTGGATGCTGCCTAACCTTTTTGACTGCCACAATCCATTTTGACACGAATGTAGACCTAAAGATCTGGCTACAGAGTCTAAAGCAGGAAGTGTAAGTTAAAAAAAATCTAAAATCATATAGATAAAACAGAATTAAAGAGAAAGGAAGAAATGTGTAAGTGCAAGAAAGATAAAAGAGACAGAAAGAAAATGTTACAAACAGGTTGTTCATATTTGAATGGATATTTGGTGGGTAACTTTATGGTGTTACATATTTGTGCATACCAATTTTCTCACTAGCATATTGGTGCAACAAAGTATGCTCAAGAGCAAAGTAACTCAGGTAGCAACTTCCTGCTTTTTGGTTTAACTGCACATACTTAAATGCTTTACGTTGCTGCCTGATTTACTCATTCATAACAGTGAATGCTAGTGGATACACTGTTACATGCACCACAAAGATGTGGTCCAATATATTTAGTTATTTCCAGTGTCTAAAAGTTTCTATTTTCATAAGAAGCTTACAAGACGAAGTGAACATAAACTTGGCAATGTGATAATGGGGCTCCCTGGGCAGGTACTGGGGATATCAAAAAGGAAGGCCACCCTCAAAGCCAGCCAAGTGGAAAGAAGTGAGAAAGACCTGGTGTATCACTTTGTTGACCCTGCTCATTGTCAATCAATGCTCGATAAACAGTGATGGCCTATCCACGGCTGACAATGTCACAAACTCAGTAAGAATTGGCCTTTCTTGGCTTCTCGTCTCTGCTCCTGTCATTCTGGCTGTTTTCAGCATTTTTGTTTTTGTTTCAAGTGATTAAAAAGCTCAGTGTAATCTCCTGCCAGCAGGTGCTAAATAAGACAGAACAGAGAATTACAGAAAACTTCGGTAAGAATATTTAATAGAACACTGGAGACTGTAAGCCATGACAGAGTGATGCCTTGCAGGGAGGATAGATTAGGAAACTATGGCTGTGATAGACAGACTTTTTGAGATTTTAGAAGTGCAATACTGTTGTGGAACATAGATTATTGCTACACTATTTGGGAACATAGGAATAGGAGGGGGCTATTCAGCCCATTGAACCTGCCCTACTATTTTGTACAGTCATGGTGGATTGAACACTTCAATGCTTTACCCCCAAAACCCTGTACACTGTTGGTA
This sequence comes from Rhincodon typus, assembly GCF_021869965.1. Taxonomy (NCBI): domain Eukaryota; kingdom Metazoa; phylum Chordata; class Chondrichthyes; order Orectolobiformes; family Rhincodontidae; genus Rhincodon; species Rhincodon typus. The sequence goes on from NC_063340.1 coordinate 53,266,011, forward strand.
ATCAGAAATTATTCAATTTCTACTTTAAACATCATCAAGGACTGAGCTTCCACAGGCTTCTGTGCTAGAGTATGCTAAAAGTTCGCAACCTTCTGAATAAACGTTTTTCTCCTTAGCTTGGACCTAAGTGGCATTGCCCCTATTTTTAAACTGTGTCCATTAGTTCTTGACTCTCAGAACAGGAGAAACATCTTACTTGCATCTGCCCTTTCTATCCCTTTAAGTATTTTGTAAGTTTCAATGAGATAACCTGACCAAGATCAAGAGGAATTTTCCCTGAGGCATATTTCTGAGAAAACATGAAAACAGAGCATCAGAAATACTCTGGAGTATAAAGCATTTTGAAGTATTTTAATTGCTACAATGTCACAAAATTTTACGATTGGATCAAATTTCACATTCATTAAAATGCAACATTTAGAAAACAGTTGTTTCACATTCCTTCCTGAAAAGACAAACTCACAAATTCCATGTTTTGAACCACATCAAGTCAGTTTAAGAATCAATTTCTTCTGAGCTGCGGGCATAGTTCTTCTCACCATTACCTGCCTGCCTCCCCATTTACTTATATTGTACCCTCTCACTTTAGCCTGTCATTCCAACCCAAACTTGATAGAAGGGAATATCAAACAGGATCATAGTGGTAATTGAACTGACAGTTGTGTGTGTAAGCCTCAACAGCAGAGGCTTTGTCAACCTAGCCAGTTAAAGAACCAATGTAGGGCCATTTCCCTGGGCTGCTGGCAATCACATGGCTTTTCTTCAGTCTCTTGCAGGGGCAGGGGTGGGGTGAGGGTCCAGCAGTACTGAAGCCTCCATGGCCCAGGTGAAGGGGACTCCATTCTTAAACGCCGCTCTTGTGGTCCTACACTCACAGCTGATGGGATTATTCCTCTGATCACCAGTGCCTACCAGACAGAGAAAAAACATTCCAACTGCTTATGAAGGCACCTAAAAATGGAGATGCACTTTTTCTTGCAGCCTCAGCAGCGTCAACCTTCTTGGGTGATGCAGTCTAGGCTGTAGAGCTATCAGCTTTCTGAGAGAGCTATCTCACTGCCCTTAATTGGACAGCAGGCCCAAGTGTACCAATTAATAGTACCACCAGGAAGGATGATCCAGAATTCAGGGCCTACCCTGTTCAGGATACTTCATGAGATCCCCTTGAATCCTTTGCATCTGTTTACTTTTAATTTTGTCAGCGAGTTTGTCACATCTATATATATATTATAGTATTCTACTTGTCAATATAGAACACTTTTATTCTCTTTGCACTATCTTCTCTGTTAAAAGTACTTACAGAATTACTTCACATCCATATTACCTAGTGGCCAATGACTAATATTTCTTTAAAAGTGCTTCCATGTTTTATTGTTACATTTTTACCAACAAAGTGTTAACTTGCTGTTCAAATCCCACAGGCTGCAGAATTTTCTACCTGTCATTCAATACAATTGCAATGGTTCATAGCAGTCCATCAAGGCTCTGGTGGACATTCTTTCTATATTGCCCACAACCCAAAGTCGCTGTACCTTTTGCTGCTGCTCTCTGTTGTGTTGCATGCACTGTGCAAATCATTGAGCAAAATGCTCCATTATAACATTAACCATACGCTCTAGTAGAAGGAATAGGTAAGAACTCGGTCATTGTGGCTCATGAAGCAAATTTGGAGAACATTCAAAGTTTGAGACCTCACTATTTTTTGTATCCATGGTATTGAATAGTTTTCCAATTCTGTATTTGTTGAAAATTGTTCCAGTGTGCACCAATAAATAAGTTCTTACATTGTGATGTTAGCATCAGAGAAATACCATACACTATTCATAATTCCAAGCATAGCCATTCACCTTGACTTAAATTTAATGAGCTCAATCGGCAAATTGTATTTATATATACAGTACCATCAACACTGACAGCCACTTAATGATTGTTAACCTCATCTATCAGTATGGGGCAGGTCAGAGATTATGTTCAGAAAACAAGGCAGGAATTTTATATAGAAATAGTGGCCCCACTCACCAGCTTGTGAGCAAGGTGCAAGCCAGTATCTATTGGTCGAGGAAGTCACTACCAGATTTTACAGTTGATTTGCCCAAGGTTATTGCATCCACTCCCATATGGGCAATTAGAAGGCTGGAGGGGGAGAGGAACAAAGGGAGTGTCACCCTTGCCACTTGGGAGGTGGGGAGTCTTTCCTGGGGCACAGAGTGACCAAACAGAAGGCACTCATCACCGCTGGCCGCCCTCCCCTCCACTCAATCTGCTGCCAGGGTATACCTGGCAACTTCACCACATGGCATGAGCACATCTATCATATCCCTCTGCCACTGTAAAAATACTACAAGCAGCAAGAGGGGTGTATTAAGTGACTATTAAATGACCAAAGATGGGTGGACCACAGAACATGTACCTCCCATGGGTAAAATATTAGCAGAGGTGGGTAGGGCACATCATCCTGCCAATGGCACCTGATTTAAGCCCCCACTACCTGCCTATCTATTCCCAGTAGGGAGGAAAGAGGGGGGACTGACGAAAATTTCTGGCTCAAAAATGGAATTGGGAAGGAATCAATTCTGGGAGAAGAGCTTGCCAAGTCTTGTACCTATTTGATTTGTAGAACCTTAAGACAACTTCTGAATTCCTCAGAAGTATTATTGTAGTTCGATTGTTACGTCAGAAAGACATTTTTAAAAGGATGATGAAGAATCATTAACTGGTTGGATGTGCTTATCTAAGATAGATAGATGCCTAAAGACCAGAAATAAATAGCTAAGCATTATGCCGAAACAATAGAAGCCATCTTATTAAATGAAAAATACACACAGGTTATTTATTCTTTTTTTTGTAGCAGTTAATTTTTTTGTTGACCAGAAATATGCTAAAATATAATTGTCATTAGTTAAACATACATACTAGAATTTATCTTTAAGTTTCATCTTATTTTACAATGCAAACAAAAATACCTTTCAATGTTAGCATCAGTGCTTCTCCTGTTGCATGTTGGAGTTACATTTGAATTGTCTTGCATCTTTTTTGGTGCTGTATAATACTTGTACTTCAAAAGGAATGATGTTGCTCTATTCTTCAATATTCTTGGAGTGAAAGCCTGTCTTTCTTCTGTAAACCATTTGGAATGTTTATCAAGGAGGTCTCCACTAAATGTTTTCTTTTGAGGATCTTGAAAAGGTCTCTTGATCAGGTTCTTGTTCCTGAACTGGATTGACCCAAAATAATAATGAATAGTCAGCATGATTGTCAAGTACATAGGAACAGGAACAGGTCATATCACCTTTGAGTCTATTCTGCCATTTGATGACATCCTGTCTAATCGTGATTTAACTGTTTAGACTTACTTATGTTCCAGAAAACTATCAATCTTAGTTTTAGAATTATCAATTGATCTTGAATCAATTGCTTTTTGCAAAACAGATATCAAAATATCCTGCAATTCCGGTGGATAGTAATAAAATATGGACAGTTCATTTTGGAATTACATCATATGATTTTAATATCTGATTTGAAATGGTTTTAAAAGGGAAAAGCACTGATGGCCACAACAATTAGCTGAACTTATAGGTTAACCATGCTTCATGAAACAAATATAGAATAAACAACATAATCTGAACTGGAATGAACATATTATCAAAAGACACTGAAACCACACAAACCAATTTTGAGTGATATGTGATATATATAAGTTAATATATTATAATTAATAATACATATTAAAATATAAACATATTAAATACAAAGAAATAATTTTTACAGTTTAGATTTTAAAGTAGCGGCATATGCGGATGATTACTTTGCCAAAGTGTTTACAAAAGTATCTAGGTGAGACAGTCCTTCCAGAACAGTGACTTAATTCAGTGAGTATGAGGAAGTAGGCACTCCCTGGGCTACTAATGCAGAATTGCTTTTACTGCAATGGTTTATATCAGGGAGTGCAAACATTGAAGGCACTTAGCTTTCAACACTTAAGGGTGGATTTTAGCTTAGAAAATCCCTCAGAAAAATTGTAGGTAGTATTTGGGGAGACCTGACTTGGGTGAGATGCAAGTATAGTCTTCCTCCTATAATTGAGTATAGGACAGCTCAGGGAAAGCCCAGTTACCTGAATAGAAAAGTTGAATTTGTGAAACTTCCAGACCAAGAATGTTTGGTTAGAAATCTGCAGTCTGTTGGAGAAGGTGACAGTCTATGCTCTGAGTTTTTTTTTATGTATTTGTGTAAGAAGGCTTGACAGTTCACCAGAAAGAATCAAGAAGAATCAATTAAGTTGAAGTTGTTAAGACTAAGATTGTTAAAAGGAGTCATTTCTACAGATTTGACTCGCTAATGGATAGTATCAGGAAATGAATTGAGACTTTGTTTTGCGATGTTTCATGAATATTTTGCACTATTTTCTATGTTTATATAGCTTGGTTTGTTGTTTCCCATTTGTGTAATAAATGTCTGTCCTGTTATTAAAGACACTTCGAAGCCTCATGTGACTATGTTTCAGTGACTATCATTTGGCTTTAAAAAAATCTATCAGGCCAAACTTATTCTAGTATCTCACTTCACAGTGGTACCATCAGCTGGGAATCATAACATCTTTCAGATGTGAAAAGACCCTCATCTCTTTTCATTTGCACCTGTGTAATAAGTTTAACATACTGGAGATGAAAGACAGCATGTGCAATTTTCAAGCTTGAAAATAACAAACTCAGATACTAAACTACACAAACCAGCTTATATTTCAGGGAACCAGTTTTGGCAGAGCAGGAAGATAGATTTTTGACTGGCAAAGTGGAAGCAACTGGAGAACCATCTTTCACTGGGCTTCTGAAGGAAAAGTGTGCAATGATAGCACTGATTTTAAAACATCAGAACACCGAGAGCTCAAAGGACAACTGAAATATTGACTTCTGCTGATTATTATTAAATTGGAGAGGGTGCAGAAAAGATTTACAAGGATGTTACCAGGACTGGAGGGTTTGAGTTATAAGGGAAGGCTGCATAAGTCGGAACATTTTTCATTGGAGTGCTTGAGTTGAGGGGTTGATCTTGTAGAGTTTTATAAAGTCATGAGAGGCATAGATAAATTGAATAGCAGAATTCTTTCCCTGGGGTTGGGGAGTTCAAAACTAGAGGGCATAATTTTAAGGCGAGAGGAGAAAAATTTAAAAGGAACAGCGAGGCAACCTTTCCACACAGAGGGTGGTTCGTATGTGAAATGACCTACCGGAGGAAGTGGTGGATACAGGTAGAGTTACAACATTTAAAAGGAATTTGGACGGGTACATGAATAGGAATGGTTTAGAGGAATATGGGCCAAATGCAGGCAAATGGGACTAGTTTAGTTTGGGAAACTCGGTCAGCATGGACAAGTTGGATCAAAGGCTCTGTTTCTGTGCTGTATGATTTACATGACTCTATCAAAGTGGGTGGTGTTTAAGGTGTTCTTCGGCATTAATGTTCAGAACCTTATAATACAGTATAATTTAGGTGCTAATGAGGTGAAGAGGTGGCTGTGACAGGGGTTGAAGTTGGAAAACTAGATTCCCTTTTGTTCACCATAAGATACTATCTTGTGAAAGGAGTTAAAACTTGTATTAAGAACAGTTGCCCAGAGGATCATTACGGGATTGATTGACAGTTAAATTGCCTGGTCGCAGTCAATAAAGAGACTGCAAGCCGCCTATGTGGGTGATGCTTTATTTTTAGGCTAGATGATAGGGAGTAAACAAATGTTCACTGAGAAGTTTGAATGCCACATTGAAGGTACGTTAATTTTTACATTTCACTGGCTGCTGAGAATTTGAAATGAATCAAGTGACTTTCTGGATCATGTGGTCAAGACTTCAACAACTCTTTATTGACTTTTATTCTTGAAATTCTCAAAATTCCACCTAAGAATAGTAAGCAGTTATTAGGAGAAAGGGAGTATTTACTCATCAACACCATAGGTGACACTCTTGGTTTGCAAGACGAAGGGAGGAGGAAAGAAGTCTTGGGAAGTAGCACCAGCTGTTACAGGAGTGAGGGATGGGAGGCACAGAAGGACGAGGTGAATTGCTTCCTGCTTTCCTCCCCTGTGGGTACATGACATCTCTCCTCCTCTGGACCTACTCCACCAGGACCTGCAGGACAGTGTCCAAGAATCTGTGTGGTCTTCTTATATGATCCCTGTCCTGTCCAGAGATGAGCTGCTGCACATCAGCCAGCACGTTCTATACTTTGGTGGGAATATGTTTGTGAAGCTCCCATATACTGCTCCACAAAAATTGCGTCTCATCAATACTTCGGTGTTAAACTGCAGATGCCCCCGATATAGTGCCTCCAGGCAACTCGAATTAGCAATTCAGACTGAAGTTGCATACTAAAACCAGATATTCAAACAGATATTCATTATTACCATTGCACCATTTTGCATCTGTTTTCACCCTTTCACTGACATAGGCTCTTTTCCATCTTGGTCATTTCCTGTTATCTATTTTTAAAAATTCTTGCATGGGATGTGGGCTTCGCTGGTAAGGTCCGCATTCTCTGACTTATAGCTGAGTCACAGCAATCCACCTGGTGAAGGTATACAAACAGTGCTACCAGGGGTTTAATCCTGCAACAGTGATGGAATAGCAATGTAATTCCAAGTCTGGGTGGTGTGTGACAGCAGGGGAACTTGTATGTGGTGGTGTTCTCATGCATCTGCTGTCCTTGAGCTGGTAGATGTCATAGGTTTACAATGTACCGTTAAAGAAGCCTTGCTGAGTTGCTGCAATGCATCTTGTATATACATGGGCTGCTTTGTCCTGGATCATGTCACGTTTTTTGCAAGTTGTTGAAGCTGCACACATCCAGAAAAATGGGGAGCATTCCATTAAACTCTTGATTTGCGCCTTTTAGATGATGGACTGGGAAGACAGGAGATGAATTACTTGCCTCAGAATTCCCAGCATCTTCTAGCTACAATATTTACATGGCTTGTCTTGTTTGGCTTTGGGTTAATAGTAAACCCTGCCCAAGGAAACTGATCGCAATGCCAATCAATGTCAAGGGGGTGTCATGTCAATGATAGTCATTGCCTGCTACTTGCATGCTTTGAATTTTGCTGCTGATCAGCCCATGAATGTTGTTCAGGTCTTGCCGCATACTGGCACCGACTGCATCAGTATCTGGGGAGTCGAAAATAGTACCGAACATTGTGTAATCATCAGTAAACATCAGTGATCAGATTGTTACTGTGTAAGTACCAGTCGACAGCACTGTTGACAACATATTGCATCACTCTGATGATGATTGAGAGAAGAATGATGAGGTTATATTTGATTCAAACAGATGCCCTGACTTTTATAGCAAAGGGAAATTTTCAATATATTGCAGGAAATACCAATATTGTAGCTCTACTGGAGTAACATGGCTAGAGGTTCATTGAGTTCTGGAGTACAGTGTTATTCAGTATTGTCTTCAGTATTATTGCCAGATTGTAGTCAGGGCTTTTGTAGTACATATTGTCTGCATATGTAACTTGATAAATGTGGGGTGAATTGAGTTGGCTGAAAGTTGACATTTATTCTGAGCTGCTTGGTCCATTCGAGCTCTATCTCATTTAACACAGTGGTGGTGGTGACGTATAGCCTGATGGAGGGTATGCTCAGTGTGAATACTGGACTTTGTTTTCAAAAGGACACTGTGGTGATCACTCCTACCTAATACTGTCATGAACAGATGCACCTTTGATGGGAACATTGGGGATGAGAATATCTATTACTATTTTCCCCTTTTTATGGTTCCCTTAACACCTGCTACAAATCCAATCTGGCAGATATGTCCTTCAAGACAACCATATTCCACCTCTAAGTGGTGTTCAACATAGAGGAATACTGATTCATCAGCCGAAGGGGAACAGTCAGTAGTAATCAGCAAAGAGATTTCCTTGCTTGTGTTTGTCCTGATGATATGAGATGGCAAGGTCCTCAGTTACTGATGAGACCCAGGGCAACTCCCTTGAAACTGTACACCACCGTGTTACCAACCCTTCTGTTGGGTCTGTTGTGCCTGTAGGATAGAATATAGCCAGGGATGGTGATGATGGTGTCTGGGCCATTATATGGTACAGTTTGGAAAGTATGGCTTTGTCAGGCTGTTGCCTAATTAGTTAGTGAGATGGATCTCCCAATTTTGTCACAATCCCCTGCATGCTCATTGGGAAGACATTGCAGCATTGACAGCTGGGTGTGGTGTTGTGGTTTCTAGTGTCTACAGGTGCCAGGTGATCTGTTTGGTTGTGTTCCTTTTTGACTTTGCTGTAATGGCTTGATTGAACTGAATAGCTATTAGGCTGTTACGGCTGTTTATGCTGTTGAGCTCTTTCACAGAGTCTTAATGCTCTAGTGTTAGATGGCTTTTTTCTTACAACAGTCAGTGATAGTATCATGGCACCATCACTGAAACTAGCTTTCAATTCCAGATGTTTAAAATTAACTAATTAATTAATTGAATTTGGATTCCACCAGATGCACTGGTGCTGCAGCATTAGCTTTGACCTCTGGATTACTAGTCCAGTGACATGACCATCAAGATCAGTGAAGTCCTATAGATACTATATGCTTACCTGCAACAGTTCAAATTAGAAAAGTGAACCTTCTCTAATCTTGCACCTAAGACTCATTTGGCAGTAATTTAAACATCAATAAAAGGGCTACTGCACTGATGGAGAAGCCGTTTATTAGATAATATGTTAAATGAAGGCTCCATCTGTGTTCTCAGATCCATGTAAGAGATCCCTTGGTACAAGTTGAGAGCAGAAAGAAGGATATCCGGGCCAAGATTTATCCTGAATCAATTTACATGTTAGAATATATAAATTGCATGAGTAATTTAACATCTATTGTAATGAGGCCTATTGTTGGAACAGCTCTGAGTTCCATGGTTTTACACTGTCAAGGCATTTAGGATAACTTTCACTAGAATTAAAATGCACAGTTGGTGCTGGTATTAGCTAATCCAGTTGGAGTCTATATTTTGAAGATTTTACAAATTCAGTAGCAATCTCTGATGCTGAGAATTTTTTTTTGTCTTTCTGCCTTCACTGATCTGGACTTGCTACCGACTGTTTCTGATGGAGTAATGCCACTAGAAAATCTGCTGCCTGCCACCTCTTCACCACTCCATTGTCAGGAGCACATATGGTGTGCCATATGGGCATGACTTTGTAAAGACAATGAATTCCAACTGATATTTTCCCACAGAATATATACGTAACAGAGAGACCATTTATGAATATTAACACCCAAGGGGATATGCAGAAGATGAGTTTGTTCACCAAAGTGGCAATGGGATAGCACTTTCATCTGCTGCATGAAGACCTGCTATAAATCCTACAGCTTTCCCTGTGGCTGTGAAGGTGATGAGTGCACTTAACATTTATAGCACAGGCACAGTTCAGGCAGCCACAAGATTTATGAAATAACAGTCAAAATGCAACCAAATACAGCCTGGATATGACTTAATTAGGAGGCAATAAATGTGTCTTCTAATTTCCCACATTACAATAGTGACTACAATTTAATTGGTTGTAAAGTACTTTAAGACATGCTGCGGTCATGACAGGAGACATGATAATTGCAAGTCTCACTTTTAGTAGTACAGAACTTGAACACTACTGATTGTAGAATCACATAAATAGTAAATGTTTCGTTTTGGCTTTTGAGAAAAATTGGTTAATACTTGCTGAATAAGGCTGAGTGTATTAATAGCCATACTAAAATCAATTTAAGATCATTTGTAGAGGCTCAATTAGATTTCCTGTATGAGCCATACATTTATATGCAGGAACCCATAGTTCGCAAACAAAAGGAACATATAGATGCCTCGTACTTTTTTGAATTACCCAGAATTTGGGAAACATTTAGTTGCCAGTATTTTCTCCATGAAAATACCTTGGCTAAACAGAGTCAACCTGCTGACCAATCAGCAGCCTTTTCCTGCACTTAAAATTGTTACAATCATTTAACACTTGAGATCCTTGCGTTTGTCCTGATGAGTGTAACATGAAAAACTTTGGCAACATGTCGCTCTTTTCAGCGTTATTCAATTTTTTCTTCTTTCTTTTAAGGAGGAAAATTCAGCTAGCATCAAAGCAAAGCAGAAGTAAACTTAGAAAATGTTATGCATCTGTTACTTCTTCTAAGGTCCAGTGTGGAAGAGTCGGTATATACATTGTAAGTTCCTATAGAAAATTTCTTCAAGTCACTTGACATGAAAGATTGTCTAACCAAGTTTTGCTATAGTTTAATGCCAGTAAAGCCAATGGCAATGTGCACATTGTGCATGACAAAATGTAAAGATCAGATATTGTATGTGAAATATGCTGGAGTACAATATATTCACTCTCTACTCTTCTTCAGGACGGAAACACTAGCTTTTTCAAACAACTAGAAAAATACATTTTACACAATCTTAAAAATTTAAGTCTTCTAAACAAAATTAAAAATAAATTGTGAAGTTCTTGTGAAGCTCATTTGAATTGTTTTTCATTTGATTGTTATATATGTATAACACTGCTGACATTGTGACCATTTAAATGCTTTTAGGGAAGTGTTGTATGATGAATCCTCATCACTGCTCACCACGTTGTGTGAGCTAAATCATAGATTTGCTGCCTCTGTTGTCTTTCATGGTAGGATCTACAGAGCTTAATGGTGTAGAGGAAAATTACTTAGTTATCTAATGAGAGAGGCTCTTGACTTAAACAAAATGTAGCTTATTGCATGGCAGTAATCAATATACAAGTTATATGTGATGGGAATTATTACAGAGACTATGAGGAAGACCCAGCTAGTAAGTCTTACTCCTTCGAGACCCTAAAAGCCTCTTATCATGTCTGAATGACATTGAAAAAGGTGGCATTTGAGGCACTTACCAGCATGAAGCCTTTCAGACCTTTACACCCTCATATGATAGGAAGTGAAATAGGAAATTGAATAGTAGTTGCTATTCCTACCTGAGACTGCAGGCCAAAAGCAATGTGGTTGACTCTTAACTGTCTGTTGCAAATGACTAGTGAGTCTATCAGTTTAGGGCAATAATAGATGAGTACTAAATACTGACCAGTCACCAACACCCAAGTCCTGCGAATGATTTTTTTATTTTAAAAAAGCAATTGAGTGTATTCAAGTCTGAGACTGATTGATTGATTTTGGACACTAAAGAAATCAATAAATATCAGGACAGGGTGGGAAAGAGCAGTTCTGGTAGATTAGACATGAAGTTGTTGATCAATTGTGCCAGCATGAGGACCAGATGGCCTACACTTACTCCTAGCTCTTACATACTTAAAATTGAAAGAACAATTCATCAAAGTAAATTTCCTTTGAACATTTTGAGAACAAACCTCGACTCTTGGTCATAAAATTAATCCAGTCAAGTAGCATCGTACTTTCTTCAGAACTGGAATCTAAAGTATTGATTTAAAGATCTTTTTTCTGGACAATTTTCCATTTCAAGATCTCAGATTACTGACTCCATCGTCGTTCCTCTCAACAAGCTGGACATTATCAAAATTGACTGAATTCACTTTTAACCTGTTTTTATGAAATGTCAGCATTTAATTTATTACTACATTGCAACTCATGGTGATGTTTTTACTTTCTTACAAAGTACTTCGGCAACTTAGCTGTAACCTGATCCAATAAGAATAGAATCACATCTCAGCGATGAGCTGCTCCCTTAGAAATTCTTCTGTCCAAATTATATAAAGCACAAGTGGCATGATTTTCTGCAGGACTTCTCCTGCTGTCATTCAGTAGGGGTTATTTTAAGGAAAAAGTAAAAAACAGGCACTAAATGAGTACTGTGATAATAATACATATCTGTTTGGAAGTTTAGTTTTATCATAGTTCCAATTACTTGTTACCATAATTTAAACGTACTAAGCGATGCTAAAACATATGCAGGTTTAACACATATAGATCTTTGTGAAACAGTACATGTGGGTTTAGTCACCCATCTCTGTCGAGAACGTGGAGTATTGTGGATGACAAACATTTCGGATGCCTTGGGACTAAGAGGTGCAGTACTGGAGATCTGGTTGGCAGTGGCCCAGAGTAGGAAGGATGTCTAAGGCTTAAAGATATCTACTCTCCTTTTTGAGCACCCTATCTTGCAACAGCGAATGTAGTTCTGCCTGGCTGCCCCCATTACTCCTGTAGACAAAGTAAGATACATATGATCAAACATACTCCTAATGACTTCCATAAGATGTCAACCAAGATACTGGACAGCATTTACCCTTTTTAGGTAAAAGCCTCAGAAATGTTCAGGGAAAAAAAGTTGATACAGTGTTGGAAAAATCTAGAGAAAGTGACCCCAAGTCTCTCCTGATTTCTTTCAAAAACCTTTTTCAAACATACTACAGCAAACGAATAATAAAAGATCATAAGGATGATACCTTTAAGTAGTGCTCAAATCTTCTGCAACAATTTGTTTACTTCCAATCAGCTAACCATTGTTAGGAGAGAGCAGTAGTTGAAGCATTATTCACCAATGTCATACATCCTCCTTAACATTGAAAGGCAAACTAATTGTTAATCATCTCTTTAACAAACATCTGGTTTATTGTTTCTAAGATTGGTGTCAACTCCTTTACCATCAAGGTATCTTAGCAATAAAGATCAGCTCCCACACCCACTTATTCAGCAGTAACTTCTGTATTCTGTGGTTTAAAGGTCACTTTGAAAGCTACTGAGAAGAGTGTAAGGTAAGTGGTATGGTGTCAGTGGGCGGGGTGTTAGGGTGCCAGATGGGATGAAGGGTACAGTGCCATGTAGGTGAAGTGGCAGGATAGCAGTTAAGTGAAGGACATATGTGAGAAGAGGGGTATAGGCCTCAAGGTGGATGAGGGAGTACAGGTCCAGGCCAGTTAGGGTTGGCAATCAGTTGGGTGATGGATTCAGGTGCACTTGGGGTGATGGTGTTTGGGTGGCAGGTAACTGGGTGAAGGAGTCAGGGCAGTTTGAGGCAGGGAGTGGAGAGTTGGGGGGTCCTGGGGTGAGCCTGATCTTCTGGAGGAGTGGGAAGAAGGAGCAGGGGGAGCATTTAGTCAGGTCAGGATGGCGATGGGGAGTTGGTGGGGTGAAGAAATCGGCTTCATGGTGAGTTAGGTTAGTGGGTGTTTGGTCGGAATGAGTAGGAGGGGTACCAGAGGCAGTTGGAGTCCCAAGGGTTTAGGTCGGGGTATCAGATTTGGGGAGTTTAAGTGTAGGTTGTCAGGTCGTTTGGGGTTTGGAGGTTAGGTCCGAGTTGAAGTGGGAGTGTGGGGTGTGGGAGTTGTAGTTGAGTTGATGGCGAGTCCTTCTTGTGGGTAAAATTTAATGTCCTTCCCCAAGCCCTTTGGAAGTGGGAGGACAGGTTGGAAAGTGGTGGGTGTGGATCAAGCTGCTTTTCTAACTCTTCCCTGATTGGGTTTGGAGTGAGAAAGCCCTTTGATAGTATTTCTGTATTAATGCCAACTGAGGCCCTTGTGATCCTGCTATCATCGCTCTTTAATAGAGTTATACAGTGAGTACAAAAGCAAATCCCTGTCAGGTTTTCTTGTCACTCTCAGATGTGGGGGCAGGGTCTGGGGTGGATCTCCTCTTGTTAAGCACTCAATACTTGATTGAGGGACCTGGCAGGAGAAGGAGTTCGGGGGTGGGTGCTGCTCCTGAAAGCCAACCTGGGAATGCCTGTCACTGATTACTCAAGTGCCTGATTAGCAATTATTATGAAGGGTCTTCACCAAGAGAGGCAAGGTGGGACTTTCATCGGGGCTCCAGCCAGCTGGCAAGACTCCCAAAGTCCGGACTAAATTCCTCCCTTTATTGGTGGTATTGCTATTGAGCATGTACTAAACCCAGGAAAGATGTTAGTCTTATCTTTCCTTCTTTTCAGGGTAAGGAAAAAGAATTAAATAATATTCAACCAAAGCTCCACAGGGAACTGTTAGTTCTAAAATGAAAGGTAATTAAAGTTCTCAGTGCTAGTTCTCAGCTGTCAAGAGCTTTAGTACAGGTTACTCATGAGAACATACTGCATCAAATTCTTGGACCTTTTGACATTCCTCTGATACAGAAATGTCCTACTCCACCAAGCAAATTCCAACAGAGGAAATGAATTCCACTCCTACTTTCACTTCCCAAAAGGCAAATCTTTTTTGATTTGTAACCAGAGTTCAATACTATTTTGAGATCAAGAATTTTATGAAATAACATCTTTGAGCCTAACACTCTGGGAGTCCTGTTCTGCCCACAAAAATGTATGTCATCTTCTCACTTTTTTGTGGTGATAAGAAGTCACGTGGTACCTGAAAAATGGATGCTAGGTGGCCAATTTATTTCCTGTCATATTTTTGACAAGTTTATTAGATTTTATTGCGACTGTGGCCAAGTAAAACAACAATCCATAAGACGTGGCATGAATGAAGATTCAGAAGGCATTACATTTGATACAAAATTCAGGAATTTATTAATATATTTTTAAACTGGTTGATGAACAGAAAAGGTTTAAGTTTGATCAAATGTTAGGAGTGGTATATCCCCGAGGTCCGTGCTTAGTGTATCTTTTAAGGAGAAACATGGAATAGAGTATATACAGTTTAAAGTGCTGAAAGATATTGATGACTGATTAGATGTGAATATGAAATAAATAATTTCCTAAAATTGTAAGTACTTGTAAATGAAACGTCCATTCTTGATTTTATAAATGGGCCATAACGTACAAATAATTAAAATGATGCTAAATTTGTTCAAGGTAATGATTATGCCACAAATGGAGTACTGAAACTGAATGATTTCTTGTACAAATTTATCATTTTTATTTAAAGAGAGTTCATTATGGTCAGAGCCAGTACAGTGTAGATGCACAAGGTGCTACCAAGGACAGGAAATTATGATGGAAGAAGAACTTGAGATAATAAAATTATCTCCATTGGAACAGAAAAGGACAAAAGAAGATTTAAAACTGAGTTTTGCTCAATGAAGAGTTTTGATAAGGTGCATAGAGAAAGATGATTTCCTCTAGTTGGAGATGCAGTGCTGGGGCAAGAAATTTCCTTTGAGATCATGAGAATGTGTAAAAGAGAGCTACTGGACCATGAAATCTTACCACAGAAGTACTTGAAGCATCTATCAGAACATCTTTTAATATGTGGAGGTAAGTACAGATACCATGGAGAGCGAGTGGTGGAATCATAATACCTGTGAACTACTTTAGCAAAGAACTGGAATATAAATAATAGGTGAAACAGTTATTTGGAAATGTTAATAATTTTAAGGAATGTTTAAACTTTGAAACCTTCAGTTCTGAACTCAAAAGGGCAAATTTTGTATACGTGTACTGCTAGAAGTGCTGTGGGATAAATTCACGAATGTAGCATAACCACCAAGGACTTGCACTCAAAGGTGCTGCAGCTAAAAGAATTGTCCCCTCCATGTTGCATCCCATCTTTGATTAACTTCTGCTTCAATGCATAACTCCTGGCTGGGACCACTGGACGTATGAATGGATAGTGTGAGTTGCTTCCAGCCTTGAACAGTGAGAAAAGTCCACAACAGGGAGAAAAAGATGAAAGAACTATAGAATGTTGACAATATATTTTTTGTGATGAACCTACAATGATAACTGTTGAGTGTTTTCAATGTAAGCAATAAGGAATCAATTATAAGGTGTTCTTGAAATGAAAGAGCAATTTTGTTACCTGCTAACCTCAAGAAGGATTATAAAGATTCAATGTAAAGCATATGACCTCTCTGAAGTCCACTAGGCGGACACACACACACATGAACAAAAGAACATACAATTTAGGGTTAACACAGTGTGGAGCTGGAGGAACACAGCAGGCCAGGCAGCATCAGAG
The DNA here is from genome assembly GCF_021869965.1 of Rhincodon typus. NCBI lineage: Eukaryota > Metazoa > Chordata > Chondrichthyes > Orectolobiformes > Rhincodontidae > Rhincodon > Rhincodon typus. Next base: position 53,281,888 of record NC_063340.1, read on the forward strand.
GAGCAGGAAAGCTGACGTTTCA
>NC_063340.1:53282309-53312064 GCF_021869965.1 Rhincodon typus
TCTAAACCGAACCTACTATCTCTGATATAATTTAGGGTGCCTTGGCTGTATTTGAGACAGAAGGTTTTAACCTGAGACCACATTAATTATTTGGGTTCTCAGACTCAAAGCAGGTGCAAATGTTGCATGAGAAAATGAGCAAATCTCTTGAGTCTTTGCTTTTCTGATGTTTCATTCTAGTCAGTGTTGTCACTAGGCTCTTCTTTCTGAGATGTGAGAGAGAGTGCCTTCTTCAGCCTGTTTCAGTTCTGCTGCCTAAAATGCATCCCCACTGCTATGCCAAAGAAGCCACTTGAAATAACAACAGGTTGCATATTTCCTGGCTGTTTTAGGGTTTGGTATTTGCAGGTAAAGTTCCATTTTCCAACCTATGAATGTATTCATAATGCCATAAATCACAGAGAATATTACAGTCTTCTCATTGGAGGAATTGGGGATCTAATCTAGCTTTATGAAACTTGGCTAACCTGTTAAGAGTCAATGCTTTTGGTCTCTTTTTAAAGCCATTTCAGTTTGTGAAAACCACAGTATTAAATCTGACAATGGAATTCAAAAAGTAGTCATCCATATTTTGTATCCCCATGACAGTATCACCACTACAAGTTTTATGAGCTCAACTGTTATTCTATAGACATGAGCTCATAATCAAGGCTGACAACCAGAACACAATATTGAGAAAGTGCTGCGCTGTGATTTCATCTGAATGCAAAAGATTACATGGTACTATTTGGTGTCCTGGCCAGTATTAATACCTAAATCAACAACAGTATAACAGATTAGGAGAGAAATTGAGCTTAGTATATATCATTCAGATGCTACTTGATTTCTTAACAATAAAATATTGGATCCAAGATGTTTGCATATTTCTGAAGGATTTATGTGCCTGGGAACATGTGCCTAGTGAGCACTGGCAACATGCAGACAGGTAGATCATGATGTTAATCACTATGTAATGCTGATTTGATGCCAGTGTTGCCATTTTCAAATGCCATGTTCCAGCTTTGAAAACGTGAATACAATACTAAAAACATGCAGAAGAATACCCCTAACCCTTCATCACCTTACTTCCACAACTAGCATTATCTAAATGGATCTTGACTACTTAACAGTTAGGTGCTACATTATTTGTTCTAGCTGCTGGTGCAATTGATGGCATTTTTTGTAGTTTTTCAATACTTGCCCAAAGTTTAAATAATTTACAGAGACTTAAGCTGGCTGGTGCTGATGCACCCTTCTGTTCATTTAGAGGCTGTGCTAAAACAAGTTACTTCCAGATGAAGAAGGGTCTAGGCTCGAAATGTCAGCCTTCCTGCTCCTCTGATGCTGCTTGGCCTGCTGTGTTCATCCAGCTCTACACCTTGTTATCTCTACTTCCAGACATGGATGACTTCTAGGGGTTGTTTGAGGAATTGAGTATAACTGGAAGAATTAAGAGAGATCATGTACAGCAGGACAAATTGCAAGAAAGAAGAGGGCAGAGAAGGGCTCAGAACAAGAGTTCATAATCTCTCAGGATATTTAGGAAGCAATTCTTTCATTTCAATTTCATGTGGACCTAGTCTTGAGACATCTTTGGTTCAGTAAACAGATTGTGTCTAAAATCTGATAAATGCTGCAGCCACCATGTAAAACATCAAAAAAAGATGTTTGTGGTTCTTAGCCTAACAGTTACATGTCTGCCTCCTTCCAAACATCTCACTACTTGCAGTACATTGTTGCATAAAAGATCATTGAGGCTCCCTGCATAGATAGACAGTTTAATCTCATTCTATCTTGCTGCTTTTGATTACTTATTCTTCATCTGAAAGCAGCCACTTTAATAAACCAAATCAAATTCTATTCATTGAATATGTAGTTAAAATATCACTAGGGACAGAATATCATGTAGAGGTATGTATATTATCCTGACAATAGACACAGTTTCTTCATTCAACAGTAATACTTTATGCTATTGACCATGACTCTGGTCATGAACTCATGGGCATGTACACAGCAGGTGTGTTACAGGAATAATATAGATCAAGGCATCAGAGTCCTTATGCAATACCGCTACTTCCTGAACATCTCTGGAATAGGCCTGCAGTACTGAGTTGAAAAAGTAACAGTGCTACTGATAAAATGTTACATGTTGCACAAATCAAGCACTATGAGGGAAAACGCCTAGTACCATCTATGAGGTGAGAAGCTGAGGTGTAAACAGCATGAAATAAGAATAGAGAATGAGGAAGAAGTTCAATAGGAAGTGGAGCAAATGGAAAGGGCATGGAGGCTACACGATGAAATAATGAATGATAACTGCTAAATCTTCCTAGTCATCAACACTGCCCACACATCTCTAAAAAATCATTGTGTTTTATATTTTAGTTTAAAATGTAGTACATCTAGCCATTTCTAGAGGTTTATTTTTACAAATCAGTGCATTTTGCCAGTCTAACAGGAGAAAAAAAAACCCTCATGTATGAATACAAGAACCATTCTGATCATGGCACACTTAATCTCAAAATACCGACAAAGCTAGTTATCATCCAGAAACCAATGATTAATTAGAGAAAGCACCTCAACTAACTGTAATTGACCAATAATCAATCAATAATAAATGAAATCTGTAGTTTTATTCTTTTTTTCTAATGCAACTTAATAACTGTTCATATTTTAAAATGGAGTTTATCTATACTGTGAAGGGCAGATAAGCTCTGGAATGAAGGGAACCAGACACCACAGGTTATTGTCAGCTAACAAAGCCTTTACTATATGCAACATATCTCTATTCTAAGAGACAAGTAGTCAGACTGAAATGCTTCACTGCCCTGTTTTTAAGTGTTGGAAGTTATTCTGATTGATCTAAAGCTGAAGAACATTAGCCAGGGACTTTTCTGTCCAGGGTTTAGCAATATTGAAAGATAATTAGAGATGTTTTTTGCTGTTGTGAAAATTTAGAAGTGTTTTATCCCGAGGAAGTAAGGCATTTCCTGTCCAAGAGCTGGGTTTTGGATCCAGATGGAGGTCTGCCCTGTATTTCTCATAAATATAACTTTGTAACTTTTGTTTGTTATTTAAATAGTCCTTGTCTCTTAGATGAATATATTGTCTGGTTTGATTATATGCAATAAACTTTGATTCATTAACTCAGTGTCCTAGGTATTACCTTATAGTACATCTCTGTTGAACATGCATTTGAACCACATACATTTAAGGGGTAAAGTTGAGATTTTTAACTAGGTGAGTTAACCAAGTTGAACTAATTTTATATTAGTTATTCCATAATACCGAATGTGAATATTGCTAAAAAAAATCTATTTTGTCGAAGATTTTTGTCTTGCACTCACCAGGACAATTCAGTAGAAAATTAATTTAATAGGTTGGTCAACAGGTATACCGTATGATAAGAAAGTGCTGACTGATGATTGACAGTTAATGGCCAGGTTTTGATTAAATTTTACACAAGGCATGATGACTCTCATTAGTCAAACTATTGCTCTGTCAAATGAACCAGTGAACGGCTGACAATTATGTTGTTGCATTGAAACACAATGCATGATCATGTCCTTTCTGTCAGCGAAGAATAGGGCCCTGTGTATTGATATGTAATTTTGAGTACACACAAAATGTGCCACACTGTGAAGCCAATCCTAAACCAGTTGTTAGTATAATTCTTTGTAAACTCAGGATTAACCAGCGAATGTCGTCTAATTGTGGAATAAGATCTAATGATGGACACTGGGCTTCAAGTTTCACAAGAGCAGCATGGCATCTCGCTTATGGTGGACAATGGAAGGAAAATGCTATTTCAACTCAACAAAGTATCATCCTTGTGGCAATGATCTATCTGGTTCACTAATATCCTTTCGGAAGGGAAATCTAGTGCCCTTATCTGATCTAGCCTAAGCGTAACTCCATACCAACAGTAATGTTTTGTACTCTTAATCACTCTATGAAATGGTTTAGCAAGACACTTAGTTCAAGGGCAATTAGGGATAGGCATCAAATGCTGGCCTTGCCAATGATGCCCACATCACAACAAAGAATAAAAATATAATTGATTCTCAAATTGTCCTCTTTTCAAAACACATAAAGATCAAACCATCAGAAAATGTACATTCCAAATCAAACTTATTAACTCAAACATAACAAAATGCATACACAATTATATTAATCATCATTTTGCCTTCCCTTGTTGGCTATCTTCTAGCAGCTTTTGACTCTGCTAATACAGCTACATCGTGCCTTTTCAGTTGCAGATGGAAGACTACCAATCTCCAATTGAAGAAACTGCTGATGGACCTGGCTGGATGGGTTGGCATAGCTTTCAGCTTAGAAGCTTTTGAGCTGGTTTCAGACTGCATAATTTCAGCATGGACTGTAGTATCTCACTGGCTGGCTGAAAGGTAACAACAAGGCTATTGGCAGCGCAGAAGGGATGGGAGCCCTAAAGCCTTAATCCTGAAAGAGAGGACAATATGTTTGTGATCCAAGGAGCTGCCACTATTCTCACATGGCAGTTCCAGCAATCTTAATGTTTTTGTTTTGGAGAATCGAGGGAAAGATTACTCTGATGTCCTGAGCAACTCTTCTGTAGAACTGTATTCGGATCATGATGATAGCAGCATAAGCTTCAAATGTAGTAAGCTGACATTTGATAAATGCTGTTTACACTGCGGTGGAAGCTGTAGCACAGCCATCAGACATAGTATCACAGTGGACTTGGCAAATGTTGATGGAGTTAGCCACCGCTTCTATGCTGAAAAGGTTGGGTTCCAAGCTCTGCGCGGAGCTTTGTGCCAAATTTGTGTTGGACTTGACTATGCTGCTTGATGCTGAGGGCTGACTTTCTAGTGCCCCATGGTATTTGACTATGTACAACTATCAGCCTTCTTCTGTAGTCCAGTACACAGAAGTGCTCAGTTGAGTCCTCTACAGCAGACCCAATGTGTGTATTTGCCTTCCAGCAAGCAGGACTTGCACTATTCTTAATCCTCATCCTGGCTCCTGCACACTTATGTCCATTATCTCACCATGTAAAGGTCCCACCTTGATCTGACCTGGTGGCTGTAATTGTTCAGTTGTTAATCTTCATTGTCTCTTTCTTTTCCACCAATGAACATGAGCCTCCAACTCTTAGTTATTTGAAAGGAAATGGGGCAGGAGTTTGGTAATAAAGAGGGGATGGGAGGAAGTAAGAAGTGCAGGCTTACACAATCTATAACTTGTGAACCAAAGAGATTATTGGATGATAAAAAAGTATACTGCGAGAAGATTAATTATGCAGATACCCTCATTATTAATGGCTTCAGCTCTGCCAATGGAAATAGCCTTAGCAATACCCCTTCCCAAGATGGTCAGAACGCTTCAATATTGGTGTTGAAACATATTAAAACATGGAGACATGATGGGTTTCCTACAGCTCTTTGTTGCATCATGCTTTAAGCATCATCTTCTGTGAGAAAGAGGACATTGTGCAAATGTGCATCCTGCAAAATCTTTGGGTGATGTAACTTCATGGTTGAACAGCTATTCATGTGTACTAACTGTGAGTGTTGACATGAGGTTTGTGACACTGCTATATGTGTGTGTGTATATGTCTAAGAGGTAAAGCATATAAACGTTAGAGTTCTGATTGTTAGAGATTGCTGGTAGACGTGTGATTGGTATCTAATGAATTGAAGCAGTAGATGAACCTTGCGTTACAGCTGGTACAATCTTCTATGTGAAGTTGAAGTCCATTGCAGTGTCTGAAATCCTTGATGCATACTCTATCACATACTTAGCCATTGCTCAAAGTACTAGGGCATGGAAATAGTTTTTGAATGAAACCCACCTCGCGTGCAGTCACAACACAGGCAATCATTCTGTACCACTAACCAATCACAGTATCTGCCAAATGCTGATGATTATTTCTAATTCAGGGCTTAGTAAGGTTGGTTGTGCAAAGAAGTAATTTAAAACCACAGGCAGAGTGTGCTTACTGTACTGCTTGCAACACAATGGATTGGTGCAAGTTTATCATCTCTGCGACCCAACATCACATTCTGTTCTCAGCCAAATTAAACATCATTTACTTATCATTACTACATCACTGTTTGTGACACTTTTCTGTGCACACCTTGTTTCCTGCATTTACCTCTATTACCACAGAGAAGACATATCAAAAGTATTTAATGGGCTGTTAAACACTTTGAGATTCTTTGGGTTTGAGGAAGTTGTTATCTAAATGAACTGATTCTTTCTTTAAATATAGATATACAAATATGAATAGTTCATTAATTCAAGAAACATCTGTAGTATTGATTCAAAAATTTTTGTTAAAGACTATTATCATCAGTGAGGAGGGATGAATCAGCTCCCCTCTTTTTAATCCCCCTAGGTGAGAAAAAGATTTTAAATTCTCTTTCTACATCACACTTCAATTAAAATGTAATGTTCGTCAAAATTAAGGAGCCAATCACAAGATTTTCTTAAGTGAAAGAAAGCGGAATTTATTACCTACTAATTCCAAGAAAAATAACTAAACGTACACCAAATACACACACAAAGTCCTAAAGTTTTAGAAGGGGGGTCGTGGGATGGGGAGTTGTCTAGTACAAAAGGAAATATAAATGTGTTGTCAGAATTGTTGATGTTTTATATCCTTATCAGTAGCAACATTTGTAGTATCCTTCAGTTCTTGGTGAATGAGTGTTTCTCCAATTTATTTTATCACCAGTGCTGGCTCCCTTTTTGCAAAGAGGTGAGAAAAAAGAGGGAGACAAAGACAGACACTCTTCCTGTTTTTCTTGTTACTCATCATTTTTTCTTTCTCTCTGTCCGATGCTCTGCCCAGCAGCTACTGAAATATGATTCCTTTGTGTATTCCTGAGTCTTTTATTGTCTTTTGAGCTGGAGTATTGCAGGCAATTTTTTACGTCCAACTTGTTTATGATGCAAAGTGAAATAGGAGATGCAGTTTCTTGATGCCTAAATTAGTTGACTGCTTTCATTGTCTTTAGACACGGTAATAATTTCAGTTCAGACAACTTTGCTTATTTCATATCAGTTTCCTGAACATGCCTCAATTTGTAGTCAGATGATTTCCGTGACCATTTTAAGACAATGTTTTCCTCCTTTTAAAAGTTATTTTAGTCAATGAAGGTCTCAGTTATTAAAATTGAATAATGTAAGTTAAAAGTTGATAATCCATATTGTGTCACTGTGGAGGCACTATAATGATTTTACTTTGCCAACACTGAGGTGGTGGAGACAATGGAGTTCTCAGTGTGATGGAGTAAGATGGAAGTAAATAGAATTTGATTAATGTCTTTTAGTTGGCTGGACCAACAGATTTCTACAAATGAACAGTGGAAACATGTATTTTTATTGCCTCTTGGGTAATCTGAGGGGATCAAAAACGTGGATGCTTTCAATATCATGGATATATTTAAAATTTGAGTTGTATGAGACTTTTAATAGAAGGGATTATGAATGCTCTCCTAGAGAATATCCAACAAACTTCTGATGTAGCTAGCCTCTGTCATAGAGACGGGATTTCCAGTTTCAGAAAAGATCACCTCCTGCTTCAATCATTATGCCTGTATCTTCTTTCTTTGTATCGTGTGCAATGTCAGTCAACTTGCTGTCCACACATGGATCCAGCGAACAATTGCTTGGGGCAGCACTATATTTTTCTCGCAGACTGAACAACAACATCAGAAAAACACTAATGTCTGAATTAATTTCACTGTTGCATTTTACAACATCCAACTAGGGCTCACTAATGGCTTCCACGTGGTCATTTGTACCAGTAAGCAATAGCATCAGTTTCTAAGGACATGCACAATATCCATAATGTGCATATTCCAATTACATGAACCTTCTTAACAACTGTTAGAAACCTGGTTTATTTATCACATTTTAGAATCATAGAATGGTAACAACACAGAAGGCCTGTTGTGTCCATCCTGGCTTTCTATTTGAACTAAACAGCTCACCCTATTCTCCTGCTTATTCTCCACAGGCCTGCAAATCAAACAATGATCCAATTCCCTTTTGATAGCCACAATAGAATCTACTTACTCTGCTTGTTGCCAGGGAAACAGAGCTGTAGTTCATTTGAGCTGTTGAACGATAGTGCAGAATTTCCTTCTGATGTTTTTTCACTGCTTTATTTAGCCTCTCCCTTTTCTGCTGATCCTTATCTATAAAATTAAAACATTCTTGTTAAATTATTTAGGGTTTTTTTAAATAGTGTGATGGTGTTCTAAACACTTGTATTCTTCTAGGACAACATCTTGCATTGTCAAGTGACTTTATTGAATTCCAAGGTGCTTCATAGATGTATGATAAAATAAAAGACAGATTCAAAGCAGACCCTCATAATACACCACCTACCCAATGCCAGCAATGAACTTACACAGGATAACATAGGATGCAGCTTACAGCAACAGGCTATTCAGTCCAATCAATCTATGCTAGGGTTTATGTTCTGTTTGCAATTCCTCCTGTCTCTCTTCATGTAAACATATCATCGTAACCATCTACTCCCTTATCTAGCTTGCAGATAAATGCTACTATGTTATTTGCTTTAATCACTCCCTGTGGTAGTTACTTCCACATGCTCACCACTCTTTGGTCAAGAAGTGTCATAGGTTTCTCAAAATGGAAGAAAGAGGTAATAGAGGAGTAAATCAGCAGGGAAAATCACAGAGATGTGCAAGAACTATAGAGCAGTGATAATGGAGACTTTAATTACCCAAATGTCAATTAGGCTTGTGTTGAAGGGTAAGGAGGGGGGAAGAATTTGTGAAATAGATTCAAGAGAACTTTACCAATCTAGTGTGTTCTTTATTCAATGAGAAAGAAATATTGCTAGATATGGCGGTGGAGAATGACATTGTTCAAGTGTACCAAGTGTCTGTGAGACAGTGATTGTGTAAGATTGATCACCATGCTGTAAGGTTTAGATTACTGATGGAGATGAGCAAGAAACAATCTAATTTGAATATATCTAAATTGGAAAAAGCCTAACTTTAATCATCTGAGTGACAGGTAAAATATTAATGAAATAATGGGTGATGTATACAGAGAGCTTTCAGGTACAGCTTAGAGACATTCAACAAAGACAAAATGTAGGGGAACCAAACCAGGTCTCCTTTGATGACAAGGGAAATAGAAAATATGATGAAACCCAAAAGGTGTGTGATACACATCAGGAAAACTTTTCAATGAGAACCATGCCAAACATGATAAATTGAGATGTGAAGTAAAGAGTAAAATAAACCTGGCAAAGAGTAGGTGAGAACGGAATGGCAGTTAACATAAATGGAAACTCTAACACCTTCTACCAGCATGCAAATAGTAAGCAGGTAGCAAGAGGCAAGGTGGAACAAAAAAATGATGGAGGAATTGAATAGGTTACTTTGCATCAATGTACACTGTGGAAGACACCAGTAGCATGCCAGAACTTCAAGAGAGTTAGGGGCAGAAGTGGGTTAGTGGTCATCATTAGGGGGAAGGTGTTGGGGAAGCTTACAGGTCTGGTAATTGCAGGTGAACAAATCATCTGGACCAGTTGGATAACACACCAATGTTCTCAAGGAGATAGCTGAGGAGATCGGCGGTGATCTTTCAGGAATCACTGGAGTTGGGGAAGTGTCCCCGGTTTAAGAAAGGAGGGAGGCAGAAGAAAGGAAATTATAGGCTAGTTAGCCTGACTTTGGTTGTTGGTAAGATTCCAGAGTCCATTAAGGATGATTATATTCAGAGTTCACTATCAAGAGTCGCTCGACAGCAGCACTACCGATCAAGCTGGTCATGTCCAAAAGGACATAGCTGCTAGACTGGTTCCATGGCAGGTGGTGAGGAAACCAACTAGAGGGCAAAGCATACTTGACCCTATTCTTATCAATCTTCCAGTTGCAGATCATCAGCCATGAACAGAAGAAGTGACCAAATCACAGTCTTTGTGGAGACAAAGTCCTGCTTTCACATTGTTTCACATGAAGAATACCTTCCATTGTGTTGCGTAACACTAACATCGTGCTAAATGGGTCAGACTTTGAACAGATCTGGCAACTCAAAACTGGGCATCCATGAGGTGCTGTGGACCATCAACTGCTGCAGAACTGTATTCCAGCACAATCTGTAAACTCATGGCCTGGCATATCCCCCACTCTACCATTGGTTCAATGGATAATGCAGAACAGCATGCCAGAACGCTGAAGTTCTGAAGAAGGATCATTGGACCCAAAACGTTAACTCTGATTTCTCTCCACAGATGCTGCCAGACCTGCTGTGATTTTCCAGCAATTTCTGTTTTGGTTCTGATTTCCAGCATCCTCAGTTCTTTCGTCTTTTTGTTAAGTCTTTAGATGATTTGATTCACTGTACGTGATATCAAGAAACAGTTGGAGGCAATGGATAGTGCAAAGGCAACTTGTACTCTAGAAATTGCCACTCCCCTAGCCAAGCTCTTCCAATACAGCTACAATACTGGCATGTATCCAACAATGTGGAAAATTGCCTGGGTATGTTCTGCACACGAAAAGCAGGACAAATTTAACCCCGCCAATTGTCGCCCATTCAGCCTACTCTCAATCATCAGCAAGGTGATGGAAGGTGTCATCAACAATGCTATCAAGCAGCACCTGCTCAGCAATAATCTGCTCAGTGACACCCAGTCTGGGTCCGGCCGGCCACTCAGCTCCTGATCTCATTACAGCCTTGGTTCAAACATGGGTAAAACAGCTGAATTCCAGAGGTGAGATGAGAATGACAGCCTTTGACATCAAGGCCATATTGGCTGAATGTAATGTCAAGGAGCCCTAGCAAAACTGGAATCAATTTGTATCGGGGGCAAACTTCTGCTTGTTGGAGTCATACTTGGCATATAGGAAGATGGTTGTGGTTGTTTGAGGTCAGTCACCTCAGCTCCAGGACATCACTGCAAGAGTTTCTCAGGGTAATGTTCTAGGCTTAATCATCTTCAGCTGCTTTAGCAATGATCTTCTGTCCATCATAAGGTTAGAAGTGGGGAAGTTTGTCAATGATTGCACAATGTTCGGTACCGTTCACAACACCTCAAACATTGAAGCAGTTCATGTTCAAATGCAACAAAATCTGGACAATATCCACGCTTGGGCTGACACATTGCAAATGCCACAAAAAAGCCCGGCAATGATCATCTCCAATAAGAGACAACCTAACCACCATCTGTTGACATTCAATCGTATTACCATCACTGAATACCCCACTATCAACATCATGGGGATTACCATTGACCAGAAACCCAACTGGACTCACCATATAAACACTGTGGCTACAAGAGGAGGTCAGAGGCTAGGAATACTGCAGCTAGTAACTCACCTCCTGACTCCCCAAAGTCTACAAGTCAGGAGTGTGATGGAATACTCCCCACTTGCCTGGATGAGTGCAGCTCCAACAACACTCAAAAAGCTTGACACCATCCAGAATATAGCAACCCACTTCATTGGCACTACATCCAAAAGCATCCACTCCCTCCACCACCATCGTTTAGTAGCAGCAGTGTGTACTGCGTACAAGACGCACTGTAGAAATTCACCAAAGACCTTCCAAACATGTGAACACTTCCATCTAGAATGACAAGGGCAGCAGATACATGGAAATACTACCACCTGCAAGTTACTCTCTAAGCCATACTGAATTGGAAATATATCAGTGTTCCTTCACTGTTGCTCAGTCAAAAACCTGGAATTCCCTCCCTATTTAGGTATTGTGTGTCAACGTAGCACGTGGACTGCAACAGTTCAAGAAAGCAGCTCACCATCACCTTCTAAAGGCAACTGAGGATGGGCAAAAAATGTTGGCTAGCCAGCGACACCCACATCCCACAAATGAATTAAAAAAATGAAATGATTGTGGTTTAATTTAAAAGCAAATAAAGAATTTGAGCTTTCATGGTTCTATTAAAAGCATGTTAAAATTACTTTTATAACATTCTCCATGTTAATGTTTTAATCATAAATGATAAAAGCTAATGTTGACAGAAAAATATCTTCTGCTGTACCAAAGACAAGAAACAAAGATACCTTATTAAAATTCTACTAATATTTCACTCTATCAATAAAACAATTGATAACAGATTTTGATTAACATGTGAAAGGAAGCATGTATAGTTTGTGATTTACATACAATTGAAAAGCAAGTTGACTCCACAAGTGAGCAGGATGTTCTGGTAGGAACTAAATAAACAAAACAAATTTGATAACACGCACCATGGTTACACAACAACTTGAACTTATAAACAGAATGAAACAGTTTCAGCATTCTGCAATAGCAGAAGTCAACCATGATGCTTTGAACATTTCCAGATATCATTTAGTTACAATTGTGCTACAGCATCTTTGTTGGCTAAACAATCTTTCGTGACTGTTAGTTATAAATAATTGTACCGCACTGAACAGTTCAGTCCTAATACATAAATAACAAACAAATGGAAGTTCAGAGCTAACATTTAGTACATAAGTAACTGTTGCTGGTAGCTGATCTATTTTTCTTCCCCTTCCTTCACTGCACTTTCACTGAAAAAGTTATTTTTCTAGTTTTCAAGATTGTTCCCCTTACCCCCTACTGACAAAGAAACATGGTTTGTGTTGAAGGAGTCTGTATAATGCGTCCAAATCTGCAATGCTGGGCAAGTGCCAGAATTTCTGACAATATTCAGCAGGTGGATGTACAGAGTATGCCACTACAGTGTTGTTCCCTGTATTGATTAGATATCCTTTACCTAGCTTGCAAAGTCTAGTACAATGCTGGAGGGCATCTGCTGGCCCAATCTAACAGTAATTGAGCTTATGGACTGAATGCAGGAACTCTTGCTATGTGTTTATAAAACTCTTATCTCTATCAGCTGAAAATAAGGTATTAAACCAACAGCCCAGCATACTTGTATCAGCATCTTATAGGACCACAAAATTCTGTTATGCAGTACCTACTTCTCTACATAATAGGAATATTATTTCCAGAATGGTGACTGTAGAATCTTCACAATTCCGGTGCAGGTCACATTGGACACTATGTTGAACAGTTCCACATATGCCAGAAGAATGCAGAATTGGCAGATTGTAATGTCAAATCAGCTGTCTGGCAATAAAACAAAGAGGTGTGGATGCTGAAGATTTGAAACAAAAACAGAAATTGCTGGAGAAACAGCAGGTCTGGCAGTATCTGTGTTTGGAAATCAGAGTTAACATTTCAAGTCCAGCGACCCTGTAGAAGGGTATGTCAACTTTGCCATTTTGGAACTCAGGGTTTAGCTAATGCCCTCTCTCAACCTCACACAGCTGAACATAGGTTATGGAGCGGGAAGGATCTCAACTCCACCCTATACCTTTGCATTAATTAAAAATCAAGAATTTTCAGGATAGTTGCTATTGATTTCTACTTGATGTTGATGAGTTTGTAGAAATGTTTGATGGTCTGTCCTGTTTATTTGGCGTTGCTAACATGAAGGGAGTGCTAAACAGGGTGCTAAAGGCAGACTGTTCCTGACTTCAAGGTTTTTGCACAAAACACTTGGTCCCAGACATGAGTAAAATAGTTTGCATGTCACTTTGGAAAACAACACAACAGATGGTATGGACATGAGTGACTTAGAGGAAGACAAACTGCTGCTTACAGGAAGGCGAGATGGCTTCCCAGCATAGGCCATTTCAATCCAGTGTCTGCTCAGACTAATGCTCCTACTCTAGTTTCTGTGAGGAACAGTATTTCAGATGCGTACTGCACTGAATAAGAATAATTCATATTCAACGTCAGGTACATATTATTGAACAAGTTTTACCTATAACTTCCCATGAAGATAGCAGCGGGCAAGACAATGAAGTGCTCTGATCTTGCACTCTACTCCATCAGATCAAAAGAAAATACTGCAGATGCTAAACAGGGTTCTGAAGAAGAGTCATACTGGACTTGAAATGCTAATTCTGTTTCTCCCTCCAGAGATGCTGCCAGACCTATTGAGTTTCTCCACCAATTTCTTTTAATATTTCTTATTTCCAGCATCTGCAGTTCTTTATTTTATTTCATCACAGGCTTTAATATGTCAAACTCAACCTCCCTCATTTGGTGAGTTATGACAGCAGTCCATAACTTCACAGAATATGGAGAATGAAAACTTCCATCTCTTTCAATGAACATGAAAAGATATCAGAACTAGGTTTGTTCTCAAATCTCTGCCAACAATCAATCAACAAATGGCACAGATACAAATCAAGAATATGATTAACTCAGAACATCCAAATGATGGAGCAGAGATAGTAGTTGGGGAACCAATTAAGTAAATATGAAGAATTTAAACTAAAATAACTTGGCATTTTACAAAGTAATGTGTAGACTTGTTGATTTATGATCATTCATTTAGGGCTAAATTAGATATCCCTGACAACAGGCACGACTGACTAAGGAGTGTTCACTAACTGCACCACATGCAACATACAAACTTCGTGCTGCATGCCATTTAAAATGCTTTCGGCATAAAGTCACTGCCAACCATGCCATTGATTGGCTGACAAACTGAGCAAGGAGCCAAAATAATGAGTCATTGGCAACAGTTAAAAAGTAGCCTGCATGGCTTAAAGCAAGCCTAAACCTCTTAAAGAAGTGCACTGTGGTTAGAGTAGGCATTGGCAGTCCTTTAGCAGCTGGAACTGACCTAGGAAAGACAAGAATGACAGAGAGCATGGAGTTCATGTTTTCAGACTAGAAACCTTAACATAGGATCAGGAATAGGCCATTCAGCCCCTGAAGCCTGTTCTGCCGTTCAATAAGATCATAACTGATCTGTGAACTAATTCCATATACTTGCCTTTAGCCCACATTCCTCAATACCTTTGCTTAACAAATATTTTTCTATCTCTGATTTAAAATTACCAACTGATCTAGCATCAACTGCTATTTGCGGAAGAGAATTTCAGATACCCAACATCCTGCATGTGTAGCAGTACTTCCTAACATCTCTACTGAACAGTCTGGTCCTAAATTTTAGATTATGCCTCCTTGTTCAATCCAGTGAAATAGTTTATTTTATCTCCCCTGTCTTTTCCTGTTAATTTCTGGAAGACTTTGATGAGACCACCCCTTCTAAACTCTAGAGATACAGGCCTAATTTGTATAAACTCTCTTTATAACTTTACACCGAAGTCCAAGTATCATTCTTGCTAACCATGCTGTACTCCTCAAAAGGCTGATACATCCTTCCAAAGGTGTGGTATCCAGATCTGCTCACAGTACTCCAAGTACGGTCTAACCAGAATTTTGTATAGCTGAAACATAACTTCTACATTCTTCTCCTCCAGTCCTCTAAATGTAAAGGTCAATATTCCATTAGCCTTCTTGATTATTTTCTGCACCTACTTGTTGCATTTTAAAGATCTATACACCCGAACACCCAAGTCTCTTTGGACATCCACTGTTTGTAACTTCATACCACCTACAAAGTACCTTGATCTATCCTTTGTCTTTTCAAAATGGATAACTTGACACTTGCTGACACTGAAATCTACCTCCCACAGTTTTCCCATTCACTTAGTCTATCAATAACCCTTTGTAATTTTATGTAAACATCTAAACAATCCACAATGCCACCTAACTTTGCATTATCAGCAAATTTTGATATAAGGCTTTCCATGCCATTACTGGAGGGGATGTCACACTGTACCTTCTAGGAGGCTAGGAGATCCCCAAAACACACAGTCAGAAGAACGTGGAAAAGATGACCATGAAGATCAGTTTCAGGACTCAAGCCCTGCAGATCTGGATACAGTGCTGTAATATGTTCAGTGACCCTTCATGAATGGTCAGTGAATGTACCTTCGAGTATCATCTTCTGCCAATTTACCATTAGTCTCATAGGCTGTTCAAAACGATACAGCTCCAATTCTTATCTGTCAACAAATTTTTATCAATCAGGATGCATATTAATATGCGGCATGCAACCTCACACAAGTAGCACTGCCATCACAAGTGTAATCCATAGTTTGGACAATCTGATGCTATTCAATCACGGTAGTGAGACTGCCCAAACGAGTAACACAACACTCACTGATACACTTTCTTCTCATACAAGACAAGATGGCACACAAAAACAAGATTTATTTATGTAATGCCTTTAACGTATGAAAATGCCTCAAGGTGCTTCACTAGAGTATTTTCAAGCAAAAAGCTGACATCAAATCACATATTCAGGCACTTGTCCAAAAGCATAGTCAAAGAGGGAAGTTTTAAAGTCATAAGAGAAGAAAGAGAGTTAGAAGAACAAGGTGATTTACAGTTAAAATTCCAGAGCTTAGGACCTATGCAACTGAAGGCACATACAGCATTGGTGGAGCAATTAAAATCACAGAAGCTAAGAGGCCAGATTTAGGCACTGATATCTTGGTGAGTTTTTAGATGGGAAGGCATTACACAGATAGGGAGATGTAAGGCCATGGAAAAATTTGAAAACAAGGATGAGAATTTAAAATTGAGGTATTTCTTAAGTAGGGCCCTAGGTCAGGGGCAAGATCCAAGAAGGACTGGGAGGCTCAGGCATAAAACCATAGGAGCTTTATTATGAAGATGTTCACACACAGGCAGCAAGGTTAGACAGAGCTGTTTGGATCCCCAAAGAGGCTGATGACATCATCATGGTGTCATGTTACCAGACTCTTAAAGTGACAGTCCACCATACTTAAACAAATACACAATATCCCTCCCCCTTTATATCAGAGGTTCCTACAACGAAAATAACATTGTTTATAATCATATATATAACAAACAGTAGGTTAGATGTTTCAGAGGATTCCTGTGTGACTGTTGCCACACTTCAGGAATGTATTTATTTTTCTTGTTGGCCTTAACTTCTGGTGTTTTAGGAGTACTAGGAACATCATCTGTCATCTTTTCCTGAGATAACTGAATGTTCGGAGGTTCGTACAATATTGTCATATTCTTCACTAAGGTACTGCCTCTTTTACATGCTCCATTTACTGTTCTATCCTCAGGTATATCCAGGTCTCTGAAGAAGGGTCTAGGCCCGAAACGTCAGCTTTCCTGCTCCTCTGATGCTGCTTGGCCTGCTGTGTTTATCCAGCCCTACACCTTGTTATCTCTATTTGGCAATTATTTGAGGATCTTCAATTAATGTTATTGCCAGCACATTTATTTTGGTTCCCGAGAGTTGATCTGCATGTCTTCTCCATACAATATCATCACTTGTCCGCATGGGATAGGAAACTGGTCCAGTATGTGCTACAATGATGGCCACTACCCACTTCTTGACAGTAATGTAATTCCTCACCAATGCTTTTTGACCTTTTGGAAAATGTGACATTTAGCCTTGTTCACTTGTTGGAAAAACCTCATTCAGTTGTTTGCTGTCACCAATGTCTTTTGTCCTGGATGGTTTCAGCAAATCAAATGTCGGGTGGAACTGACACTTTACCATGAGCAATGCTGGAGAATTTTGAGTCATCGAGTGCATTGTATTTCCGTATGTTAACAAAATTTGGCTCAGCCTTTTAGATACTAATCCTTGTTCACAAGTCATATTCATATACAAGTTATTCATAAGGAATATTTCATTGTCTGAGCAAACCTTTCTGCCAAACCATTTGTGGCTGGGTGATAAGGAGCTGATCAGATATATTGAAATCCGTTCTGCTTTAAATAGTGCATAAACTCTTGTGATATAAACTGTACCATTATCACTAGCAAGTTATTCTGGATAATCAAACCTTACAAAGACCTCCCCCAACTTTTCAATGGTTTTCTCTGAAATTTCCTGCCTTATGTTTAGAAATGGGAGGGGCCTGCATCATACGATGTAACATGAAAATTTTAGTACTATTTCTTCTTGTTTAAAACAGGGTATTCCTGAGGCTTCCTCTTTCTTTCTGAGTCCACACCCCTAGCTCAAGACATTTCTCTTCATGTAGCGTATGCATCACTCACAATGTTCCTTTACAGTGGAGTGGGTGTCGAATGTCTTTTGTGCTATCTTTTTGACCAGTTTTTGTCCTGTGTTAAGTTCCATGAAGGACATGAAGGCTGAAGAATGAAATAGCAGGAGCTTTATTATGGAGGTGTTCACCTTACAGGCAGCAAGAGCTGTTTGTCTGCCCAAAATAGCCGATGAGATCATCATTGTATTAGTCTTACGTTGCGCTTACGTTACATTGTGTTAATCTTAGAGTAACAATCCATGATACTTACATAACTACCAACAGTAATTTGCACAGAAATGCTGGGCTAAAGGCTTTGTGTGAATACGGACCTAAGCAGAATTTTGGATTATCTTAAATTTAAGGCATGCGTCTTCCAGAAATTGATTTAGCGGTAAGAACAAAGCAAAAAGGAATGAATGAGGATTTCGGCCAGAGGCAGGACGTAGAACATAGAACAGGCCCTTCGCTCACCGTATCTGTGCTGACCATAATGCCATTCTAAATTAATCTGATGTAGGCATTAACCTGAAGCCTCTTGAGGAGATGGTTCTGGCCATTATTGGGACACCTAATTAATGAGTCTGTGGCCAGCGCAGGAACAGAGAATCATGGTTTCTTCATACAAAATATTCTTTCCCATATCTCACCTCTTCTATATCCCTTACACTCTTCTGATATATATGCTATAGATATTTATGGATCATACAATTCTTACTTCCTCCATGCAACAATTTCACTCTGATTGTTTTCCCCTTTCAGATACCCAGAAATTGCAGGAACAGCTACAAGACAGTGGTGATGAGGGCAAAGTATCAATATTTGAATTCACACTTGCTGTTGTCAGCATTGATATTTCCACTTCATGTTATTTGGAGGATATCACAACAATAACAAAATGTGCAAATGGTGAATCTCTGGGCATGACTGGCCCACAGCAAGGGTAAGCAGTAAGAGCAATGCAAATGTCAGCTTGACAGTGGTCAAGATCCAAATGGCTTTTTTTGCAGAGAACTCATAAACCAATGCACCAGAAAAACACTGATGAATAACCACAATTAGATGCTTGGTGTTTTGGGAAACTTGCGGACTAAGTCAAGGAGCTTGGAGGAGGCCAATATTAGCTTGGTACAGCAGACATGGAACCATCTTTTTTGACAGAGAGGTGTGGTCAATGTCATCAGCACATTTGAAGACCCAACCATGGTACAGTTTCTGATGTCAATGCCTTAGCCTTCACTTTAGCACAAGCAGCTTCCATCAGAAATCTAAATCTGCAGTGGAAGCTCAGACTGAAGCCAAGTAATCTGATGGCTCTTATCAAACTCAGATTGCTACCACCATGGCATTGTGTATTGCAAGAGGGCTTGCAGGATTTCACAGCAGTACACCTATTGTGCCTCCAGCACAGTATTAGAATTGTTCACGAGCTACTCTGGGAAGTGACAATGATTCCAAGAATCACAATTTTCTGTCATCTCTCAGAAATCTGCACAAAAAATAGGGTTGTGAACTTGATTTTGACTCTAAGCCAGCCTAGAAAGCTGCTGACCAAATCAAGACAGTAATCTGAAGCCAAATCTTCTGTGTTGAGAGCTTTGAGGTCATCCTCTAAGAGCATCTGAAAACAAGCAGCTTTTTACCAGCTACGCTGTGACCATTGGGATAGCAGTGCATTTGAACTCTAGGACAGGCAAAAGCATGGAGAAGACGGGGATGATAGAAATAAACAAGAATAACTTTCATATCCAAACAATTATTTGATTAACACATTTATTTTACTATGTTTATTTCATGGTGGCTTTTATTCTTGATTGTCACTGAGCTGACACTGATGATCAATGAAGGAGGGCAGATTTGACGTGGAATTGTTGGTTGTGGAATAAAGGATTAATTATCCCTTTACTCTAAGAATAGGAGTGCACTACAGAAATCCGAAGTGCAGAGAGATCAAGGTGTCCTTGTGCATGAACCACAAAATTAGTAGGCAGTCTCAACACATAATCAAGAAGGCTAATGGGATGCTATGGACATTGAATACAAAAGTAAGAATGTTATGTTTTGGTTATACAGGGAATTAATTGGACCATATCTTGGATATTGGATGCAGTCTTGGTCTCCTTATTTAAGGAAGGATGTAAATGCATTGCAGGTGGTTTAGAGGAGGTTTATTGGACTGATTTGTGAAATGAGCAGTTTGTCTTAAGAGGATATGTTGGACAGACTGGGTTTGTTTCACTGGAAGAATGAGGAGGGATTGATTGAAGTGAATAAGATCCTAAATGGTCTTCAAACTTACAGAATACTGACAGGCCTAGATAAAGTGGACCTGGAGAAGATGTTTCCACTAGTAGGAGACTCGGGCTCAAAAGTACAGTCTCAGAGTGAAAGACTAAACCTTTAGAGCTGGGATGAGGAGGAATTTCTTCAGCCAGAGGGTAGTGAATCTATGCAACTCATTGCCATTGGGGGCCAAGTCACTGAGTGTATTTAACACAGGGATAGATAGGTTCTTGATTAGTAACGGGATCAAATGTTACTGGGAGAAGGCAGGAGAATGGGGTTGAGAAACCAATCAGCCACAACTGAATGGCAGCGCAGACTTGATAGGCTGAATGGCCTAATTCTTCTCCCATGTCTTGTGGTCTTAAGGACAAGTCAGACTTGGAAGAGTTGTTTCATTTTGCGGGTCAGTCCAGAACGAGGAGGCACTGTTCAAGACAGAGATATGAAGATTTTATAGGTTCTGTGGCTTTGGAACTCTCTGCTTCAGAAGGCGAGGAGTTGGGGTAATTGGATATATTTAAGGGAGAGCTACATAGATTCTTTTTAGGCAAGGGAATCGAGGATTATTACAGGCAAACAGGAATCTGGAATTCAAGACACAAACCGATCTGCCATGATCCTATTGAATGAGAGGGCAGGCCCGAAAGGTCTACTTTTGCTCCTACTTTTTCTGTTTGCATGTTCGTATACTGGTACAGTACTAAGCATGTGTGGAAGCAGCTATGTCACAATGTCAGATCACATGGCATTGGAGCTGTGTCCATAATATTTGAGGAGGATGTCCTCTCTTACGTGCCTCATAAATAGGCTGTATTTAAAAAAGCCTACTAATATTTATTCTCACAAGTGTGGATCTCATCTAAATACATGATGGCAATGTGACAGACCCACAGGAGACAAATGTCAGTCAGCACCTGAAATGAAGCCCTCTGACAGTATAATGCTGTAGCTGAAGGCTTAAGACAAATCCAATCATTGGATGATCTGCCAATCAATGCAGACAAGTGCCATGGGAAACTGTCTATGACTCAGGTGAGCAATGAATGCCTTAACCCACTTACAAATTTTTTGGATATTAAAATGGCTCGGGCTGAATAAGGGTGGAATATGCCATAGAGTGTGTAAAACCAAAAGCATGCCATCTATTGCAACAGGGATGTCACATGGCAAATGCACCAATTATCATTTTATATAACAACGGAAAGTGTGAGAAAGCATAGGAAGAAGGCCACACCCATACAGCAGAAAGTCATTGACTGTGATATAATACAACACACATGAAAATGTCAGTTTAATAATCTGACAGTAATATAACAGCTTACTATCAAATGCACATTTAACGCAAATAAACAACAGAAGGCTTCCAAGAATAAGGGAAATGAAACCCAAGCCAAAGAGAGAGGTGAAGAAGAACGCTCAAATATTTAGTTTAAGAGTGGGGATTTGGAAAACATTCCTACAGAGAGAAGGAGAAATATAAAGTAGGAGAGATGCCCATGGCAGACAAAATCTAAAGATTCCCTTTTGAGAACTGGAAGATTCATGACCATACTTAAGGCAGCAATCCATGTGGTTTTGACACTGAGATGAGGAAACAGGCTATGGTAAATGGACTTTGCTGTTATTGTCTCCTTCAGTCTTTTGTCAGAGTTAGCAACATAGGTAATAGCATTACTACAGTTTTTCCTTACATCTCAGACTGAATTTTATATTCATGGCCATGCGTTTTGCTGGTAGATGGATAAGCCTTCCATCCTAAGAATACTGGTGTTTATTTGTGTTGAGAGGAAGAAATAGCTAAAGGCTATATCCCAGTGAGAAAGAAGGAATCCAGGAAGTGGACAAACCAACCATGGTTACCCATGGACATTAAGGATGATATCAAATTGAACAAAAAAGAAATAATACGGCAAAGATTAGTGGCAAACCAGAAGATTGGGAAAGTTTTAAAAGCCAACAAAAAGAACAAAAATTAATAGAGGGAGAAAATGAGCAAGTAATATCAAAATGGAACACAAAAACTTCTTTAAATATATAAAATTGAACCAAGAGGTTAAACTGAACATAGACCCTACATAGCTCCACAGGTGCTGGTATCCTATCATCAAGTCACCCTTCATTTACAGTGTCCTTGACACTCATCCAGTTCCCTCAAAGTCAGGTCAAGGAGTGAACAGGATGTCTGACACTCTTGTTCTTATTTGTCAGCCAAGGCTCAGTGATTGGATCAGATTAACAGCTCCAATCAGGGAACTCATTTTCTGTGAGGTCCACCTGGCTGACCTTGTTACAATCACTACAGAGGCCTCAGAGAAAGAGGCTGGGAAAATAATAAGGGAACCAGAAAATAGCAGAGGAGTTGAATGAATACCTTACATCAGTCTCCATGGTAAATATCATTAACTACATTCCAAAAATACTTAAATAATCAATGGGCTCAGGAGGATGGGGGTGGGGAAGAAAATAAACACAATAAATAATACTACAGAAAAGTACAGCAGAAACTAATGGAGCAAGAGGCCAATAAGTCTCCTGGATGTGATGGGTTACAATCAAGGATTTCAAAGGAAGTAGCAATAGAGATAGTGGATGTAATGGCAAGTAATCTTCCAACTGTGAAAGTACAGGTATCTCTGGAAAGTGGAGTTCGGTGCAAGAGAAACCAAAAGTGAAATTTGACAGCTGACCTTGGAGAGACCTCATTATTGGAACTACTCACAGCTGGGAGTGTCAGGATTTCATTGATCAGTTAAGTATTTGTTTTTAAGACTTATACCCTTATAACTCTTGATTTTTATTTGTAAACATACAATAATGAAAAGGGTGAGGACTGTATTTTATGTTTTACTGAGATCCCTCTCTTGATGAATTTTTTAAAATACAAAACATAGGTATTAAGTTATCCTAGAGCAATGTCTTCAGAGTAGTAAGACTGTGCTATTTTCTGTGTACGTAGATTAAGGTGCAGAAATGGCCTTTAGTAGAGCAATGTACTTTTCTTGTCGAATGTGGGAGGTTGGGGAGAATTTCAAGGTTCCTGGTGGCTATGTTTGCAGGAAGTGTGTTTGGTTACAAATCCTATCGGATGGCATGGATTGGTTGGAGTTGCTGATAGAGGCAATGAGGAATTTACAGGAACCAGAGGGTGTGATGCATGGCAGCTTCAGAAAGGTAGAAAAACTGCAGATAGTCAGGTATACCTCTAGGAAAGGTAGGAGCAGTAGGCAGGTAGTGCAGGAATCTTCTGTGGCTATCCCCATCTTAAACAAGTATGCTGCTTTGGAAAATGTAGGGGCTGATGGACTCTGAAGGGAATGTAGCACTGGCAGCCAGGTTTCACTGAGACTAGCTCTACTGTAATCAGGAGTATGTCAGGTTCCAAGGAATTGATTGTAATGGGGAACCCTATAATCAGGGGCCAGGCAGATGTTTCTGCAGCTGACAGTGAGACATCAAAACGGTATGTTGCGTCCCTAGTGCCAGGGTCAAGGATGTCTTGGAGAGGGTGCTAAATATTCTTAGCAGGTCATTATACATGTTGGTACCAATGACATAGGAAGAGAAAGGGATGAGGTTCTGAAGACAGAATATAGAAAATTAGGCAAGAGGCAAAATGTGGGTCCTCAAGATAGTAATATCTGGATTACTCCTGGTGCCACATGCTAGTGAGAGCTGGAATAGGAGGATAGAGCAGATGAATGCATGGCTGAAGACTGGTGCAGGGATTTGCATTTTTGGATCATTGGAATCTCTACTGGGGTAGAAGTGACCTATACAAGAAGGATGGTTTGGACCTAAACTGGAAGAGGACCAATATCCTGATGGGGAGATTAACTAGTGCTACTCAGGAGGCTTTAAACTTGTAAGGCGTGGTGGGGGACCCAAAGAGATCGTGAGAAAAGAGATAAGTCTGAGGCTG
Organism: Rhincodon typus; assembly: GCF_021869965.1. Classification (NCBI taxonomy): domain Eukaryota; kingdom Metazoa; phylum Chordata; class Chondrichthyes; order Orectolobiformes; family Rhincodontidae; genus Rhincodon; species Rhincodon typus. Next base: position 53,306,445 of record NC_063340.1, read on the forward strand.
GTACGGTTGAGAAGAGGAGCAAGTCAAATAGTCAAGGCAGGCAACGGCAAGGCAGAAAACGAGGTAAGACTGATAAATTAAATTGCATTTACTTCAATGCAAGAGGCCTGACAGATTAGGCAGATGAACTCAGGGCATGGTTGGGAACATGGGACTGGGGTATCATAGCTATTACAAAAATGTAGCTCAGGGAAGGGCAGGACTGGCAGCTTAATGTTCTGGGGTATAGATGCTATAGGAAGGATAGAGAGGGAGGCAAGAGAGGGGAGGAAGTTGTACTTTTGGTTAGGGATAACATTACGGCCATACTTAGGGAGGATATTCCTGGGAGTACATCCAGTGAAGTTATTTGGGTGGAACTGAGAAATAAGAAAGGGATGATCACATTAACAAGATTGTACTATAGGCTCACCATAATAGTCAGAGGGAAACTGAGAAGCAAATTTGTAAGGAGATTTCAGATATCTGTTACAATTATAGGGCTGTAATGGTAGGGGATTTTAACTTTCCAAACATAGACTGGGATTGCCATAGTGTTAAGGGCTTGGGTGGAAAGGAATTTGTTAAGTGTGTACAAGAACATTTTCTTATTCAGTATGTGGATAAACCTACTAGAGAAGAAGCAAAACTTGATCTTCTCTTTGGAAACAAGGCAGGGAAAGTGACTGAGGTGTCAGTGTGGGAGCACTTTGGGGCCAATGATCATAAATCTATCAGTTTTAAAGTAATTATGGAAAAGGATAGACCTGATCTAAAAGTTAAAGCCCTAAATTGGAATAAGGCTAATTTTGTCAGTATTAGGCAAGAACTTTCAGTGGTTGATTGGGAGAGGTGATTCAAAGGTAAAAGGGTGGCTGGAAAGTGGGAGGTCTTCAAAACTGAGATAATGAGAGTCTAGAGGCATTATCTTCCTGTCAGTGCGAAGGGCAAGGCTGGTTGATGTAGGGAATGCCGGATGACTAGACAAATTGTGTGGCCAAGAAAAAGAACAGGCGTATGGCAGGTATAGATGGGTGAGATCAAATGAATGCCTCAACGGGTATAAGAGAAGTAGGAGTATACTCAAGAGGGAAATCAAGAGAGAAAAAAGGGGACATGAGATTGTTTTGGCAAATAGGTTTAAGTAGAATCCAAAGAGATTCTACAAGTAAATTATGGGCAAAAGAGTAACTAGAAAGAGAATAGAGCCCCTTAAGATCAACAAGGCAAGAGATGGGTGAGGTACAAAAAGAATATTTTGCATCAGTATTTATTTTAGAAAAGGATATGGAAGAACTTGGAGAAGTAAACGGTGATATCTTGAAAATTATCCGTATTACAGAGGAGGAAGTACTGGGCATCTTAAAACCCGTAAAGGTGGATAAATCTCTGGGACCTGATCAGGTGTATCCCAGATCCTTGTGGGAAGCTAGGGAAGTGATTGCTGGGCCCCTTGCTGAGATATCTGTATTATCGATAGCCACAGGTGATGTGCCAGAAGACTGAAAGGTGGCTAATGTGGTGCCACTATTTAAGAGTGGTAGCAAGGGAAAGCCAGGGAACTGTAGACTGGTATCTACAGTGGTGGGCAAGTTGTTGGAGGGGATTCTGAGGAACAGGATATACATGTACTTGGAAAAGCAAGGACTGATGAGGGATTGTCAACATGGCTTTGTGCATGGGAAATAGTGTCTCACTAACTTGATTGAACTTTTTGAAGAAGTGACAAAGAAATTTCATGAAGACAGAGCAGTGGACGTTGTCTATATGGACTTCAATGAAGCATTCAACCGGAGTCTGCATGGTAGACTCATTAGCAATGTTAGATCAGGTGGAATCCAGGTAGAGCAAGCCATTTGAATACAAAATTGGCTTGAAGGTAGGAAACGGAGGGTGGTGGTGGAGGATTGTTTTTCAGACTGAAGTCCTATGACCAGCAGTGTGCCACAAGGATCGGTGCTGGGTTCATTGCTTTTTGTCATTTATATAAATGATTTGGATGTGAATATATGCGGAATGGTAAGTAAGTTCGCAGATGACACCAGAATTGGTAGTGTAGTTGACAGTGAAGAAGGTTATGTCAGAGTACAACGGGTCCTTAATCAGATGGACTGAGGAGTGGCAGATGGAGTTTAATTTGGATAAATGTGTGTGTTGCACTTTGGTAAGACAAATCAGGGCAGGACTTATACACACTTAATGGTAGGGTCCAAGGAAGTGTTGCTGAACAAAGGGACGTTGGGGTGCAGATTCACCGTTTCTTGAAGGTGGTGTCGTGGGTAGACAGGTTAGTGAAGAAGATATATGATACACTTGCCTTTATTGGTCAGCGCATTGAGTATAGGAATTGGACTTACATGCTGTGGTTGTACAGGACATTGGTTAGGCCACTTTTAGACTACTGCATTCAATTCTGGTCTTCCTGCTACAGGAAAGATGTTGTTAAACTTGAAAAGGTGTAGAAAAGTTTTACAAGCCTGGATTGGAGGGTTTGAGCTATAGGGAGAGGCTGAATGGGCTGGGGCTACTTTCCCTGGAGTGTCAAAGGCTGAAGGGGTGACCTTATAGAGATTTGTAAAATCATGAGGAGCATGGGTAGGGTGAATAGCCAAGGATTTTTTTCCCAGGGTAGAGGAGTCCAAACCAGAGGGCTTAGGTTTAAATTGACAGGAAAAAAATATAAAAGGGACCTAAGGGGCAACTTTTTCACGCAGATGGTGGTGCGTTATGGAACGAATTGTCAGAGGAAATGGTGGAGGCTGGTACAATTACAACATTTAAAAGGCATCTGGATGGGGACATGAGGAGGAAGACTTTACAGGAATATGGGCCAAATTCTGGCATAAGAGACTAGATTAATTTAGGATATCTGGTCACCATGGATGATTTGGATGATTTGGATGAAAGGTTCAGTTTCTATGCTGTACAACTCTATGACTCTAATCCTTAGATTCAGTAAAAATCCTAGAGGATTGAAAAACTGCAAAGGTAACACTTTTATTCAAAAGGGAATCAAAAATAGATAATTATGGGCCAGTAGGCTTAACATCTGTCATTGGCAAAATGTTAGAGCTTGTTATAAAAGATACAATGGCAGAGCATTTAGAAATACATAATATAACCAAATAGAGTCAGCATGGCGTAATGAAGGAAAAAATCATACCTGATAAGTTTATTACAGTTCTTTGAGGAGGTAATAAGCAGGATAGATAATGGAGAACTAATAGATGTAATATATTTGGATTTCCAAAAGGCATTCAATTAGGTACTACACATAAGGCTCCTTAATAATAGTCCACAGTGTCGGCAGTAATATATTAGCACGAATAGAGAAATAGCTAACTAACAGATTCAGAATGGCAACCTGTAACTAGTGGAGAAGTGTTGGGGTCACAATTATTTACAATGGGTATTAATGACTTGGATGAGGAAAAGTGAATATACTACATTGCAGATGGCACAAAAATAAATGGGGAGGCAGGTAGTGAGAATGGCACAGAGAATCTACAGAGGGAGTACTGGTAAGGATTTGGCAGATGGTATACAATGTGGGAAAATATGAAGTTATGCACTTTGGCAAGAAGAATAGAAGATATAAATATTATTTCATATAAACAAGGAAAGACTACAGAGAACTTCATCACAGAGGGATTTGGGGGTCCTCATGCATATATCACAAAATGCTAGTATCCAACTTCAGCAAGTAATATGGAAAACAAATGGAATATTGCCCTTTATTTCAAAGGGAATGACATATAAAAATAGGGTGGTCTTACTAAAACTGTATAAGGCATGAGTCAGACCACAGCTAGAATACTGTGGACAGTTTTGGTTCCCTTATTTAAGGAAAGATGCAATGGCTTGGGAGGCTGTTCAGAAAGGTTCATTATTGATCCTGGGCATGGAGGGATTTTTTTTAATGAGGACTTGTACTTATTGGAGTTTAGAAAAATATAAGGTACTTTTGGAAGCATTTAAGAATTTTAGGGAGCTTGAAAGGCTAGCTAGAAAGATGTTGTTTTTTCTTATGAGGCAGTCTAGGACCAGGCAGTATTAACTCAGAGTAAGGGGTTACCCACTTAAGACAAAGGTGAAGAAGATTATTTTCTCTGAACCAATCTGTAGAGTTCTTTACTGAAGCACGTTGTCATAGCTGGATCATTAAACATTTTTGGGGTTGAGATAGACACCTTTTAATCAGTAGGAGAATCTAGCGTCATGGGGATAAGGGAGGAATTTTCATTGACCATTCAAAAGCCTTCCACCTCCCAGCTACAGTCACTGTGCATACAACTCAGAAATGAACACACAAAAATAGTTTCAAAAAGTTGATTCCAATTTTTTATTGATGCAGATTAAATAGAATTGTTGGATGAAATGATTTCTGCTACGTATTTGGTTTTGATGTTTTATTTGCAGTGGTGAGGGCAAGGTTCATATTGGAGCAATGAGAAGGAGATAGTATGTGGCAGTGGTGACCAAGACTAAAGGACTGTTAATGCATTGCAGATGGGAAGGATAATTTAGAAGACCCATGCTTGGGTAAATAGCTTCCTGTGAGTTCTAGAGTGTCAGGTGATTCTGTAAATATTTAGCACTTGAGAAGCATGTAGGACATTAATTTTAGAAGGGTATAGCTTGTAGAAATTCAAAAGATGTGATTAAGCAATATCAAGTTATTTAAATAACAAGAATGACCAAAGAGAGCAAAGCTTATTTCTGAAAGGATTCTCTCTTGTTTCCAACTTTCCAGGCTTCCACTAGTTTTATTTTCCTAAAACACCACTGTTTAGCTGTAATGACAGAGCTTTTTCTTTATTCCAATAGATGGGGCCAATTCCAGCTGTTCCTCTATTTGTGGCAGTCTTTTGCCTCTAGCTCTCAAGCTTCACCATTGAAATATGCACAATGTTTTGAGCGCTAGGAATATTACACAAATGTAGTTTTACTTAAGTTCCAACAAATACTCTCCAATTAACCTGTAATTAGCTGCAGCCTTCATTTCTCATTTAGACATTAAAGAAGCTGTGGCTTGGGACGCAACAAAGGTAAGAGAGTAGGTGTATCACTGAAGGATAACAATATATTGTGTTTACTAAGGGTCTCCTTTCTTCTTTTATATTATTTGGTAGTGATGGTGCAAGGTTGACTAAACTTTGCCTCATTGTTTCTGTATTTACATGATTACTTGTACTTTCACTAATCTTATTCATCTTGCTCGGGATATTAAAATTATTTTAGGACGAAGAAAATTGTGGTGACAATGCACCTCCAACTGCACATTCTCTTTTTTATGAGCATCATTGCCTCTTCCTTTTAACTCTATCAATATCAACAATTCTAATGTAGTTTCTGAGAATCTTGGAATCTATGTCATTTCAACCTCAAAAAACGATGCTCTTACTAATACAATCATTATTTTGGTTTTCAGTTAGCTCCACATTATCTCTTTCTCATGCACTTACTAAACTTCTCATCATTTCAGCTACAGCACCCCACTGTAACTAGTTCCAACTTCTCTATCCCAGAACTAGTACACCAGTTAGCATTGGGAATCTAAATCAAGCACATTCCACATACTCATTGAGGCCTCCCCATATACCACTTATTTAAGGAGGAGAAGGGAGAAGCAAAATGAAGA
>NC_063340.1:53312564-53325023 GCF_021869965.1 Rhincodon typus
TGTCAACTTTCCTGCTCCTCTGATGCTGCCTGGCCTGCTGTGTTCCTACAGCTCCACACTGCGTTATCTCTGACTCCAGCATCTGCAGTTTTTACCATCTCTCAGACAGTTGTGCTATTTAGGCTTCTGATAGAAAGCCCTAGTCACCCATGATTTTTGAGATCATCCAGAGACTATGGCTGAACTGACTCATGTTCGAGAAGGATATGGTAACTGAACAGTGTCAATAATACCTCCAGCACAGCATAATTAAACCTGTGAGCTCTTTTTCTCATCTGGTATTCCATTTCCAATGTTCAGAATTGTGGAAATGTAATTCAACAGCAAATTCCTGAGAATCAGCACATCTTCTCTTTAAAATAGACAAACTGCCTTTAAGAGCAGAGTCTTACTGGAACATGTGCTAGTCTTGCTACAGCTAAGCTCACTCGTGAGTATTCAACCAGTTATTCATGCAGATTATTCTGGCTGAACACTGAAATCATTTTAATGATGTGCTTTGGCAGAATGGCAAAAGGGCACAGGTGAGTTATGAACACCCGCTGCTCTTAAACATGTGGTAACCAATTCACAGCCGTTGAATCCATTAGCTCTACTGTCAATGCTGCTTTACTGAATTACCAAGGAGAGGGAGAGAGACAGGAACTATGGTGAAAATTTCACTATGGTATTGACTAGGCACTGACAAATACATGACGCGCAGAGGAGTTGTAAGTTCACAATAACAAAGTTGGAAATCTTGCTCATGAACTTTCACTATATAGCTCAAATGAATCTCCATTAGGATCTGGTGATTGAAAAGTTGTCTTGGTTTTAGTCCAACATATTCAAAACCAAAATCTCCAGCTTCCACAGAAATCTTAATCGTTCAAGGCATCAACGTGTAAAGTATAATACATAGGTAAAAATCACTGCCTCAATACTTCATGAATCACCAAAAGTGCAATCACACAAGTGCAATCCTCAAACCTGGAGAAAGAAAGGTCACCCAAACAATGTCTATTTTACCAAGAGGAATCAGCTGAATACACCATTAAATGGCATGAAGATTGACAAATTAGCTGCACAAATTGCTGTAAATCTATATGTTATGATTGTGACAATGGAAACATGGTTGCAGAGTGATCAAGGCTGAGAAATGAATATTCAAAGTAAATCAATAATTAGGAAGGACAGGTACAAAGGAAAAAAGGTGGGTGGCATTGCCAGTAAGGGATAAAATCAATACAATACTGAGAAAGGATACGATTTCATAAGATTTTGTTGTAGAATCAGTCTGGGTGGTGTTAAGGACCAACAGGGGGTGGAAAACACTAGTGCATGTTGTCTATAGTCTGCCAAACAGTGGTAAGGGAGGGGAAGGCATTAAACAAGAAAAGCATGTAGCAAGTGTGCTCCAGTGATTGTGGATAACTTTAATATATAGCCTGGGGAAGCCACATTAGCAATAATACTGTGATGGACCAATTCCTGGACTGTGTACAAGATGATTTTTTTTTGATCAGTATGTTGAGGATCCAACTGAGGAACAGGTTAGAAACATAGAAAATAGGCCCATCCTGTACCTCAAGTCTGCTCCACCATTCAATATGATCATGGCTGATCATTCTAGTCAGTACCCTGTTTCTGCCTTCTCCCCGTATCCTTGGATTCCCTTTAACCATAAGAATGATATCTAACTCCTTCTTAAAAACTTTCAATGTTTTGTCCTCAACTGCTTCCCTTAGCAGAGAATTCCACAGGCTTACTGCTCTTTGGATGAAGAAATTTCTCTTCATCTCGGTCCTAAAAGGCATACCCCGTATGCTTAGACTGTAATCCCTGGTTATGGATTTGCCAGTCATCAGGAACATCCTCCCTGCATTTACCCTGTTCAGTCCTGTTAGAATTTTATAGATTTCTTTGTGATCCCCCTCCTTCTTCTACACTCCAATGAATACAGTCCTTGCTGTTTGAGTCTCTTTTCATACATTGGTTCTATCATCCCAGGAAACAGACTGGCCAACCTTTGTTGCACTCCCTCCATAGCCAGAACATCCTTCCTCAAGTAACAAGACCAATACATCTCACAGTACTTCAGGTGTGGTCTCACCAAAGCCTTGCACAATTGTAGCAAGGCATCCCTACTCCTGTACTCAAATCCTTTCACTCTGCATTATCCTTGATTTGGGATTGTGCAATGATAATGCGTTAATTAATAACCTTGTGTGAGATCCTTCAGGGAAGATTGACCATAACATGATAGAATTCTTCATTGTGATGGAAAGTGAAGTCATCCAACCCAAAACTAGGATCTGGATTCTCAGAAAGCTGTTGGTGAAGTCTTACTTCAAGAGGTTAGTTTGCAATATTATAACAGATAGGATGGGGGCAATACAATGGCATGAATTGAGAATTTTTAGCGGACAGAAAAAAGAATGGGAATAAATGGTAGGAACAAGGGTCTTTTTTTATAATAGAAGGTAGTGACAAATGAGCTACCACAGAGATCAGTGGTTGCATCCCAGCTATTCACAATACATATGACCAATCGGGATGAGGGAATTATTGTAGTATTTACAAGTTTGCTGACAACACAAAATTAGGTAGGATTGTGATTGATGAGGACAATGTAAAGAGAAGAGATATCAAGTTGATTTAAACAAGCTGAGTGGACAAATACAAAGGTGCAGTATAAAGTAAATAATTGTGAAGTTATCCACTTCAGTAGAAAAAACAGGATGAAAAAGTAACATTAAAACTCTGATAGACAATGTTGATGGACATAGAGATTTAGGTGTCCTTGCAGACTAGCCACTTAAAACAAGAATATAGATGCAGCTAAGTCTTAGGAAAGCAAATGATATGTTGGTCTTTATTGCAAGATGATTTTGAATGTCTTACTGCAGCTGTATGGGGCCTTGGTGGGACCACACTTGGCAATACAGTGTGTAGTTTTGGTCTCTTTACCTAAACATGTATATCCTTTTTCATAGAGGGAACATGGCAAAGGTTCACCAGACTGATCTTGGTATGGCAGGATCGTCAAATGAAGAGAGATTGAGTTGACCAGGCTTGTATTCACTGGAGTTTTGAAGAACAAGATGGGATGTTTTGAAATGTATTCAATTTAGACAATCTGGACAGACTGGATGAAGGGATGATGCTTTCTATGTCTGGGAATGAGGTCTACACCCTAAAGAGGAATGCATTTAAAGGGCTAGAAATCATTTACCACTTGTATCAGGACAGAGGGAGATCATAACTCATCCATGTCTTTTGCCATTCTGCCAAAGTACATCATTAAAACAAACTGAGTGTTCAGCCAGCAAGACCAATACTATGTAAAGGAATATTAAAGTATTTGCAATTTGGTTGCTGGATTATTTTTTTCCTGTTGCTGGTGTAATTAGAAGTGTTTGTGAGGTTCCTTATACTTATTTACTCTGGGGGAGGTCGGGGGGGGGATGTGGGCAGAGGCAGGCAGAAGTGTGGCTGAACCTGAAATACTTATTGTGCAATTTAATACTGTGTACTGCCATAATCTACTTCTCAAAACTGATGATCTCGTCTAGTTTCTTGAGCGAGGTTGAAGTGAGGCTATGTGGAGTAGGAACAGCTACAGGAAGAGGGAAGACGAGGAGAGTGGGATGACTTCTCAGCAACAGACTGTAACAGCAAAGGGTCTTCAGAGAACAAGCCTCATAGCACAAATTCAGCGCTAACCAATGCGAGATGCCTCAGTTTACAAAATAATGTCATGGTTGAAGGTTATTAAGTGCCGCAGCCATATCAACAACATCAAAGTAAGGTAAAAACAGCAACACCTGTGTCTGCTCTTTGACAGTATTTTTGTGCCTCTGTCTCTTTTCAGGCTGCCCCAGATACGAGCAAATGCTTGCAGATTGAAGTACATTGCTGTATAAAGCAGAACACTGAGCCCTTCTGTATTAAGAGAAACAATCTCACTTCATTCCCTCTTGCCCGCTGAGACAAACAGATGCAGCAAGCTCAGGATTTTGCATGGATTATAGACATTGTTGTGGTACATGGTGCCATGGACTGCACATATGTTTCCTGTATGCTCCTTATCTGATTTCCACTATCTTTTTGAACAAAAAGGGGTTCCACTCCCTCAATGTATAGTAAACATGTGGCCACTGACTGTGCAACAATGTGGAAGAAATTTTTATTCATATGGACCACATCCATTGGTATTTTTGGAGTCATTTCAGGACAAGACAGTATGGTGGTTTCAGACATACAATTTAAAAATCACTAAGGTGCCAGAAAAGACAATGTTACATTAGATGTTTTATCAAGAGAATATATAAAGAAAACTGCTGTTTTATTGTTAAAGAAAATCTGTAGCCTATATTTCAATGAATGACAAGCACATTAAATAAGAAAAATATGATCTATCAAGCCAGGGTTTCATTGTGCAATCTGACTTGCCCAGTAATACCATCAGTTGGACCTTTCCCAACAGCATGTGTGAAATATCTTTGTTTAACAAAAAATTATCTATCTTAGATTTAAAATTAACAACTGATCTAGCATCCACTGCCATTTGTGGAAGACAGTTCCAAACATCTGCCACCCTTTTATGTAGAAGTACTTCCTAACATCTCTCCTGAACCTTCTGGCCCTAATTCTCAGACTATGTCTTGCTCGTTCTAGAATTCCCAACCAACGGAAACAGTTTATCTTTATGTACTCTGTCTTTTCCCGACAAAATCTTGAAGACTTCAAACAGATTATTTTTTAACCTTCGAACAATCTCCAACAAATGAGCATCCAATCTATGGTGCTTGACATTCAATGGCCTGGTGGTTACCAATGATGAGATACTGAACTGGACCAGTTACATGGATATTAACCAGCTTTATAGATGTTATGACTACAGTAGCAGCTCACAGGCTGGAAATTCTTTAGCAAGTAATTCACTCTGACTCCTCAAACCTCTGTCCAGCATCTACAAAGCACATGTTGGGATTGGGATGGAATACTCTCCACTTGCCTAGATAAGTGCATCTCCAATAATGTTCAAAAATCTCAACACTGTCTTAAACAAAGCAATACATTTGATTGGCATTCCATCTAACACCTTCAATATTCATTCCCTCCACCATTGACATACAATGGTGGCAGCGTGTTTCACCTAAAGACTACTTTTCACATGCATAATCTCTACTACCTAGGAAAACAAAGGCAGCAGATACATGGGAACACCACCAACTGCAAGTTCCCCTCCAAACCATACTATTCTGCTCTTCTTTCTCTGTTGCTGAGTAAAATCCTGAAATCTCAGTCCTTAAGAACACTATGTCTGTATCTATACCACAAGGGCTGGAGCTGTTCAAAAAAGCATCACACTATTGCCTTCTCAAATGCAATTACAGATGGGCATAAACGGTCAGCAATGTTCACATTGCATGAATGAATAAAAAAAGACTAACTTTTGTTTAACAACAGGAAGTTTTTGTTCTCAAATCTTTAAAGTTCAATTTTAAATTCCTTGTAGTTTGAAAGCTCCAGTTGACAGTTATTGAGAGTTCCAATAGGATTGGAAACTTACTACACACAAACATGTCTACTTTTAATAATCTCCAAGGTCACTTGGCCCCTCCAAAGGGTTTATTATCTCTCCCAAACTGCATCTGCCTTCTCCTAAAGGTGTCCCAATATTATATCCAAAAGGGTATCATAATTCTCGAAAGAAATTTGCTAAGTTCAGACAATACACTACAAAATCTATTGCATGTAACTTATGTTTTGGACATTCCACTAGCACAGATCAGATTTGACTGAGGGTGCTGCAGTTTTATACTACAAAACTTCTGTGAGCCATGGACGTCCAAAGAGAGATTCACCACAGTTCCCTGCTGTAAAAATGGTGGACACCAGGTTCAGGGATGGGACCAACTTTGAGCCTCCAGCTTAGTTTTTGCTGCAAGAAAACATCAGGCCTGAGATTCCATTGTAGCAGTCTGAGCTCTGCTGTTTGTGCTGCAAGGATGGTTTTCCAGAAGTATGTTCATAGAGATGACCACCCATTCCATGTTGGAGATAACGGGCTCAATGTTCTTTGGAATATTTTCTGTCAAGTTCGAGGTGAACTCCTCCATCCTCCTTTACATTCCATCTGGCTTTCTGGCAGACTTTCCAATGCACTAATCATCTTGTTATGTGTGTTCATCAGCCTTCTTCTGAAACCTGGTAAATCGAAGTCTTCATCTAGCTTCTTTCTGGCAGAATTGATGTGTGATTTCACCCTCTGGCAAGCTGGCACCTCTGATAGCCTTTCCTGCACCCTAGCATCTGCATACTTGTTCCCAGTATCTCACCATGTGCAGGTCCCTCCTCTATCCCACATAATATATATAGTGTGAATCTCTGAACTGGTATGTGGAGAATTAGATCTTGTGATAGTGCCATTTCATCATGACTGTCTTCTTCCTCTTCCTTCTCTGAAGAAACAGGTGCCTGTTCTGAAGTATCTGAAATGCAAAAAGACAAGGATTGGGTAATGATGGGATGAAGATGAAGACTACACTACTGGCAGCTTGGGACTCAAAAAAGATTATGGGATGGGAGAGAAATGGAAAGAAATAAGGAGGATTATGTACGGAAATTTCCTCATCTTCAACCCCTCCAGTGCCACCTGGGCCATGTCCCCAGCAATACCCATTCTATGATGGTAATAGTGTGGCCTCCAAGAAGCTTAAAACATACAGGTGTGTTTGTCCTCCTTCATGTTTCTGTTGCTATAACCTGGCATACACTACTCTGACATTTTTCAGTATCAGTAAGTGACTTGCAAATATGTGTTTGAGTGAAATCGTTATCATTAAAAAGTAGCTGACAGTATGTTTGATCTCTTAGGTTGTGGGTGTAAGGCTTGCCAATGTGTTAAGTGTTTGAGAGTGAGGTAAACATATGAATCTAGGGTTGGATTTATATGATAAAGGCTGTTGACAAATGGGTGATGAGTCATGGTGAATTGAGCAGCGGATGAGATTCATAGAATCCCATTCGGCCCATCGAGTCCGCAGTGATCCTCCAAAGAGTATCCCACCCAGACCCACCCATCCCTGTAACATGGTATTTCCTATGGCTAATCTACCTAATCTGCACGTCTTTGGACTGTGGAGGAAACCTATGCAGACATGGGAGAAAGTACAAATTCAAACACACACAGGTCCCTGGAGCTGTGAGGCAGCAGTGCTAACCACTGAGCCACCATGCCACCAATTCATAGGGAAGATGGTAGGATATAGCATTTCAGTGAACTCAGTCAACTTGATAACTAGTGGCTGATGGTTATACTTGTCCTGCACTGTGACTATGCTCCTGAAGCCACACACCTACTAACGACCTTTGCTGCTACTCAGTTCCCACTGTTTCCTGAGCAGTTGTATGCAAAGCCCTCCTGTCTCCGTAGCTTGTGGTTGCAGATCGTCTCTCTTCTTTCTAACTTCTGCACAGAGGTCTTATATTTTTCTATTCATTTGTGGAATGTGGGCATCACTGGCTGGCCAGCATTTCTTGCTCATCCCTACATGCCCCTGAGAAGATTCTCCGTCACCATTTCAGGAAATAAACTGTCCGCTGTCACCCACTACAAAGCCACTGACTCCCATAGCTACCTTCACCACAGCTCGTCACACCCCACGTCCCGCAAGGATTCCATCCCACTCTCCCAGTTTCTTCACCGACGTTGTATCTGTTCGGATGATGCCACCTTCCAAAACAGCGCAGCTGACATGGCTTTCTTCTTCCATAACCGTGGTTTCCCGCCCACTGTGTTTGACAGGGCCCTCAACCACATCTGACCTATCAGCCATGCTTCCGCCTTTGCCCCTTCCCATCACTCACAACAGCGTGATCAGGTCCCCTTGTCCTTGCTTTTCACCCCACCAGCCCCTGCCTTCAAAGGTTCATTCTCCGCCATTTCAGACAACTCCAGCAGAACGGGTCTGCATTTCGCAGGGATTGTTCCCTCCGGGACACCCTAGTCCACTCCTCGGCCACCAACAACACACCCCCTTCCCATGTAACCATAGAAGGTGCAGTACTTGTTCCTTCACCTCCTCCCTGCTCACCATCCAAGGGCCTAAACAGTCTTTCCAGGCGAAGCAGCATTTCACCCGTACCTCCTCCAATCTTGTGTATTGTATTCGCTGCAACCAATGTGGCCTGCTCTACACTGGAGAAACCAAATACAGACTGGGTGACCGCTTAATAGAACACCTCCGGTCTGTACGCAAGCATGACCCCGACCTTCCTGTAGCCAATGATTTTAACACAGCGTCCTGCTTGCATTCCCACTTGTCTGTCCTTGGCATGCTGCAGTGCTCCAGTGAATCACAGCGCAAACTGGAAGATCAACATCTCATTTTCAAACCAGGCAGCTTACAGCCTTCTGGGCTCAATATGGAGTTCAAAACCTTCAAATTGTGAACAAATTCCTTCCCTTAAATTTTAGCTTTGATTGTTACATTCTCTGTTGCCATCTCTTTCCTTACCCCACCCCAGTGGAACTGCCCAGTCTTTCCAATCTGCCAGTTAGACACACCATTGTTTTGCCATTCTCACATCCCAATCACTTAAAGTGAACTATCAACATCTTTTCTCCCCCAGCACTCCAACCACCCCTACACCCCCTCCCACTATAGCATAAATGCTGTCCCCTCCATATTTCACTTCAGCTCTGATGAAGAGTCATCTAGACTCGAAATATTAGTTTGCTCTCTCTCTCTACGGATGCTGCCTGACCCACAGTGATCTCCAGCATTTTTTGTTTTCGTTCAGATTCCAGCATCTGCAGTAATTTGCTCTCTCATACGTTCAGCCATTTCTCAAAAAGTTTCAGTTTTTAAAAGATTCCCGTGAACTTATAGGACAACAATGCACCTAACTGTAGTGAATTCCTGGCTTAGTCCCACTGGGATTACAGAAGACTTGGAGATTTGTGCACACAAATGCTGCAACAGATATGGGAGTTACAGTTTCTGCCCCTCTGGATCTGCTGCATGGCATGGAGATGCAACAGCAGCTATGGAGACAGCAAGATATTTGTGATGTGCTCTGCCAAGCTAAAGCCCACTTCTTCCATTCTGCCTGACAGTAACAGGAGGAAGTCAATACAGTGTGGAGCTGGAGGAACACAGTGGGTCAGACAGCATCAGAGGAGCAGGAAAGTCAATGTTTCAGGTTTACACTTTTCATCAGGACCAGCCAACGTTGTGGCGTACATGCCCATCAGCATTCTCTGTATACTGCCCGGTTGAGATTTATACCTGAGCCCTTCACTCCAGAACTCATCTACAAACCCTGGAGAAATAGCAACGAACCATCCTTTACTCTTGCTGTGTCTACTCACGCCCATTTACTATGTACCGATCCTAAGTCTATACTAGCCTATAAGGTGTGTCTGCAGTTGGCAGCTTCAAATGTCAGATGCATTAACGAAGAGTATTTATCTGTCCTAGTGTTCTCTATGTCTTCCTCGCTCAGCTGCTGTTACTTGGCCGTTGAAAGCAGAAAGCAGAAAATCTCACACAGTTGGTGTGAGATAAAAGGGATGAAGTAGGAAGCAAGAGTTCTTTAGTCAGACTATCAGCAGCTTTACGAACTCGCTAGGCAATTGGTGTCAAGTGAGGGGCAGAAGTCAGGAACATATCATAATCCTCAATGTTCTCAGAGATGCTGGGTGCCACAGACTCTGCTTCAGTTGGAACCACATCGCTGAGAGCTATCTCCTTACTGAGACTATGGAGATGCAGGCTTCCCTGCCCTCTCAGGCTCTGCTCACTTCAGTGCCACCTTCTGCTGGAAGAGAGAAGGCGAAATGTTAGTGACTACATAGCTTTATGTTTGGGCAATGTGCCCTAGCCATATTTCTGAAGGAGTATGAATGCAGTGAGATGTAGATGTGTGACTTGCAGGTCGACATTTGAGAGTTGAAGTGGAGAATCTTGATATTAGACATGAGGGCTCGAGCATGTCGATGAGTCACTGATGACAGGGTGATGCATTGAATTGTATTAGAAGGTGGTGGGTACGGAATGTCATATGAAGATGCATTGACTGATCTCTCCAATCCATTTGGATGGTCTTTCAACTCCTTGTGCAACTGCTCTCACGCTCAGGCACTGTACATTGGTCCTCTTGGCAACCTACTCCCTCTCCATTCTGAGGGTATTCATGGGAATTAATTTCCAGGGGCTTCTTGGTCCCCTGAGTTACCATGCAAACTCTCTTCCTGCCCATTTCCGTCACTAATATCGCAGCACTGCACCCATCAGCCTGGAAATCTATTATTCAGTGACATGTATCATTAAAAAGGGCAGACCATGTGCTATCAACACAATACTCTGTGGTCCCCTTCATAGAAGGAACCAGAAACAACAAGAGGAAATTAGCCATACAGAACGTGCTCAGTGGATACTACAATCAAACTTTCATGCTTGAATAACACATAACTTTCATGCTCTCCTTCATTGTTAGTAAAGTCATAAACCAAAAATTAATACCTCAAGACAATTCACTGTCTCTTTTAGATATTCATTGAATTTAGACATTTTCCCGCAACTAAATATTAGAGAATCCAAATCTATAATCATCACAAGACCACCACTAATTGTATGCATAAGACCATTTGGGAAACACTAGGCCTAGGCCTCATAATTCAAATGGCAAATATTCATTGCCAGTAGTGCATCAAAATTCGGTTCATGCAAAGTCACCAACTCTTTTAGAAATCCCATAATTATTTGATCAACATAATGCCGAGCAGGACATAAAAGAAAGGAAGAACTTTCATTTCTATCACATTTTTCATAATCCAAAATCCTGTGAAAAGTATTTGAAATGCAGTCACTGTTGTAATGAAGGAGACACAGAGGCTAATTTGCGGTCAGCAAGATAACACAAAGGCAATGATGTAAATAAAAAGGTTAGAATTTGTTTTAAATATGGTCCTTTTTGAAACAATATTGACAAGAACTTACGAGGCCTTACCCTGCTCATCTTCAAATAGCACCATGGGATTTCTTTGAAACTCAATGCTTTAACGTGAAACAACCCTGCTCCCTGAATGCTACGTTTAAGTTCCAGACAACATTAGGGCCTAGATTTTTGGAGACTCATGGATGCCTTAACTGTGACAGTTCCATGGCATTGCATCTGAAGCCGTCTTCGACAGATCCTAGTTTCACTGGGAGAGGAGCGAGATGAAACCTACTGACGCATGGGGAAAACTCAAGCCCATCAGGGCTAAAGTAGCTGCAGAGGCCAGTACCATGTAACAAAGTCACCCTTTATTTACATGTGCGTAGAACTTACCAAACAGTCTCTCAGCATTTCATTAAGGGCTAAACCAAATTCACATGCCCCTGCCAGTCATCTTAACCTCACCAAAAACCCCAATACAGATTCCCCTTGTTCTCGAACTGCCGAGTAAACCAATAGCATCTCAGAATTAGAGGTGGCTTGGGGTTGTAATATTCCTTAAATAAATCCATCAAACCTTGAAATGTTGTAGTGTCTGGTGCCTCAGGAAATGTTAAGCTCCTAATAACCAAAAAGCTGCAGGTCCACAAGCTGTCAGGAGAATTACTCATTCGTCTGCCACAATGTCATTTGCAGGAAAAAATAATGCATTCTTTCCAAATACTGGGACTAGTCTTCAACAGCAGGATCAAACAAGCCAAGCTTCTCAAATAAAGGCATGATGCCAGCAACATTTACCCCAACTCAAAGACGACTGTTGCAAGCGAATTTCTTCATATTTTTTCTCTCATCGCCACTGAAAAAACTCTGCTGAGGCCAGTATCCCATCACCAAGTAACCCTTTATTTACACATCCATAGTACTTGGCACTGGTCTGGCTTCCTCAGAGCCAGCTCTCGGAGTGAATAGAACCTCTGACACTCCTGTTTATATGTGCCAGCCAAGGCTCCCTTATTGGACCAGATTAACAGCCCCGATAAGGGAACTCAAATTCTATGAGGTTCACCTGGCTGATCTTGTTACAATCACTACAGGCCATTTTGAAACACAGCGCTGAATTCAAGGAGATATTGATTTTGCTGCAGCCAGGGGTTGATGTCATAATGTGTGACTTATGATTTTTTAGAGTAAATATAAATACCCATACTTGGAGGATACAGTCTGTGGAAGTCAAGTTGTCAAGCTATTTAAATGGCAAGGATGTACATTAACAAAGTCTGCCCATTTGTTGAAACAAATCTGTGTTTGCAGCTTCAACAGATCTTGGTTGACATAAACTTAACTATGTTTCAGAGATAGTAGGAGCTGCAGATGCTGGAGAATCTGAGATAACAAGGTGTAGAGCTGGATGAACGCAGCAGGTCAAGCAGCATCAGAGGAGCAGGAAGGCTGACGTTTCGGGCCTAGACCCTTTCTGGGCCCAAAACGTCAGCCTTCCTGCTCCTCTGATGCTGCTTGACCTGC
>NC_063340.1:53325123-53325651 GCF_021869965.1 Rhincodon typus
AGAGGAGCAGGAAGGCTGACATTTCGGGCCAAGACCCTTCTTCAGAAGAACTGGGACTAACTCAGTTGGCGACCTCGGACCAGGCTGGTCAGACCTGATGGTGTGGTTTCCTCTGCCAGTCCTCTGGGAAGACAGCTCCTTTCCTTTGCACCATTCTGTCCATCAGGAGCTCCAGGTCCTTTTCAGAGAATGCCCTTCTCTGCTGTGTACCCATTGTGTCCTTGGATGAGCAGAGCAGCTTCAGAATGCCAGTCCTCATTCAGCTGCACAGAGACCTTTAAAGATGGCAGGGATGTGAGGGATGCTGGACTTTTGATGGGTATCTGCTGAGTGACAAGTTATTCTGGGAACAGCCTGTGGTAAAATGGGGCAGAATGCAGACGTGACTGGCATCAAAGGGGTGTGGTAGGTAATTAATACGATACGTTTGGTAAAACGCAGCAAGGAAACTCATGAGATGTCACACAAAACCCCTCCAAAAACTCAGTGCAACTCCAATTAAGCCAAAAAACAAAATTCACCCCAACA
>NC_063340.1:53326151-53335235 GCF_021869965.1 Rhincodon typus
AATAGTTATACTTTAAACTGTCCACTTACTTTTAAGATAGAATAGAGTTGGGGTCTAAAGAATACCTAATCAATATTTCTACTCGGATATTGGACCCATGTGACTCACATTACCATTCAATTTGCCTAGCTTGTGCTAAGGGAGAATATCCGGGGAAAAAAAAACACTCATCATGAAGGAGAGTTGTGGCATGAAAAGCTACCCGGTTGTGATCTGGTTCCTGGATCATTGAGTGACTCCTGAAGGGAGAGTGTAAAGTATGCTTGTGAAGTTGGGTTTTCAATTGTGTTAAAAGTAAAAGTGGAATGTTCTGTTCTGTGTTTAAGGTATAGGTTGCACATAAAATCGTGAATGTATGTGGATGTAACGCCAATTGAGCAAGCTGCTTTGTCCTGGATGGTGTCATGCCTTTAAATGTTGTTGGAGCTGCACTGGCATTGAGGAGACAGGAAGTGAGTTACTCACTATCAAATTCCTAGCCTCTGACCTCATGACCTGGCAAGCAATATTTAAGTATGCTATACCATTTAGTTTGTTTTTTTTTGGTGATGGTTAGGGTCTTTAAGGCGCTCCCACAATTTGCAAGCTCCATGTTCTTATTCTTTTGTTCTTTGAAGCAGAGAGAGGAAATATAGTTGTGGAAACAGGAAACAGTAAGCACTTATTATCTTTTCATAATTGTAGGCAAAGTAAGCCCACAATACGAAGGTGTCTTTGAAAACACTAGGAAGCACACTGACTGTTAACTCTAAATATGCACCTGGTGGTCACCATTTTTAATTGTGCACCTGAGGGAAGTTTCCGAAGGAATATTGATGGGGCCGTTGCCTATTTAAGAAAACAAAAATCCTCAATACCAGGGGAGAAGAAATGATAAAAAAAACCAGTCAACAAAATAAATATGCAATGAAAACAATAAATGAACAAAAGAAAAATGCAAAACTTATAAAACATCACCGATGGTGACCCCCTGCCAAAAGCTAGGCCTCAAAAATACAATAAAAAATGAATATTTATTTTGCTGTGTGTCCAAAGATGTGCATGTGTTCTTATGCTGGAAGTACAATGCATGAAAATTTCCAAGCTGGCAAGAAAACAATCTCAACAGATTTCAAAATGAGTGTTTTAGAAAGAATTGTGCTATTGGGTATTGCAGATCTTCTGAATTTGATGAAATTATAAATCTGGTAAGTACATGAAACAATGGTGATTATGTAAGAAACAATTCAATAAAACAGAGATGCTTAAAATAAGTTTGGGGATTTTACTTAGAAACTGAGTAAAAAATGAGAAAAAATTGTACTATCTGTATTTGGGAAATTTAATGATCCCAGAGTGGAATTTTAGGACTGAATAATTCTAAATTATTAGAATAATAATATAGGGCAACAGAAATATTGATTTATAGTTTACTGACATTTTTAGGGTAATTAAGGTAGATGCACCAATAATGAACCTCAGAAGTAGGTGGACCAGCTGCCACTATCAAAAATGATTGAAACTGATTGCTGCGGTAAAATTAAAATTATTTTTTCTGAGATAAACTTTTTCTGTGACTGAAGTAAGGGTTCAAAGATTGGTACCATGACATGCTAGTTTCTGATGCTACAGGTGTTGTTTTGGAACCAAAATGGCAACTATGTCACTTGCTCTAATTTCCGATCAGACCCACAGTGCCATCTTGTTGAGGCCATTAGAATGGACATTAGGAACATACAGCAAGGTCTGTAGAGTATGCAGATCAAGATGTCACTTAGCATGTAATGCTAATTTGATACTAGTGCGGCTGTTTTAGATTTGGCTGCTCAAGTTGGTGCCCTTTCTTAAAGACCATAAGAAATTGGAACAGGAGCAGGCCATTCAGCCCCCTCAAGACTGCTGCACTGTTCCACAAGATCATGGCTGTACTGAGATACCTCATATCCACTTATCTGCATTTTCCCCGTAACTCACAATTCCCCTGCTAATCAAGAATCAATCTACCACAGGCTTCAATATACACAAGGACTGTGACACCCACAGCTCTCTATGGCAAAGAGTTCCAGAGATTCACAACAGTCTGACAAGAAATTCCTCCTCATCTGTCATAAATTGGCACTTCTATATTCTGAGAACCCTCTGGTCCCAGCCTCTCCCATGAGGGGAAACATTCTCTCAACATTTATCCTGTGAAGTCCCCTATGAGTCCTACATGTTTTCAATGAGGTCATCTCCCATTATTCTAAACTTCAATGAGTAGAATGCCAACCTATTTAGCATTTGCTCCTAAGACAATTCATTCATACTGGGGATCATCCAAGTGAACCTTCCCTGAACTACCTCTAAATAAGTAATATCTTTCCCTAAATAAGGGGACTAAAACTGCTCACAGTACTCCAGATGTTGCCTCACAAGCACCTTGTACAGTTACAGTAAGACTTCCCTACTCTTAAAAGCCAACCCTCGTGAAATAAGAGCCAACATTCCATCAGTCGTCCTGACTACCTGCTGCACCTGTTTATTAGCTTTTGCATTTTGTACACAAAGTATACCCTTTGTGTTGCAGTTTTTTGCAATTTTTCTCCATTTAAATTGTATTTTTTTTTGCTCCCTTCCAAAATTGACACTTCACATTTTACAACATTATACTCCATTTACCAACTTTTTGCCCACTAACTTAACCTATCCACATCTTTTTGTAAACTGCTTGCATCCCTCTCACAGCCTGCCTTTTCACCTATTTTTGTGTAATCTGCAAATTTGGTTTGGGTACACTCACTTCCTTCCTCCAAGTCATGAATATATATTGTAAACACTTGCAGTCACAAACTGATCCCTGTGGCATCCACTGATCATGGGTGACCAACTGCAAAAGAACCCCTCATCCCTACTCGTTGTTTCCTACCCACGAGCCAATTATCTTTCCTTAAATAAGGGGACCAAAATTGCTCACAATACTCTAGATTTGGTCTCACCAGCACCTTGTACAGTTGCAGTAAGACATCCCTACTCTTATACTCCAACTGCCTTGAAATGAGGGCCAACATTCCATTAGCCTTCTGATTACCTGCTGTGCCTATGTGCTAGCTTTCTGTGTTTCATGCGCAAGTACCTCCCAAGTCCCTTTGTGTTGCAGCTTTGCTCCACTTAAATAGCACTATTTTGCTTTTATTCTCCCTTCCTTAAACACACAAATGAACACGTAGGGCTTGCCATTAATGCCATTTAGAGAGGCTAGCATCAGCTTGCAGGTTGGTTACTAATTTCTAGCTCTGTCTGAACCATTGAAATCCTCAGTGCTTTGTAGAATTGATTACACAGTTTTTGAAATCTCAAAGTAGTTAATTCTGAACATGGAGAAGGTATTGGTTTTGACTTCAACGGCTCTGTGTACACCAGTTGCTACCAGTCATGGGTGCTGTTATAATAGCCCCCTTGAAATACAACATGGCATGAAGGGGAATTGGTGCAGAGGTAGCAAAATAACAAACTGATGACAGAAATAGGAGGAGGAAGCAGAACATCCAGCAAGAGGCTTAATTGACCTAGGGTCTTCTGAACCACTTTGCATGCCCCCATTTGAGCCAGGAGCAGTTAGTCAATCATCTGTAATTTACAAAGGAGGTATCCATAGAACTCTCCCATCTTGGTGAATATGCACTATCAGTCGTGATGTATTCAGTTGATGCCAACAAACTGTGTTCCATCATCCTTTATGTCAAACCAGAAACCAGCTGCCTGTCGACAAGAGCTGTCAATTGTACACCTCACTCATGGCTTCCCCCTGCATCACAACCACATGTGCCTTAACTATTCTTGACAAACCCTCCAGTACGCATTGGAGCCAGGGTCTTGATTACTGGCTGTTTGCTGCAGCCTCAGCAACTTGGCCTTCATGGTGGTATGATACTTGCCAGGAGTTCATTGATCACTTTAAGAGTGTGAAGAAGAAGAGGAAGGGGAAGAATGGAGGAGTTAAGTCTAGTCAGCATGGCTTTATGCAGGGAAGGCCTTGTCTCACAAACTTGAGACTTGAGTTTTGTTTTCAGGAATTAGGAATTAGATTTTATTGTCATGTGTACTCAAGTACAGGAATACAGAAGTACATTGAAAAGTGTACAAAATCGCTATTCTCTGGCACCATCTTAAAATACAAAACCTGAATTTAAAAAAAAATCAAGAAAAGAAATAAAAGAAACAGAGTCAAAAGAAAAGGAAAACAGCCAGATCTTAAAGTCTTTGTTCAAAATGAAAAAGTGCAGATTTTAATTAAGGAAGTGATAAAGGTGATTGATAAGGGTCGGGCAGTGGGTGTAGTTTACATGGACTTTACTAAAGCAGTTGACAAGGTCCCTCATGGTAGGCTGCTCCAGAAGATTAAGTCACGTGGGATACATGGTGAGTTGGCAAATTGGATACAAAATTGGCTTGGTCATAGAAGGGTGGAAGGGTGTTTTTCTGATTGAAGGTCTGTGACCAGTGCTGTTTTGTAGGACTAGTGCTGGAACCTCTGTTGTTTGGAAAACATATGATGTGAATGAAAATGTCAGTGGTTTCATTAGTAACTTTGCAAATGACACAAAAATTGATGGAGTTATGGATAGTGAGGAAGGTTATCAAAGGATAAAGCAGGATGTAGATCAGTTGGAAAGTTGGGCAGAGAA
Source organism: Rhincodon typus (assembly GCF_021869965.1). Lineage (NCBI taxonomy): Eukaryota > Metazoa > Chordata > Chondrichthyes > Orectolobiformes > Rhincodontidae > Rhincodon > Rhincodon typus. The sequence goes on from NC_063340.1 coordinate 53,330,795, forward strand.
ATGGCAGATGGAATTTACAAATATCAGGTGATGCATTTTGAGAGATGAAATGCAAGAGGAAAGTATGCAATAAATGGGAGCTTTGATGTACAGAAAGATCTTGAGGTACAAGTCCACAGCTCCCAGGAAGTTGCAGTACAAGTGGATAAGGTGGTAAAGAAGTTGTGTGGCATGCTTGCCTTCATTGGTTGGGGCGCTGAATATAAAAGTTACAAGTCATGTTGCAGCTGTATAAGACTTTACTGAAGCCACAGTTGGAGTATAGTGTGCAGTTCTGGTTGCCACACTGTAGGAAGGATGTGAAGGCTTTGGTGAGGGTTCAGAAGAGGTTTACCAGGATGTTGCCTGGATTGGAGTATATTAGCTATAAGGAGGGGTTGGACAAACTTGGATTGTTTTCGCTAGAGTGTCAGAGGCTGAGGTGTAAGCTAATAGTACATAAAATTATAAGAGGCATGGATAGGGTGGATAGTTGGAGTCTTTTTCCCCAGGTAGAAATATCAAGTACTACGGGACATAGGTTTAAGGTGAGAGAGGAAAAGTTTAAACAAGGTGTGCAAAGCCAGTTTTTTACATAGAGGGTGGAAGATGCCTGAAATGTGCTGCCAGGGGAGGTGGTAGAAGCAGATACAATAGCAATTTTTAAGAGACATTTAGACAGACACGTGAACAGGCAGGAACCATGTGCAGGCAGTTGGGAATAGTTTAAAATGATATCACGGTCAGCACAGACATGGTGTGCTGAAGGGCCCGTTCCTATTCTGTACTGTTCAATGTCACGTTAACCAGAATATGCAGGATGGTCTGATGCCCTCCTTTGACTCAGATTCCTGTGAATAAAATCCCAAATTCTCATTATTGAACAATCAGTTACTCCTTACCATTCTGTCTTTCATGAACCATCTCATTGTCCATTTGACCTCAGTGCTGAAATCAAATCCATCACAAGACAGCCAATTTGTACTAAGTTTATACAATAAAAAATCTCACATTAAATTTGAATAATGATTTTGGTCAGTTTATTTTACTGTCTGCATCGTGTGAGCCTTTTCTTGTCCTGCATTTGCTACCCAGTGCTGTCCCAGTGGCTGCAGTATTGCTGGTTTAAAGCTGCTGACTTTCAGTGATGGAGATTGCAGACAGCTTTGGAGGGTGACAATGAACAGCTCTGGGCCTTCAGGGCATGGCTTTGGACTATGCGAGTGGTACAATCTGGAATGGCTGGCTGACCCGGCAACAGCCAAGTCAATGGTGGTATGACAGTGGTTGGAGCTCGATTGCTGTCATCCAGATATAGGCCAGCGGGTTTGTTTTCCATAGAGCCACTCTGCTAACCCATTAACAATAGGAACAATTAGCTACAGTCTAGATTGCTCTGAAAACCTCCAAGTCTCTTTGAGCACTGGCATTCACAGCCAAGGTGCATAGTGCCAACCTGAGATTTCAGGCCCCAGTCCAAGCTATCACTTAGGGAGTGGCATTCTGTTTATACTACAATGGAAGTTGAGACATTGTCCATCAGATGCAGCATCATGGTCAGGTCTTTAAGAGTCCTCACAAAGTTGGTCACTATTTCCTGGAAATGATACACTCCACATTCTGCATAAAGCCAAGTACTAAGTTACTGCTGACAACCCATACTCCTTGACGGTGATGGAAGTCTTCCTGGTAGGCAATAGAACAAGCATTTCTGTGTTTACTCCCTTTTAGCCTTCTTATACTCTCCACTATTAAAGTTCTCCATTGTGTCCGCTGCAGCAGAATTTGTACGCCATCTTGTCCTCCAGAGATCTGGCACCCATCCTCTTCTTACCTTTGGTCTGGCTCCAGCCCACCCATGCCTGGTAACGTGCCCTGTGTTACTCATGTTTCTATGTTGCCTGTAAGGTTTGTGCAGTAACAGTATCTGAGCCATGAGTGTGATATCAAGTGATGGTGCTCATCATCAATCTGTTCTTCCTCTAGGCATCAACCTCTGATACCATTGTCTAAGCATATGGCAGTTCTTGGGTATCTGAAAGAAGAAAAACAAAAGGATAAGGGATGAGGTAAGAGAACTGTGAAGAAGATTATCTAAGATTGCAAAGAGATCTTGATTAATTGGGTCAAACAGCTGAAGAGTGGCAGATGGAGTTAAATTTGGTTAAATGCAAGGTATTACATTTTGATAAAACAAACAAGAGCAGGACTTAAACAATTAAAAATAGAGCCTTGGGTGTTGATGTAGAACAGATAGACCTAGGAGTTCAGGTACATAATTTTTTGAAGTTTGCATCACCTATAGATAGGGTGGTTAGGTAGGCATTTAGAACACTTGCCTTCATTGCTCTGACCTTTGAGTACAGGAGTTGGGACGTTATGTTGAGGTTGTATAAGATGTTGGTGAGGCCTCTTCTGGAGTACTGTATCCAGTTCTGGTCACTGTGTTATAGGAAGGATATCATTAAGCTGGAGAGGGTTCAGAAGAGATTTACCAGCATACGGCCGAGAATGGAGGGTTTAAATTAAAAAGGGAAGCTGGATAGGCTGGGGCTTTTTACATCAGGGCTTAGGAGGTTGAGGAGTGACCTTACTGAGGTTTATAAAATCTTGAGGGGAATGGATAATATGAATGGAATGTGGCTTTTCCCCAAAGTGAGAAGACTGGTGGGGTATATTTTTAAGGTGAAAGGAGAAAGATCCAAAAAGGATATTGGTCATTTTCTTTTTACATAAAGAGTGGTTCATGTGTGGAATGAATTTCCAGAGAAAGTGATGGATGCGGGTGCAGTTACAACATTTAAAAGATGTCTAGATAAGTACATGCACAAGAAACGTTTGGAAGGATGTGGGCCAAGTGCAGGCAGGTGGGATTAGTTTAGCTTTGGATTATGGTCGGCGTGGACTGGTTGGATTGAAGGGTCTATTTCTATGCTCTATGTCTCTATGACTGTAACTGAAGGAAAGTCATAGTTGCCTGGATTGAAGGATGTGAGGAAAGGGATTGGACACATTCCTACCTCATCCTCAATAGTTTCATCCCCATTACTGGACACTGTCACTGTGATGGCTGAAGAAATGACTGTCAGCTACGTCTCATTGCTAGGAATTAGGATGTGTATGTCTGTCCCATGCCTGCTCCCTGCTGCATAGCTGCCGCTGCCTCCAGTAATTGGCCACTTTGTCTTGCAAAAGGAAATGATGTGTGTCAGTTGTTGCAAAAGGCACTGGTTCTAAAAGTGTTAATGCTGGAAACTGCTTTGAACTCTATTCAATCTGATAGTGTCATATAGTCTTAAATGGGGAAAATCTTTAAGAATTTCAGAGAGACTGTACTGTATCCATAGGTCTCCCAAGGGACTTTGCAACACAATCTAACATACTAATACAATCTGTATCTAATTGTTATCATGCATCTTATTTAAGAAAAGTGCCTCTCCTTATTAACTCATGATGTGGAGGTGCTGATGTTGGACTGGGGTGTACAAAGTCAGAAGTCACATGACACCAGGTTATATTCCAACAGGTTTATTTGAAATCATGAACTTCACCTGATGAACAAGCAGCTCTGCGAAAGCTTGTAATTTCAAATAAACCTGTTGGACCAAAACCTGGTGTCGTGTGTGACTTCTGTCATTAAAACTCCTCAGTGGTTTTCTTCCACCGCTGTAAACAAATAGGCCATTAGGTATGGTCAAGAAAATTGAATCATGACAATAAACTAGCCCAACAACAAGCTGGTCATGGTTAACATCACAACAAACACAACATTGGAGTAATCGTGTGGACTCAAAATCAGATTGGTGAATTTCAGTGAATCGAGAGAAATTTCCATTTATAGCTTAAATGACTTTACAACTTTAAGAACAACTCATATTCATATGAAAACAATCAAAGAGCCTAAAGACAAACTAATGGAAAGATCAACAGTGGAGAAACAGCACTCAATGATGAAGTCTTTTACTGCCGGCCTGATAAGGGCAAGCTGGCATGAGCAGGAGCAGCTTGCAGAAGCAAATGTGAGCTCAAAGTTAGTTATGCCTGACAGTTACAGATTCCATTGGGATGCAAAGATTTGTAGGAGCAGGCCCAATTAGAGATTCAGTCAGGAAGCAAATAAATCAAGGAGCACCCTGATTGAAGTTAAAAATTTCTGTTGAACCAGGAGAAGAGTGGAAATTAATGGTATGGTGTGGGCTGAGAAGAATGGAAGTTAAAAGGAGTACTTACAGCTCACCAAAAGCATTGCCATCATCGTGAGCTTACAGCACAAGATATGGCTACAGTAAGGAAACCAAGGGACATTGAAATAATTTAAACTGGTAACTGCAGCACAACATTGCAAAGGCATAATTAGGGTAACAAAGGGACAATTTAAAAGTCTAAACAGATGGAATCAAACAACAAGATACTAAGTTAACAAGGCGTAGAGCTGGATGAACACAGCAGGCCAAGCAGCATC